>NC_056737.1:305893870-306251370 GCF_019279795.1 Protopterus annectens
AGAGGTCAAAGTGACAAAACCGAAAACACAAGGTCAACCTTTCTCTTCAGTTTCTTTGGGTCATTTCAGTATCTAGGAGTCTTGTTAATCAGATATTTTGATGATAGTGAAATTAAAATTAAGGCTAACAACCATACACAGGTATTCAATTTAACATTAAAAGACATGTGAAATTAGTATTTGTGTTTGATTTCCACTAGTAAGTAATTTATTTGTTTTTGTATAATGACCATTGTGGGAGTGCATGACAAACCCAGAAGACAGTGTTGCTCAGTCACCATGTCCTTTACATTAAAACCAGCCTCAAGTCCAGGGTAAAACTGCATAATATTTTATTGCTAGGTATCTGTCTTAAAAACAGTATGCCACTCCAATGGCATATTCATTATCCTCATGTTCCTGTGTGTTTCCGTGTACCTAGTAAGTTAACATCTTGGCTTGTTTCATGTATGTCCATTATCACAGTAAATAAAAACAGTTACAAAATAGAAAAGGAAAATGTCAAATCACAATCACACACAGTATCGTTTAGCCATCCCTGCAGATGCAATACCATAAAATCCAGCTCCTGCAGTTTGTCTGCTGTGGCAGTCACCTGCATAATGTCATAACATAAGTGTGCACATGTGGTATGTGGGTGTGTGTGTGTGTGTGTGTGTGTGTGTGTGTGTGTGTGTGTGTGTGTGTGTGTGTGTGTGTGTGTGTGTGTGTGTGTCTGTACTGTCAGTATGCAGTACGTTTTATATATATATATATATATATATATATATATATATATATATATATGTATGTGTGTGTGTGTGTGTGTGTGTGTGTGTGTGGGTGTGTGTGTGTATAGTGTGTGTGTGTATGTGTACTGTCATATATATATATATATATATATATATATATATGTGTGTGTGTGTGTGTGTGTGTGTGTGTGTGTGTGTGTGTGTGTGTGTGTGTGTGTGTGTGTGTGTGTGCACATGGTATATTTTTGTGTGTGTGTGTGTGTGTGTGTGTGTGTGTGTGTGTGTGTGTGTGTGTGTGTATATATGTGTATGTATGCACATACAGATATATATTTATATATAATTCTGTTCATAATGATCAAATGTAAAAAAACGTTGGTCACTAAATAGTCAAGCACCAAAACATCAACGATTTAATGATCAAATGTTTTCAATGTGTGATTGTTCACAGACATATAGGTTCATAGGGTCATACTAGGCTATATGCCCTAGGGCATTTATAAGTCTAGCCAGAGTGTGTTTTGCTTTCGCCACCCATTTTAAATGAATTTTGCTATGCCCTTTTTCAAGGTTAGTATACTGTGCCTCTGTCTAACAGTGACACAGAAGTGATACCCGGGGTAAACCTACTATCTCCCATCCACTCATCAAGATTCCTCTTGAAGAGAGTCAATGAGGGACTCTGCCTAACCTGGACTGGGATTTTATTCCAGAGTGAAGGGAGCCTCTGGGTTATGAATCTGTCCCTCCAGCATGTCCTATTTATTTCAGTGCTGAGGTTCAAGTCTCTCGAGCGTAGCTCAATGGGATTTGGATTTTCTGAGGTGCAGCATGTCCATTAATTCCGGGTTGGACATGGCTTTATACATCAGGCACAGATCGCCTCTGAGCAGGCAGTATGCCACTGAGTAGAACTGGAGTTTCTTTAACCGGGCAGCATATGGCATCTGTTTGAGCCCTTTGATCCTCTTGGTGAGGTACTTTTGGGGTCTTTCCAGTTGCTGCAGGTGTCTTGTAAGGTACATCCCAAAGGGGCATTGTACTCAATTATGGGCCTGATGAGGGATGAGTAAAGAGGAACAATGACCTCCCCTGATCTAGATGTGAATCCCTTCATGATTAGGTGGGCTATATAAAATGTTTTTCTAACCACTTTGGCCACGTGGTTGTCAAATGAGAGATTGCTATCAACTTGGGTCCCCAGGTCCTTAATTACTTCTTCCATAGTTAATGGATTACCACCTATGTGGTAATTTGTGGGCACTTTGTTTTTGCCAAAGGGGATGACTATACACTTTTTGGCGTTTAGCTTGAGGCCATGGCTCTGGCACCAGTTGTCTGTTTCTATGAGGCCCTTTTGTAGGATGCTTGGGTCAGCTGGAGAGTCGATTATGGCACCCAGTTTGCAGTCATCTGTGAACTTGGTCAGCCACAGTCCTTCCGTGTTAGCCTGTACCTCCGAGAAATATATACCGAACAAGAGAGGTCCCAGGACTGAGCCTTGTGGGACGCCACTTGTAACTGGTTTGGAGTCTGACATGGCTCCAGCAATGTGGGTTCTGTCCTTGAGCCAGTTTGCAACCCATCTAGTGACATAGGGGTTTATATTTAAGCTGGTGAGCTTATCTATAATGCCTGAGTGGGGTATTGTATCGAAGGCTTTTGCAAGGTCCAGGTAGGCTGTGTGGACCACCTTCCCCTCTTCAATGGCCTTGGTGACTGTTTCAAAGAAATCAACCAGGTTTAAGAGGCAGGATCTGCCCTTAACAAAGCCAAACTGGGTAGGATCCAGTGTCTGTAGGTCCCCAATATCTTTATTTATGAGGTCCATGATGATCCTTTCCATAGCTTTACAGACCAAGCTAGTCAGGCTTATGGGGCGATAGTTTCCAGGATCTGTTGAGGCACCACCTTTGTGGAGAGGGACAACTGTTGTTGCACGCCACTCTTTGGGTACATATCCTGTAGTAAGGCTGAGATTGAACAGTAGTTTTATGTTTGGGTTTAGTTCTTCTTGGAGTTCATGAAGGATGCAGCCCGGGACACCATCTGGTCTCATTGATGCTGTGTTTTTTGCTTTGGAGAGAGCGGCTCTTACCTGAGCATCTGAGATGTCAGGGGCAGCACTCTGCTGGGATAGATATTTGCCCTTTGGTGGGGAAGGGGAGATGTTTGCACTGAACCTGTCAGCTAGGATGTTGGCAATGTCTGTGGGTTCAGTGTATTTTTTGTCATTTTGGACTAACTCTGAGCATATCTGGGAATTCCCACCCAGGTTCCTAACATAACTAAAGAAAGCCTTGTGATTATTCTTAGTGTCCTGTGCAATTTTTCTCTCGAAGCTGGCCTTAGACGATTTTATGAGTGCCCGTAGTTTTTTGCTAATACTGATCAGAGATGCCTTCCCTTTTTGGGATTTTGCTCTATCATGTAGTAGCTTCCTTCTTCTATTGTATAGTTTGTTTATGGCTGGGGTCCACCAGACAGGATGCCTAACTTTGGAGGATTGGGTCTTGGTTTTATTTGGGATTGCATGATCCATGCATTCCTGAAGATGTTCATAGAATGCGTTTATAAAGGATTCTGCGGTCTGGGACGTATTTTCCACAGGCCCGGGGGCTTTGAAGGATTCCACCTCGGTTTTGAGGAGTGTGAAATTTGCTTTAGATAAGTTTTTCACTGTGGTTTTCTGGGCAGGGGCTGGGGTCGGGATGTGAATATCTAGTGAGATTAGTTTATGGTCTGATCTTACCAGTGAGGGATACACTTCTGGTCTGGAGCATAGAGTCCCCATGCTGGTGATGATCAGGTCCAGTATGTTTTCCCTCTTGTGGGAGTGGCAACAAGTTGTTCCATAGCATTTGAGTTTATAAATTCTTGGAACCTTCGGGCTAGGGTGTTGGAGCTAGAGTAATGCTCCCAGTCTATGTTAGGGTAGTTGAAGTTGCCCAATATAATGGTGTTTGGAGAGACCTTCATATTTTCCAGTGTTCTCAGGAAGGCCAAGTGGGGTTCCTGGGTTTGGGAGGGTGGTCTGTAGCAGGCTATAAACTGGAAGGCAGTTTTACCCACTGTTAGTTGCACATGGATAGTCTCTGATGCTTCATGCTGTGCCACCAACCTGGAGGTGTGGGTATCTTTGACGAATATTGATACTCCCCCTCCTTTTGTGGTTCGGTCCAAGTTTTGGGGCAGAAAAACATGGTATGAGGTATAACCTGGTAGTGCTGGGGTGCTCTTGGGAGCCTTGAACCAGGTTTCTGTTACTGCACAGATATCAATGTTCTCCATGCTAAGGAGAGTTTTGAGTGCGTGCATCTTGAGGTTTAGACTTCTGGTGTTGAGTAGCATTACTCTTAGTTTCTTATCCCTTGTGATACCTATGGAGGTGGGTTTGTCTTTTGAGCCTTGCCTAAAAAAGGCACTATGGGGGTGGCAAGAGCCTTTGCCAATATCCAAAGCCCAGAAGTGACAGATGCAAGCCGTCCCTAGCGAAGCATCGTGGCTTGTCGAGCATGTCATCCCAGGCAGACAGGCATCCCCTTTGAATGACACCAATACTTAAGCCAATTGTTGAAATTGATCATCTTGTCTTCATATTGTGGCATCATTCTTGGTGAGGGTAAGATGCTACTCAAGGTCAGGGTCATACCAGCCTGGGCTACATGCTCAGAGAGCTCCTCTATGTCTCTTTTCATGTAGTCCAGGAGGTACGTCTCAGGTCATTCACACCAGCATGGACAATGACTGAGTCATATTTGTACTTGCCTTGGAGTGACCTGAGTGCTTGTGTTATGTGGCAGATCCTAGCGCCTGACAGGCAGCTCACTGTGACCTTCTCCTTGTTCAGCCTGGTGAGCGGGATGTCAGTGTGCCTGACGATAGAGTCACCTATTACAAGTGTATCAGGTGTGTTGTTTAGCCTTAAGGGCTGTGACTGTTCGGCACACTGGCTTTGTGAGCTATGTGTTGCACGTGTTTTGTTTTGGGGTAGTGGTTGCTTGGGTGTCTGCTTTGGAGGTCTCTGCTGCTTAGGCAGATTTTTATTTAGAGCCTCCGAGTATGTTTTGTATGTTTATGTGTTTGGTTTGCTGTCGTGGTAGGTCTATGTGAGACTGGAATTGTAGTGAGTGTGGTTTCCTTCTCCTCCTGACTGGTTACGCCAGTACTGAGTTGAGAGAGCTTAGCCTCCAGTTTGGCTATATGGTTGCATCTCTCACATGTGTTGGAATTTGTTGGGAGGAGGAGAGGGTTGTCTGTGTACATGAGGCAGTTGTAACATTGCCTCAAGATTCCCAGATTCACCAGCTGGACCAGAGAGGAGATTGACAACTGACCTTTGGACATGCTAGAATAGTATTGGGAATTCCTTTATAATTGAAAAAAGGGCCAGTGGGGAACAAAGTACTCAAGGGGAGTTTGTGAGGGTGTAGTGCTTTTAATTTTTTAGTGCTGACTTATATAATTGCTTTAGTGAACAGGTGCCAGGCTTTAGAGTGGGAATAGGGTGTTTAGTATGAGAACTAGATCAGTTCTAAGGGAAAAAGTGAAGAGTAGACTTTGTGGAGCCGAGAATGGTTTAAACCCAATTAAACAATGCTGCCCGATGCTGCGCTATGCGCAAAATAGCGCAAAGCCATTCTAAAGCGGGTTTTATACAGGGGGACTTGAAAGAGCTAGAAATTGGCCCAAAACGGCCAATAGACTACCAGATTCTACTGCTGGGAACACTCCTCCAGGGATAGATAGGCTGCAAAAGCCTGTATTTGGACTACTCTAGGACAGGAAAGACGGGAAACAAGGATTTTGTTTTCTTTTTTGCAACAAACAGCAGGAAAATGCAATAAATATGTAACACAGGCTAGCGCACTTGAGTGTGTAGCCTCAACAGGTAAATGCAACAAACAGGACAGCTTTAAAAGTGCAGGTGCAAAAACAACTTTAAACAGTTTAAAACAGTTCAAGAAGCAGAAATACTTGCAGTTTAGCTAGATCGGACAGTCGCCCAGGTAGTAGCAGGAAAAAACACTTTTATGAGGTTAGCAGTCACTCTTTTAGCCTCTCTGCTGCTAGCACCACTCTGCAGGACCACGAGGAGCTTGGCTGAGTAGTAACAAGCGCACAAACCGTGCCAAAGCAGGTTTTATACAGGGGGACTTGAAAGAGCTAGAAATTGGCCCAAAATGGCCAATAGACTACCAGATTCTTGTGCTGGGAACACTCCTCCAGGGATAGATAGGCTGCTCTAAGCTCCCCACTGCCACTGGTGAACAAAGAAGCCTCCCTTTATCCAAGAAAGGAAATGGGCAACACAGGAACTTTCCAAAAGTCCAGAATACAGCAAAGCCTGTATTTGGACTACTCTAGGTCAGGAAAGATGGGAAACAAGGATAATTTTTTTTTTCTTTTTTGCAACAAACAGCAGAAAAATGCAATAAATATGTAACACAGGCTAGCGCACTTGAGTGTGTAGCCTCAACAGGTAAATGCAACAAACAGGACAAACTTTAAATTACAATTGCAAAAGCATGCTAAAGCTGGCTTTAAAGCAGGGGGTTAGAAAAAGATAGGAAATGGCTCAAAATGGCCAATAAGCTACAGGTCACTGGGCTGGAACCACTTCTCAAAGGACAGATAGGCTGCTCAGAGCTCCCCACTCTCACTGGTGAACAAGGAAGCTTCTCCCTATCCAAATAAGGATATGGGCAACACAGGAACTATGACACAGCCCAGAGATCAGCAATACCTGAAGACTGGACTATTCTAGTTCAGTAAAGGCGGGAAACAAGGATTTTTTTTTTTTTTTTTTTAGGTACAGAAACACAGTAAATGCTTTAATTTGGCTAGCGCACTTGAGTGTGTAGCCTACTAGTTATTACTGCCCCTAAACACTATAAAAATAAAACAAATATCACCACAGTAATGCAAAATACAAAATATCTAAAACATAATCTCCACAATCAAAATCAGCAAACAAAATACTTTTATATTGCCTAAAATATATTATAGACTCCACTATTAAAATCAGCAAAAAAAAAAAAATTTTATATGGGGGGGCTTCACCCCCCCCCATCCCCTTACTAAAATATACCAACTCAGCAATCGCACAACATCCATGAAAGGCCATTCAGCCCTAAACAGCACAATCCATTCCTGCACAAAAGTCAGTCATTCAAATATTTGTCCAAAAGTGTACTTTCACTTCATGGTCTATTATTTGAATGATCAACCAAAGCGACTGCATCCATACATACATATATATATATAGATATATATATATATATATATATATATATATATATATATATGCATATGCATATATATATATATATATATATATATATATATATATATACACATATATATATATATATATATATATATATATACACATATATATATATATATATATATATATATATATATATATATATATATATATATATATATATATATATATATATATATAGATAGATATATATATATATCTATCTATATGCATACATATCTATCTATATGATATATATCTATATATATATATATATATATAGATAGATATAGATAGATATATAGATATATAAATAGATGTATGTGCCATGAGTGTATGTGTATATGTATGTGTATGTGTATGTTTTTAAACAGGAAAGGGCTTGTATCACTTTATACTGGGAGGCTGTGCAGTTAAGGAGGTAACACCAACGCAGGTTCCTTCCCCTCATGCTAATGCAATAAAAGGCACAGTAATGCAGCAGTTAGTGCTGCTGCCTCTTAGTGCTTGCTTCTCCGGTTCAGTTCCTGGCTGATTTTCCTTCTCTGCAGGGTCTGCACATCTTTCTTGTGTCTGTGTGAGTTTTCTACAAGTGCTCTAGTTTCCTCCTGCATGCCAAAGACATGTCATAGGTGAGTCCGTGATAATCTAAATTGCCTGTGGTTGTGCATGCAGAGTGTGTGCATGTGCCTGTCATCAGTCTATCTCTGATTTTTGTGTGCCTTCTTACATCAGAGATTCTGCAGATTTAATGAAAAACTTATGGGAAATTAAGTGGAAAGGTGATTATTATTGGGTTACTTTGGATGTGGAAAGTTTATGTAGCAACATTGACCATAAGGATGGCTTGAAAGATGTTATGTGGAGTTTTGGAGAGTCTTCTACCACACACATATGATCTTAGATTTAATGCATTTTGTTTATATAACTATTTTCTTGTTTTTGATGATGAATGATATTTAAGATTGCATGGTACTGCAATCATGGCACCTTTTGCCGCCAATTATGCAAACATGTTATGGGTTTCTTTGAAAATAAATACATCTCTACTAGTTTGTATCAAAATAAGGTTATGAAATATTATATAATATATACAGATGATTTATTATTCATATGACTACATTGCATACCTCTCAACCTCTTAGAGCAAGAAATCTGGACAAAGCAATAAATAAAAGTGGGACAAAGGCCCAAAAATAGGGACAATTTTTAAATAATGCTCTTACAAACATAGAAAGTTGATAGAATAACACGTTTTGCATTAGTATGAATTTTCTAAAGGGTATGAAATTAGAAATGCAAATGTCTCTCATTATTTTTTTAACTTTAATCTTAAATGATTTGTCACTAATTTGCCAGAAAAACAGAATTTTATGAAAAATAGACCAAAAATATGTGGCAAAAATCTAGGCCTTCTGTGAAAATCAATACAGTTGAGAGGTACCTTATCTCTAGATAATTGTCACTGTTGAATTGACACCGACCCCATGTACAAAAATGGGAAAAGGGGTTGTGGATGGATGGATGGATGGATGTAAAGGTAAACCCAAGGAATTTGATGTTTTTTTAATGATTTAATAAAGAATGATATGGGGCTTAATTTTACTAAGCATATTCACTGCTACAGAATATCTCATTTGAATATTGTTTTATGGAATGAAATGGTAACATTTATACTACATTATATAGGAAGAATACAGTTTCCAATAATTTTTTAGATGGGACTAGTTGCTACCCTGAACACACATGAAAAACTTTACCTTTGGGAGAATTTCTAAGAATTAGAAGACCATGTTGCAGATGGGATGATTTTTTTAAAGGAAATAGAAAAAAATGGTTAGGATTTTTGATTACAGAAATTATCTTTTGGATATTATACAACAATGATATCTAAAGGCATGTGGTAGACAGGGGAGGGAATTATTAGGTATGAATGAGATATATTTGGTAGATTATGGACATAATAAAAAGAATATAAAAATAAAAGATAGAAAAATATATTATGTGACTGAATATCAGGTTTTTACAGAGGAATACAATTCTTTCGTTGGGAATATTGGAAAATATTAAGTGAAGATGAAGTATTATGGAAAGAAAACCTAATATTTATTTCTTATAAAAAGGTAGGAGTATAAAGGATATTTTTGTACACAGTTATGAGAGGAAAAAAGTGGTAGGTGGTAGTAGGTAGATTTCTACCTTTAGGAATGTTTCCCTGTGGTAGCTGCAATATTTGCAAATATGTGATTAAGAGGGTTGTATTTATAAACGGGGAATTTTAAATACTTGGGTTTATTTACATATAATACCACAGCTGTGGTTTATATAATACAGTGTATAAGTGTGGACCTTTTTATATAGGTAAAAGATAACAGAAATTTAAAGTTAGAGTTCAGGAGCATATAAATGATCTTCGAGGTATAAGTACAGATATTCTAATGGCAGAATATGTGATTTTGCATAATGGGGTAGACTTGGGAGTTATAAAAATGTGTTTTGTTGTAGGTTACAGCTAATGTTAGGGATCAAAATAATGTTTTTTTTTTTTTCCAAACATCTTTATTAAATTTTCACATATGACAAAGACAATCTTACATTTATATAAATGAAAAACATACAAAGTGACACAACTTTAGTTGCAAACCATTTACATCACAGACACCATTGAAACAATTGTAGCTGCAAACATTATACATCACTGATATACCATCCAGTCATTGTCATTTAAGCATAATATGGCTCATTCAAATCCTGCCTCTTAAACCTCATTCCTGCTCTGCATATATTATTCCCACAATTCCCATTTTCTAAAGACTCCAATTCTAGTTGTTTTATGTCTGTTGCTATATTCACTACTTCTAGTAAAGTTGGTCTAGATTTTGGTTTCCATTTTCTCGTAATTGCTTTTTTGGCAGCCACCATAATTAGACTCAGCACTATGTTTAGGCAATTCTGATTCTGTATAATAACTCAAAAAAATCATCTCTCCCGTCAGTCCAATCTGCTCACCCAGCATCTCTGACAGAGCAGTCTGCAGGGAATCCCTAAAGTCTGCCAGCTCATTACACCCCCCAAAAATATGTTCCCAGCTACCTCTTTCACATTTGCTATCCACCTGAGGAAAAATTCTTTGGAGTCTACTTGGGGTATACAAATACCTATGTAAATACTTCCAGGCAAAGATCCTAAATCTTCTAGACTTTGTTGCATATTTGAGGGATATACATATATCCCTCATTGTTTCTTTATGAATTGCTTATCCAATCTCTCTTCCCAATCCTTTCTAAGCTCCTTTGATTGATTCTTCTAATTATCATGCAATATTTTATATGCTTTAATAATTATTCTGTTTTTAATTGGGAACAAAATAATATTGATAGAATTTTGCTTCATAAGGAAGCAGAGATAATTGTAAAATTTGGGACCCTGAAACCATATGATTCAAATAATGAATTAGACTGAAGAGCATTGTGCAGATCTTAATTTTCTTACTTTATTCGTTATATTGTTTATTGTTAGGTTTTTGAAATTATTGGGGTTTTGCCTCTTTAAATATTGCTGTTGTTCATCTATTGAGTGGTCATGTGATTTGTCTGAACATTTAAATATGATTTTTTTTTTTATATTTTTGTGTGAACCTTGTAAAGGCTGAATTGCTAAATATTAAAAATGTTTTTTATTATGCATCTCAGGTCGCTATTTATGGTTTTATCCATAACTTCATTTAGTCCTGGCCAGCAAAAGGTTTTTTGAGCTTGGTACTAAGACAGACAGTGTACTTTTTTGATGTCCAAACTAACAGTACTGCAAGACAAAGTTTGCCAGGACTTTCATTATTATTACTAATGTAGGCTACTTCCCACCAGCAAGCCTCTCACATGTACTGACCTCATTATGAAAAATGTTCCTCATTTTGGTTCTTAAAGAGTCCATGTTCCTCACAGTTTTACACTGAAAGTGTCTGTTTTACATTTGCTTTTAAGAATTAACTTACATCCATCCTAAATGATATTGAATCGTATTAATTCATCAAAAGAATGTTTTAAACACATTTTATCCATCCTGTGGGTTTCCTAGTTGAAGTTGCTAGTATGCTGTTAGAAGGCATTCCATATTTTGCTCATTTATTCCACATTATGGGAGGCAGTGTTTCACATTTTGGAGACAGGCGGTTGAGAACTTGAACTCTGTACACCAGTGGGTTATACACTTAAGCATGGTGTCAATACATCATGCCACGCAACACTTGCATATGAAAGTTGAAGTCTTCTGTGGTGGTATTGTAACATATGATACTTCAATATGAATATGAAAGTTACACCTCTCTGGTGGTGGTGTAACATGAGATACTTCCATGCAGTAGCTAGGTGCAAAATGTTGGGCAGGTGCAATCAGCTAATCCCAATCTTTCTTTAATGTAATACTGGCTTTTAAAAGCTGCTATTGCATTTGCAGTTAAACCTGATCCTGTAGAACTCTGTGTGTGGTCTAAGTGCAGACAATGTAGCAAAATTGTGATACATTTGTAGCTAGCAGTTTGCTACAGTTGAAAAAGAAGATTGTTTTAACTATGAAGTGTGAAGGTATGAAGTGTGATAAAAATAAAATGATGTAAGACAGGTTTAGAGAATTTTTTTCAAACAGATTTATTATTAAAAGATTAGGCTCTTGAGATATAGTTAAGAAAATTAATAGAAATAAAGAACTATTTCACAAGAGTGATAGATATGTAAAATAATGACCAAGGATGGGGAATTATTGCATTAGAAAAGATTGTGTGTTTAACTGTAAGTACTACACATTTTATAATAGGCATATTGGAGGAATAAATGAAAATGGTTAGGTTAAGATAGTTTATATGGGAATTTGAACATCTCTAGTTGTGGGTGAGGGATGCTTTTATTTTTTTACAAAACAGTTTGTGGTTTGATTCAAAATGGGCTTCAGTAGGGAAGTTGTTGCTTATGAAAGTCACATTACAGTCCTGTGATGTCATACCATGTGGCACCTCCATATGAAAATCACAGTCCCCATCTGTTGTGTTGTATAATGTGACACTTCTGTATGAACACCACATCTCATATGTGGTGTCCTATGATGTGATACTTCCATATGAACATCATAGTCCTCTACTGTCATATCACGTCATGTAACCGTGTAACATCCATGTGGCTGAAAATAAGCATTTGTGTGTAGGGGAATGAGACATTATAGTGATAACATTGTATGGTGACAAACAGTGCAAATTCTAAGGTGTATAATCTTCCAGTAGGGACCTATTCATGGTGTTAAGTAGTAAACTTAAGGTTGAAAGTCTAAGGTAGTCAGAGGGAATCCATATACACTCTGGGAAAGGCAAATGTTTTGAAGACTGCTCCCCTGAGGTAAACTCATTTAATTTACAAAGTGAATTCCCTTCCTATAGAGATTTGGTGCCCCAGAATCAGTTGCAAAAAAGTGAGTGAGGTGGTAGGGGTCACAGACCCTTACATAGATGGTGCCAGAAGCAAGAAAATGTATTTTGTTTGTTTTCATTTTCCAGTTTTTCCATCTTTCACTTTACACCTTGCCATATCCTACCCAAATTTGTTTAGTAACTTATGTATAAATTTAATGCACACTGCACACTTTTAGATTACCTCAGCAGTGGTTTACAGGTAATAATTTCATTAAAAGAAATGTTATAAAGAATTAGTAGCACAAACCTTGAACTATCTGTTTAGATATCTCTGTGTGCTGTGTGGCCATCTTTTTCGGTGATGTCACCCTTTACTTCTGAAAGTGCATTCTCACCCCTAAGAAAGCATTATTTCATTGAAAAGAACCATTCCAGGTCCTTTCTACAAGATTACAAAGGTGGCCCAATAAGTTTCACTATTACTAAGTACAACTTATTTTTTTTTACACAAAAAGTGTTACACCATGTGATACCCATCTCTGAAATTTCATATTAATCTTTTGCAGTATATGACACATCAGTATGTAACAGCCCAACTGCTATGCTGTGCCAAGGTGTTAATCTGTGTCACATTTTCATACAAATATTGTTGAAGCTTTTATTGGTAATTTAAAATAATTAACTGTAAATAACTGACATATGAAAAATTCTGTGTATATTTACTATAAATAACCTAACAAATAATGTCATATTTACATCACATCTTATTTTATAATGCAATTGATTTATTGACTTATTTAAAATGTTTTATGGATTATCATTCGAATCCTTTACATGTATTTATATAGATTAATTTTGATATTTCTCTAAAATTGAAGATAACTTTGTCCAATTCTTAACATCTACAGTAGAGTTTTAATGTTTTTTATGGTATTAATTTCATTTTGGCACATAACAATAGTACATTAATAAAGAAATTCTTTAAATGCGGTGTAACATCTTTCTTCCAGTTTTGGTTATGCTTTTCCTAGCAATAGATAAAATACTTCAAAGAAGAAACCACTGAGATTTATTTACATACAAAGAAATTGGGTCATTAAAATGTTACATATCTTGTTAAAAAATGTTATCCAACAGCAGTGCTTGGCCAAAAGATTTAAATTTAAACCAAGATTCTTTTAATACAACATAATCATAAAAGATATGTTGTCAATCTTCTTTAATTAATGACTTATGGCTTCAACAGCTTACATTGTCTTTTTTTAAATATCATTGCAGTTCTGTTGAGAATAAGGAATACTCTAAGTAAAAATTTCTATGAAATATTTTTCGAAAAAAATGTGGAAGTGCATAGTTGTGAAGATATCAAAATTATGAACTTATCTGTTCATAATAATAACTGACATTGTGAATAACTTTTCAGTATAAATTTTGTTTATATTTGCCTTTTGAGAGATTATAATTCTGTGCAGTTTAGACAAATGAGATATGGAATTTCTGTAGTTGGATAAAACAGAATGCCAGATTCATTAAAGCCTACACTAACTGTACACTAAGTATACACTAAGTGTACACTATATATAGTCGGGAACATCCCTACCACAGTTTGTGCTTTCTACTCACACAGAAAGCTTGCACTAAGTGTATATGCAGTCTACACTTTGTGGTAACCTTTATTAATCCCTGCAATATTTAATGCTGCAAGAAAATCAGTAGGTAAGCTAAAATTAGGAGGAAGAAGGTGTGAGTTATGCCTGTGTTGTCACTCAGAACTGTGTACACTTATTATACACTTAGTGCAGGCATTATTGAATCCCAGGGAGTGTTAATATAATCTAATAATAGACGATAGCTCATTTTTCCAGGTCTGTTATGAGCTGTGTTTTTAATAATATAAACAAATTCTTTTTACTGTTAAATCATTCAAATTTAGATAATGTCTACATGTTGCATGTTATAGGTTCATAGGTAGGTACTAGGCTATCGGCCCAAGGGCCTACGTAAGCCTAGCCAGCAAGGTACCATAGCTTACGCCACCCAAGAAAGTTATTTTCCTGTGCCACTGTCCAGCAGAGACACAGAAGTGATCCCCAGGGTGTATTTCCTATTTCCCATATATTATATTGCCATACTTTAAAATAGTCAAGTCTTTCTAACAACCAGACCAAAATATAAATATCATGCTGCCTTAAACTTATTTTTTGGTGGGAGGCAGGCTACATCTCGGATCTTCAGCTGCCTAGAGACACCCACACTGCTCTGCCTGTGTTGGACAGGGAAAGGAGCAGCACTATGCGAGTACAGTCTCATGGCTGAGACCACCAGCAGAGAGAGAAAGGAAACAGATGACCTGAGAGCTGAATGGAGCAGTACCTGGAGCAGCAGTATTCCTGCTTGCAGTCTGGCTTTTGCTAAGCCCTAACACCCTTCCACAGTGAGCTGATGACTGCAATTTCAGACCAGGCAGGCAATAAGGAGTGACTATAAGCACATGTTCTTCCCCTTTGGGCCTCTATAGCAGCCACAACACTCTGAATCTTTTCCATCCTCCCACTGCCTCTGCCTGACACCCTTTCTTGACATCCAGCCTCTGTCAGAACTCACTGGAGGGATACCTAATACATTCCCACCCACCCATTCAGGATGGGCACTTATATCTTCCCTGCCTTGCTGCAAAGTGCTTGAGACAAGGCCTTATACTCTGTGCAAAGGTGAAGCTACCTTAAACTCAGCTATTTAGACATGACAGAGCCTTTTTTAAAAAAATCTTACAGGATTAGATGCTAGAAAAACAAATAAGACCATTTTAATTGGATATTTATAAGTAAGATTTCTGAATGAGTTCAGTATTATATCTATGCAATTTAATCTAAGTCAAAGAGTAATAACAGTACTTATAATTATTTAAAATCCATATTATGCTATTTAAAAATATAGATTGTGTTGGGAATTTTATGTTTATGTCTTCACAAATCTTTTTGTGAATCTGTTCCTTTCGTGTGTGTGCTGTAATCTGTGTTCAACATCTAAATATTTTTTTTAAATATAGCTACTAATGCATACGATTTGACACATGGAAACTTAAGCCTTCCTTTCCCCCAAGATCTAATATGATGGTTAAAAAACTCTTAGGTCTATTTGGATGCCATAACAACTTTTAAGAAAGTTGCTTTTATTTCTTTTAATTGTTCTTTTTTGGAGACAATGGAGTTCTTTGCATTACATATAATATCTTTGGGAGTGACATCATTTTGATTAACACCAAAATGTCATTTGAATAGAAAAGTAAATATTCAATATAATAATTGCTGTTTATCGTTATTTTTTTTAGTCCCTGATTATGACATCATAAATTGTAATTTTTTTTTAGTTTTAACAAAAAGCATCTTTATTAAATTATCACTTATGACATAGGTAATCATATATTTATATAAATGAAAACAAACAAGCAGAGCTAGGGAACACAATATATGCCAAATAGCCGAGAAGCAGTAAAAATGCTTTATTACACCACACAGTTAGAAAATAATAAATAAAAAATGATCTTATAATGAAATTTTATGTTTGACCACCATTTCGTATATTCAAAACCATGGTGGTCAAACATGGCTAAAAGTTCCTTATGGAAAGGGGAATGTCCAATTAGCCCTATAGGGGACCACCAGATTCTTAAGCCTTTAGGCACTATTTTCAGTTTTTAAACATTCTTTAAAGTACAGGTTATCCAGTTGAAGTTTCTTAATTTTAAGAAGCAGTCCATCTAGTTTTTGCAGTTTCTCTACATAATTTAAAATACTTACTGTTGCAGGAGCGTCAGAAAAGCTAAAAGTATGATCTATGTTTAGACATTCTTTAAGGACAACCACCTCATTCATTGTATTTAAACCATTGTGGTTCTCGTTCCCATTCTGGTTCAAAAAAAGCTCTTGTTCAATGCCTAGTGTGGAATTATGTCCCAACAACCCTACAAGCCAGGAATTAGAGTTATTCACAGATTGGAAACCACAATTAGTTTCGTTTAGATGTATACGCTGCTTCTGCAGCAAACGCTCGGCTGAGTTCCATTCTTGTTGCATGGAGGCGTTGACTTCCTTTTCAGATAAGGAAGTACATTGAAGAGATAAGCCAGGTTAGTTCTTTTCCAAACTATCCAGCCATTGGGATAGTTTCTCTAGAGAAGGAAGGGACTTTTAGCCATGTTTGACTGCCATGGTTTTGAATATATGGAAATAGTGGTCAAACATAAAATTTCATTATATGATCATTTTTTATTTATTATTTTCTAGGTTTGCAGTGTAATAAAGCATTTTTACTGCTTCTCGGCTATTTGGCATATATTGTGCTCCCTAGCTCTGCTTATGCCTTCATTTGCTCATTTGTGGTGATTCCTTTGTGTTTTACATGCTATTATGGCTTCAGACACTGAAGAGGGGGATTCACTTATGCTGTTCACACAATCAGTGGACAATTCATTTGCTGCACTAAATGCTTCTCTAGAGAAACTATCCAATGGCTGGATAGTTTGGAAAAAAACACCAAACAACCTAGCTTATCTTTCTTTTATATCTGAAAGGAAGAAGTCATACAACAAGAATGGAATGGAGCTAGCAACGAGTGCTGCTGCTGAGAAAGCAGCATACATCAAATGAAAACTATGCATGACTTTTTCAATTTGAATAACTCTAACTCTCAGCTTGTAGGGTTGTTGGGACATAATTCCACACCAGGCATCGAACAAGAGCTTTTTTGAACCAGGCAGCGACGAACGAATGGTTTAATAAAAACAAATGAGAGGGTTGGTCCTTAATGAATGGCTAAACGTGGATCAAACTTTTGGCTTTTCTGACACTCCTGCAACAGTAAGTACTGTAAATTATGTAGATAAACTGCAAAAACTAGAAGGACTACTTCTTAAAATTAAGAAGCTTCAACTGGATAACCTGTACTTTAAAGAATGTTTAAAACTGAAAATAGTGCCTAAAGGCTTGAGAATGTGGCATTTCCCAACAGGGTTAATTAGGAATTCCCCTTTCCATAAGGAACTTTTAGCCATGTTTGACCACCATGGTTTTGAATATATGGAAATGGTGGTCAAACATAAAATGTCATTATATCATCATTTTTTACTTGTTATTTTCTAAGTGTGCAGTGTAATAAAGCGTTTTTACTGCTTCTCGGCTATTTGGAATGTATTGTGTTCCCTAGCTCTGCTTGTGCCTTCACTTGCTCATTTGTGGTGGTTCCTTTGTGTTTTACATGGTATAAATGAAAACAAATCACATTTTCATAGTCTTAGTTGCAAGTATTTTATATCACAGACCTTACTGGCATAATTTTAGTTGCAAACATTATATATCTCTTATAATCTACTGAATCATTGTCAGTCAAACATTACATAGCTCATTCAAATCCTGCTTCTTTTAAAACTCATTCATCCTATGTATGTATTATTCCCATTTTTTTCCTATGTAATTTGTTCCTACCCTTTTCTAAAGAGCCCAATTCCAGTTGTTTTATCTCTGTTACTAAATTTACTGCTGCTTGTACAGTTGGTTTAGACTTTGATTTCCATTTTCTAGTAATTGCTTTTTTGGCAGTCACCATAATTAGACTCAGTAATGCCTTACTATATCTAGGCAATTCCAATTCAGTATCATACTCAGAAAAATAATTTCCCTAGTTATACCAATTTGCTCACCCAGTATTTCTGACAGAGTAGTCTGCAGGGAATCTTTAAAGTCTGCCAACTCATTACAGTCCCAGAAAATATGTTCCAAATTATCCCTTTCTTCTCCATCACACCTCCAACATTTGCTGTCTATCTGATGAAAAATTCTCTAGAGTCTACTTGGGGTTTAAACATATCTTTGTAAACATTTCCAAGCAAAAATCTTAAATCTTCTAGATTTTGTTGCATATTAGGGAGCCAAACATATATCCCCAATTGTTTATTTGTGAATTGCTTATCCAAACACTCTTCCCAATCCTTTCTAACCTCCTCTGACTGATTCTTATAGTTAATTTGTGATTTCTGAAGATTCCAAACCAGTGACCAAGTCAGAACAACAGGAGCAGTGATGACGGATACAGAACATATAGGGAACAGCATACTTCATATTTCTGAAACTAAAAATGGTTTATCACCTAACAATTTCATAAGTTCAGGAGATGCCATTAAAATAGGCCAATACTTATAAATGCTATCATCCATGCTGCTCACTGTAAGGCTGTGGTACTATTCAAATATACAAGATATTGTTCCAAACTGTCCCTAGAGCCATTCCAAATTAAAACAGTCATCAACAAAAGTATCCAAAAAGTTAGCACCATCATGCATATTATCCAGTTCCCACTGATATAATACAGAGTTAACAATGAGACAATATCTAAGGTGACAAATAAAAGGCATCCAAATTTGGCTCACTATAGTACCAAGTTGATAATTTAGAAAATCACTTGATAACAAAATTGCATTTATCCAAACAGGTTCGGTGACCCATCCATTAATCCAGCAGGCATTTATGTATTTTTGGAAGTCCTACATACATTTAGATTTAGGGTGATAGATTTGGTTGTTCTCTCGAGTAGATGTGGTGATATTAACAATTATCTTGAGACTAAAGAATATCAGTGGATAATAGTACTGTTAGTATTAAACCTATCCTTGTTGGCCTGCAACTGTCATGTGACTTTGGCTGTCAGTATTGAGAAAGGGATTCTTATAGTTACCATGCAATATTTTGTATGCTCTACTAATTATTCCTTTTTTAATATCAGCTTCTGTTCTAGATTGTACTAAAAACTCTACCAGTGTTGGTCTTTCATTTAGGGCCCCCCTATGTCTTTCTCTTTACCTAAAGTCTGGTATCAATCCTTGATAGGGAAGGCAATTTCTAACCTGCAGTGCAAGCAAATTCTTGGCATCTTCCCATTCTATTACATTTCCCTCTCTAGTTATTTGCTCCCAATTCATTGGTTTCTTTGCCAGTTGTACCCTTAGCTGCAGTCATCCCTATCGGCAGAATCTCCATACTCCATTCCTGTGTTGGCTTAGTTCTTAAAATACTTTCTGCTACTTCATGAATATAATATTCTATATGATTATTGTTATTCTCCCTAAAGGTATGCATCCAAAATCCCAGTCTCTCCTTGATTCTTGACCTTCCCCCCTGTTTCATCATCATCCCTTTCCACTTTGAGTTATAGTTTTCTACTTGTTCTAAATGTAGAAGCCTTAACTGCTCTGAAATACCCCTTCAAATCAGGCAATCCCAATTTGCCTTGCTCTATTGGAAGAATCAGTTTATCCCACTTGACTCTTGCCGTCTTCCCCTTCCAGATAAAACCCTTCAGCTCTTTATTAATTGCTATCCACAACTCCTCTGGTTGATAAAAAATGTGCCTAACCTGTGTATAAGACTAAAGGGACTAAAAACATTTTAAATGCTTGTATCTTAGAATCCATAGCCATATAACAGAGCTTAAAGTTGTCAGTTTTTGTATTATCTGTTGTTTAGTCTCTTCCCACATATCCTTAGCTGCCACACCATAATCATTTTTAAAGGAAAACTCTACCTTGTCCTTTAGTTTAATTCAATCCTTGAGTTACTTTTCTCCCTACAATATGGTTCCAGTATTCTGTAGGTACCAGAAACCTGCTTGTACTTTTTAAAACTTTATTTCCTTGCACTGGAATCAAAGGAAGGGAAAGAACACTTACTTTATTTTTTTAAGCTTAACTTCTCACATACTTTGCAGAGGAATTCATTTCCACCTGTGTGACATATCATAGACACAGTTAAATTTGTAGTTTACCCTGTCAGTTACTGCTGTCAATCTTAGATGGGCAATTAATCCTGGTATGTCAGGAGCACCGCATCTGATATAAAAAGACAGAAAACTGTTTTTTTTTTGTTTGTTTTTTTTTTTACAGAGATGAGTTGAACTTAGCACTCCCCTTTCATAGCAAAACAAAACAATTAGATCAGTCATGGGTCTAAAGGCAGTTGTCACCTCTTCTGACAAATTTACATAAGCAGCAACACAGTATTGAAATGCTAAGCTTTAAATGTTGCTATTTATAATACTTTATATGTTAGGATAACTTGAATGCAGCATCAAAGATTTATGTGACATTTAAAGAAAAGTCAGAAAATATCAGCACATTTACCATTTTCAAGCCCCCTACACACACACACACACACACACACACACACACACACGTACACACACGCACGAACGAACACACACACACACACACACACACACACACACACACACACACACATGCACACAGGACAGAAACCCTATCAAGTAGGTGCACTAATAATGTTCGTGAAAAGGTCTTTTATGCTTTTTTGTGACATCTTCCAAGAGAGGAATGCATATCTGGTACATGCAGATCCATGTTAAGAGATTCCCACTGACTTTGAGTTAGTCATTACATTGTTAGAGTGCATGAGCATTTTGTAGTCCCAGAGGAAATGTGACCATTGATGGCAACCATAGTATACAGCTGAATTCACTTTAACATATGTTTACTACGTGCTCTTGCATTAAAAATATTAAGAAAAGGAAATCAGAAGTACTTAACTGTGTTTAAATGCATGCACGCATGCACGTACACACGTACACGCAGAGACACACACACACACATACAGTCATACGTGCATTTAAACACAGTACTGCGCCCCACATGTAGTATTCTACATGCTACATACAGTTTTACACACACACACACACACACACACACATCTGTGTGTGTGTGTGTGTGTGTGTGTGTGTGTGTGTGTGTGTGTGTGTGTGTGTGTGTGTGTAGACACACATATACAGTTACTCAAAATTTCCATTTTGATTTATTTTCTTTAAAGGACATGAGGTACACACACAGGCATATAATCTAGTTCTCCATTTTACACATACACACACACACTCACATGCACATGCTTACACACACACACGCACACACACACACACACACACACTTTATGTGTGTGTGTGTGTGTGTGTGTGTGTGTGTGTGTGTGTGTGTGTGTGTGTGTGTATATATATATATATATATATATATATATATATATATATATATATATATACACAAACACATACAGACACACACACACATATACATATACACAAGCCAATACACACATACTATATATATATGTGTGTGTGTGTGTGTGTGTGTGTGTGTGTGTATGTATGTGCAATACGGGTGAATACAATCCGTTATTTACAATAAACAGTAGAATTAAGCATTATTAATTTATACATTCTAGTAAATGTTGATTAATATTTTACTTATTCATTGTCACACATTAGCTATGTGTTGCACATGCAGTTTTTGTTAATGTTTTTATGTCAGCATTTTTTTCTTTGTATTGCTAAGTGCATTTATTACTTATTATCTTTGCCAATGTAGCCAGAGTTGTGGCTGAAAAGGGTCCTAGGACCAGTTCACTTTCTTGGTTACCAAAGTATAAGTAAATATGAAATATGAAATAGAAAAAAAAGGGGACTGAATATGAGAGACATAATTAAGAAAATAGTAGAGCACATTTTAAATCTACATCATTTGTGAGAGAGAGAAAAAACTTCCCACTGAAGGCACTGGGAAGTAGCAGACAGACTTAGTTTGGAGTCTTGCTGCTTGTTACCTGTATATGTACAGCAAGGATCATTTATTGCAGTGAGAGATTTCACACCTCAGCATGAAAGTGACAGGAAAGCTCTATCAGTTCTTTTAGAACTACAAAATAATCCCTTTACAAAAGCCCACTATTTACCTACTTTCTTTTGCCAGAAGGACATAACAGCTATTTATAGCATAGAACAAGCTCTGACAGACACATAAATGAGGCTCAATCAGGGAAACATAGAAGTAGCACTGTTGCAGAAGGTGTGTTTAGATGACAGTACTTCACAGTCCTGCCATTCTATCTTAATGGCATGAGACAACAACACCGCTTCCTTATGTCTAGCATGACTCATATAAAGAGGACTTGAAATGTATTCAGGTAAGAAGGAATGAAAGCAAGAAAACAAGATCAAGTTACCAAGGGAGGCCCCATCGTCTGCCATTTTGCAGGAAACACATTGAAATTGTAAAACAAGCACTTGTAGTAATTTTGAGGCATTAAAATAGCTCAGAAAACAAAGATGCAATGAAAAAATATGTTTTTTTTGAGTTCTAAGGGGGAGTTTTCCTTTAATCCATACTCCTAAATACCTCATTTTATCATATCCCCATAAATATGGATATTGCTGAACCAATTTGTGTGTGGATACATAATTTACTGCTATTGCCTTTGTTTTAGCTTCATTAATTTTGTATCCCAAAAAGATTTGAAACTATCTCAAAGTGTTCTATAACACTGCGATGCCCCTGTCTGGTTTTATCAGGTAGAAAATATCATCTGCAAATAGAGCCGAGACAGCTTTTCTTGTCTACCATACCAATTATATCCTTGAATTTCTGAGTCCCTTATTTTCTTTGCTAATGGTTCTAAATATAACATGAATAACAAAGGGGAAAGAGGACACTCCTGTCTGGTTCCTCTGGTCACACAGAAATGTTTAGAGAGAAACCTACCCACTTTTGCCTCTGATCCATCATATATCATCCCAATCAACCTTATAATTTCATCAAGGAATGCAAATACTTTCATTGCCCTGTTCGTAAAGTCCCAGCTTGCTCTGTTAAATGCTTTATCCTCATCAAAACCCACCAACAACAGTGGTATTTTCTTACATTCTCCTTCCCTCTGATCATCAGTGTTCTGTTATTGTTCTCAAATGTTTGCCTCCCCTCTACAAAACCACATTGATCCAGATCTATCAATTTTGGTATCACTTTTACCATTCTTTTAGCCATTATAGACATAAACACTTTATAATCGTTGTTTTTAATATTTAAATAGACATGTATGAAGCTGGATCTGATGGATCTTTACCCTCTTTAGGTATTATAGCTATCCTCACTTTCTTCCAGGATTTTGGTATTTCTCCACCTCTTAAAATATTGTTAAACAAAACCTTCCATATCTTTATTAGTGTTTTCCCCTCCTAGCTTCCAAACTTCCACAGGAATACCATCTATTCCTGGGTATTTCCTGTGTATTGGTTATACATCACCAGTTTTATCTCATCTCCTCCTATCCTAACTGTTAGCAATTGAGCCTCATCTGCCTCTAACCTTGGCATATTTAATTCTTCCATAAACATTTCCATTTGTACCTTTTCTTGATTTCCATATTTCTCTAATTTATACAGGCTTTCATACATTTTTTGAAATATTTATAGTACCTCTACAAGGTTTCCTGTTATCTTCCTTGTTATAGGCTGCCTAAGCTTGGCAAAAGCACTTTCTACTTTCTGTTGCCTTATTGGCTGTTCTAAAAGTTTTTGTGTTCTGGAGCTATTATCAAAAAGCAATTGCTTAACAGCAACCTTTCAAAACTAATGCATATTATCGAGTTAATCCCTTATTTTCTGTTTAGCATTCTGCAATTGCTCTTTTTCTTGCCTGTGTGATTCTCCCTATTATGCAATAGTTTAACCTTTGTCAGTCCCTCTAAATAAGTATTGTCACTTCTTAACCATATTTCTCTTTTATTTCCACCCTATTTTAATTCCACTTTAATTTTATCATACTCCCTAGCTATATTTTCAGAAGAAATTTCTATCTTCACTAATAACCCCCAAATAATTTCCATTACCCATTCCTTAAATTCCTGTCTTTTCAACAGATAGATGGGAAAGTGCCAGTGTCTCATTTTTATTTCACTACCCTGCATTTTATTTTAGTTATTATTGGCAGGTGATCTGAAATAGTTATTCGATGTGTATCATAACTTTCAATTAAATGCACACGTTCCTATGAAATACATGTTCTGTCTAGTCTAGACCAGTTTTTATATCTTGGAAAATAATATGTAAATTCACTCCAAACTCCTATTACTGAATACATATTTTCCATGCCAAATATTTTCATATATTTCTTCAAAAATCTACCCTTCTTAGTTATATTTTCCCTTAGCCACATGATTTTAATCCTTAAGTTACGCTACAAATGGCTGTATTTGATACCAGCCTTATAGAATGGTATATTATACTTTTTTTATGGTGGGCAGTCTTGTAATGACTCCAGGGATAGAAAAGGCAGCAAAATACTAATAATGTTATTAGTCAGGAAGAAGTTTAACATTGTATTTAAGAAAGAGTTGTGTTCTGTATTTACAATTAGTTTGCATTTTATCTTTCAGACCAGTCTGCACATCATGAAGACCCAAGTAAGGGGTGTGTCGATCAGACAGAACTTGCAAACTGCAATCTGATTGTCCAGGCCAAGCTATGCTCCAATGAATACTATTCTAGTTTCTGCTGTGCCAGCTGTTCTCAGTTTCAACCAATCAGCAAACCTCATGCTAAGCAGGGGTAGACCATCTCTAAAATTCAAATCATAAACAAGCAACAGTGGGAACAAAAGATGAAATTACACTCCAAACAAATGGCAGAAGCTACAATTCTAATGTTATTGTGCATATCAAGGAGGATAAAAAGAGGAGCACATGGACAGTTTTGGTGTTGTCTTTTGTTTAATATCAGATGCTGACATTGAAAACCCCCTGAAAAGGTTATTGTCATTAACACACACTTGTTTCTATGTTGCAGTTTCCTCCACTCACATACACTTCAAAAATCACAAGAGCCTGGAAGAAACTTAAAGTTAGTGAATGAAAGACAATTGGTTTTGGCTAATATGGTTACTGCGCAGTCAAGGCACCATGAGAATGGAATTACATGTATATAAAGCATGCAACTTAAGGCCACAATTGTTTCAAAAACTGATGATTTTTTTGAGGGACACAATCAGTTTATGTGAGGAAATAAATATATTAGATACAACTATGGTAATGGGGTATTTTATTTATTCTTTATTATCTACTTACTTATGAGTATGCAGTTATGATTCTGTATCGTTCCTGTACAGAAACAGCTCCTTCCGTCAGGACGGTTGTAAAATGGTGGGGTTAATGGCCTCCTCAAAGTAAAAGAAAGCATTTTGACACAAGTGGCATTTCAGCCTGCCAAATATTAGTTCTAACTCAATGCCAGTAACATAAGTCTACAATATATTCTAGGCGTTGCATAATGAACTACCTCAATTTATTTTTACATTTCCAGTGGTCCTGTTCTTTATGACATTTCATTATTTCCTATTATAATATTAATTTGTGACACATTGTTATGGTCACACTTTCTGTGCTGTTATACAGATAACATAGTTATTTCAGCTTTGTAGTGTTGTTCATAAATACTAGTTGATAAATGTTACAGCTCTCTGTTCATAATTATGAACTCATAATGTTCATAAATACTAGTTGATTAATAAAAAAGGATTATTGAAATAAATACTAGTTGATAAATGTTACAGCTCTGTGCTCATAATTATGAACTCATAATGTTCATAAATACTAGTTGATAAATGTTACAGCTCTGTGCTCATAATCATTAACCTAATTTACATAGTAAAGCAAATAAGTATTTTTGGGTGGGATGTAAATAACATCTATCATGTTTGTTAATAAGTTTTATTTTATCTTTCTTTGGTGATCTATACTTTGGGCTGGAGAGTAAATGAACAAAGGGAAAAACATATACATATTTAACAGGTGTAACATATTTTCTAGTAATGCAACAGCTCCAAGGATGACTTGGGCAATATAAGTGCATGAATACAAACTGTTGCAACCTTGAGTTTATTATAGTTTACAATAAAGGTTTTCAGGCATAGCAAAAATAATGTAATCATTGCCACACTGGTCACAACTACTTTTGAAAAATGGTATATGAATGAGTTTGTACAAGCAAAATACTATATGTCAATGTGGGATGATTCTATAAAAGCCTGAGTTTAATTTATGCAGTACCTGATGTATGATGATTTGATAAAATTCTTATTATATACAAACACCCATACTGTATGTATAATAAAACTGTTAAGACTGTTGTATTTAACTCATCAACACCTCTGAGCTGTGAGATGTCATGAATCTAGCAGCCTAGGCAAATCCTTACATTGCAGAGCATTTTCTGAAAAATCAGTTTAAAAAAACATAAGCCAAACAAATGTAAATATGTTGTGAAAAATAACAGTTATTAAAATATACAAACATCAATGTTATCAGTAAAAAGTATTATTTATAGTTGGTATAGTCAATGATTTAACAGCCTTTGCATCAGAGCTATACCACGTTATAAAGTATGTAAACCCAGAATATCAGAAAAAAATCATATCTTGCAAACTGTATGACCTACATATATAGTGTTAGAGCACATGACAGTAATAAATTCCTGAGTTCTTGCTTAATGAGATATTTACAGCACTATGAACAGTATGTACATCTATATAATTACCAATATTTACAATGCTGAATCTGTCGAGATGTGCAAATAATTTAAAAGGCACCAATGACAGTTTTCTTTAACACTGTTCACTCTTCCACTTGATACCAAGCAATAGTTTATAATTCACTTGGTTTGGGAAGTATTAAAGTACATATGCAACTACTGCACATCATAATCACTAGCAATGTCTATGGTATATTGTATTATACATGGACAGTGACAATTTATTTTTCTGTCTCACACCATGACATTTCACAACATGTCCCTTAATAATGTGTAACTTTCTCAATTATGAAAATATGAATAAATATAAAAATATAAATAAAGTGACAAACAGTGATTAGTCTCTCAACTGCAGGACAGCTTAGATTAACAGCCTTAAGTATGATTTTACATATAAACAACCCTTTCTTTTGCTGTTTATTATTCATTTGTAAATCATAAAGATAAAAAAATTAACATGACATAAGGTGCTACGAGTGTTAGACGGAAGTATGAAAAAATGGAACTCTACATATGAATGAGATAGTAAAGAACTGTACTGTCAAATTGTTAGCATATTTTTAGATACTATTAGTTTTAGTGCCTTGTACTCAGTGAGGGCAAGGGTATTCTCTAACACTCACATGACCCTGAATCAGATTAAGCTGGTAATCAGAAAATAAACAAAAAACAGAGCATTAGCAAACTAATGTTGATCCAGTGATAACTGTACATAACATGCCTTACTCCGTGGGGTACTTTTGTGTCAAGAAGATTCTATTATTGAGACTCCAAGATGGCTGCACACTGATCAACAGGTTTATTAGATTTCCCAGTATGAAATCTGCAATTGTGAAAAAAAAAAAAACTATCAAATTAGATACAGTTCACTTACTGACTTGTAATTACACTACTTGGTTGCCAGCAAAGAAGACATTTGGAGAAAGTAAGAGAAAATCAATCAGAAAAGGAGAAGAAAAAACTTTAGCCAGGAAGAATCCCTCAGAACTTCAGCAAAAATTTATTTGAGTTTTATCTCTGGTACATGGGATGGCTTTTCATAATTTAGAGGACAAAATACATCAAATGCACTCAGGTGTATTTAAAATAAGTGAAACACTAAAGAAATATATACAGTCAAATAACAAAAAGGCTGAAAAATTAAAGAAGCTTTAACTATTCAGATGAGCTGATAACATTGCAAAAAACAGAGTCTGAAATGAAAACAAGCCTGAGCATGAGGCTTCTCTGGAAGAGCTGCTTCAAAAAGTGAAGTTAGAAGGGCAAGCAGAGAAAAATTGAGATTTTCTGCTGTACCACAGAAGCTTTTAGGAACAGACTGTATTAACTTTAATGAAGTGTAAATAAAAACTAGACTGGAGTTCCACAACAGAATCCATTAATCAAAACAGCATGAACATGGCCACGACAAAGGAGCCAAGACCTGTATTAGTAAAGATGCAATCATACCAGCAGAAAAATTGTGGCAGAAAGGAAAAATATTAAAACTGGTGATAATACAGTGTAGAAAATAATTATTCATTGTACAATGCAAAAGAGAAGCAAATTTATCCCAGCAATCAAGAAATGTTGAGCACTGCGATGGTGGTGCTGCTGTAGCTTTGTCGCCTTACAGTTAGACATTGCCCGTTCGATTCTCAGTTAGAGCGTCTTCTGTGTGGTGACATGCGTGAATGGGCATTCCTTCATTGAAGGTTGTGCATTAGGCTCGGCAAGGCAGCACGTAAAAATCTACTGACAATCATTAGCGGACCGGAGTTCCACTGCGGCGACCCCTAACCGGGAAAAGCCGAAAGAAGACACAATCAAGGAATGTTGAGACTCAAGCTGCTGTATCAGCTTACTTCAAAATATTTTTTTTCCTGGAGGATCAAAACATTTTTGGTAGCAGAACAGTCTAAGTTGGAAATAAAAAGTTTTAGCCAAGAAAACTAGAGCCATCAAGCAGAAGGGGGACTTCTTCACATTATTTTAAGAATACCAGAGTCCACAGAGAGACTTTACCAGTGAAACATTTTACATTGCCCTGACGGAAAATGCTTGAATGACAGAAAAATAGCAAAGAAACTGACTAGAAGAATCAGGAGTACTTTGGGTTTGAACTAGAGACGGGTAATAGGAGATGGAGACAATCAGGTTGAAGACCAGCAACATTGTAAAAATAGTGAGTAAATGGGAGACTGCAAAGCATCAGTATCATTAGATATGCAAATAGGCAAGTGAAATTTGTCTTTCCAAGAAGTTGCTGAGAAAGATTGAAATTTTGTTGACTGTGTAAATTGATGGATAAAATGCAAAGTATATAACCAACTTTATGTTATAATGTTTAGAAGGACACTGGAGGAATTGAAGAAGTAACTATAAGTAAAACAGTTTTTATTATTATTTATATAAAAACATAAAACAAGCATATAAATTGCATATTATACTGTAAATCAGATTTGTATACAGATATTTTAAATGTGAGCCAAGCTGTACTCTGTAACAAGGTAAGAAAGGCTGTTAAGTAGCAAAGTAAAGTAAATATAATGCCATGATCTTGAGCTGCAGGGGTACAGGATATAAAAGCATATTGATCAATTAAATGTGGAATTAAGATAATAATTTTCCCTGTTTTTTACAGGGATGGATACCGAGAATAATGTCCTTAGTATAAGCTACAAATAAATTTGTTTAAGCAAATAGGTTGGATAAATAAGACAAAATCATAAAAGGCATTTTTTTAAATATGCAAAGTCATTAGATATTTCCATTAGCAAAAGCTCTCATAGTGAGACAAGAAGTCTACAAGCGCAAGTAATTAACCATAAGAAGTATAAACTGTGTGTTCTAAGCGAAATTTACAAAGATTCTATCATGATTCTGTAAAGTTACTATTTTCACATTGCCAACTGCTTTTACTTGAATATGAGCTGCCTGCAGGTAAAATTAAGTAATCACGAGACCTCCGAACATTTTGTGCTGAGAGAAGTGTACAAGATACAGTATAATTAATCAAAGTCTAAACCAACTTTACTAGAAGTAGTGAAGATAGTAACAGAGATAAAACAACTGGAACTGGCATCTTTAGAAAAGGGTAGGTGCAAATTACATAGGAAAATGGGAATTGTGGGATCAATACATGCAGAGGAACTAGCAGAGCCGGTGTTAGTATTTTGGGGGCTCCCAGCAAATGTCAAATTGGGGGCCCCTTTGGCACTTTTAGTCCAAGTATCCCCCTGTCATTACCACCCCTCCTAAGCAACCTTTTAGGAGTAGTACACACAGAATGACTTGTAGCTACAAAGCTCTTAGATTCCAATAGGCCTGTGTACCACACTGTGTTTGCCAATCTCACAAAGGAACATTCACAGTGTCTGGCATTTAGTTCCAACTGTGATGCATTACAACAACTATATGTATACACACACACACACACACACACACACACACACACACACACACACACACACACACACACACACACACCTTTCTGTCTCCCCCTATCTTGGGCTCCCCATACTATGCACATTACTTTTTTTATTCCTTTTCCTCACATTTGGTCTTACTCTTCAGCTTTTTCAAAAAGTCACAACTTTCTACATGCTCTGATGTGCTTTTTAATGTTGTTTTTCTACACAACTTTTTCATCCAGTGATGGCTTGAACAGAAATTATGATTAAGGAAAGAAAATCAGTGTTGCTTTTCAGCTTTAGTTTTCCTTGAATCCTTTAAAGCACCTTTCCTGACCAAGACAACACAGTAATAAATATTTAGGAAATAACTCAATTAAGCTAGTGCCCCTAGAAGCTGTAGGGATTATGGATGCTCTGGGATGCATTTTACAGCATTTCCCAATCTTTTAATCCAATGGTGGCCTAAACAAAAATCATGAGTAAGAAAGGCATTTCAGTCTTATTTTTTTTTTCTTTCAAAGAAGACCCAAGTTGTATCCAAGGCTTAATTAATGTTCACAGCTAACAAAATAGTAGCACACAATGAACTAACAAGACCATTGTGAGGATTCACAGGCCCTGTCTGGGAATAATGCCTGCTACACTTCCCTTTCCACCCCAAAAAGACAATTTCTGTTTATGCATCCCTCTGGTGTTAGACAGGGATGAAAGCAGAGGTTCAAATTGCCATAGTCATATATTTCAAGTGACTGTTGACATTCATATACAGAGCATTACTCTTTAATCCTCATCCCTAGCCACTTGTATACATGCCTGATGTGTGATTGTGAGGAAAGTGAAAAAAAGACCACAGTAATGTAGTACTTTGCTCCTAGGCAGTACACTACCCCTACAAAAGCTATAGTAACTTTCTTTGTACACCTCTGAGTTCTGTGAAAAGCAAAATAAACAATGACCATACTGTCCCTAGTCCAAACACAAGCTACAATGACCTCCTCTGCACACCTCTAAAGTTTGACTGTGACAAAAATTAAAGCAGCAATAACCACACAATCCACCCTCCAACATAACCTATAGTAACTTTCTCACATATTAGGCAGGACTGGTTTTAGAATGGGTGTGCTTGAGAGCAGAGGCCATTATCAGCTTTATCTTAACAAGGGAGTATTACAGTCCTGTTCAGGTTTTTTCCTCCTCATTTTCCCAACTATCAGTAGCTTTTCTGGGGCCCCACACAGTCAAGGATGATTAAGGGGGCCTCACTGTATCCATTTATACAGTCTGGGGAGTGGGGTCCATCAGACTCCTAGAAGGTCTAATTGTCTGAATGTTCTGTGATATATTTTATGCCTTACTTTGGAAATGTAATTACTTGTTAGCTGCATTTTTACCGATATCCAGAAGAATAATGTGTGTACCCCAGTGTTACTGAGTGTGTGCACAGATAGAAATCAGTGTTATGTTTTTTACATACACACACACACAATCACAGGCCACAGCAACATTAGTTTTACACTGACCTCAGCAAATGGCAAGACATTGTGCAGCACTGAAACTGCCACACCAGATCAGTGACTGCTGTTTAGCAGTCGTCAAACAGCAGCAGGAATAAGCCATTTTTATTTACCCCATTGGCGAGTAATGTATACCTGTCACTGTTCCTGATTTCAGAGAGCTTCCCTGATTTTGTATCATAATTTTGCTCTGCTCTTCCTAATAAGTTTGATTTGCTAGTAAATCATTCAGGATTACCAGCAGGCAGTAAATCCAGACATCAGAGTTTTATACCTCTTACTGTCCAAAAATGCACATTGTTGGGAAAGATGTTATTCTATTAATTTCTAAGTGTGTTATATAGTAATATTTAAAATATGTTCCTAATTTTGAGCCTTTAGTCAGCTATTAATTTTGACACTGTGCAGAATTCTCCAGCAAAGCTGTTGAGAGTTACAGTATCTGGTGTTTTGCTAGTATTTATAAAGCTCCCTGGAACAGAAAACCATCCTTGAAAATTGGAAGCATCAGTTCTTCTTAAAATCCAAGGTGTGCACTGAGATCAATCACTTGGGCTGTTGATCTTTCTAGTACTTACCTTGCTCATGTTCATTATCAGTTTTATCCTAACATGGTCATATCACAGCCCTGCTCAGGTTAAAGAGTGTAATCAGGAAATTAGTACATTTTTCTCCTTATTTTTCCCCAACCAGCAGCAGCTTTTGTGGGGCCCCTACACAGTCAAGGATGATTAAGGGGGCCCCCTGCAGCCATGAGTACTGCAGATACCCAAAGCTAGCTATGTTGTTAGTTTTAGTGGAGAGAATTAACACCAAATGTGTCATCATCCCCTTTGGGAAAACCCAGTTCCCATGAACTACCACATCAATGCTAGTCCACTGAACACAGAAGGGGTTATAAGAGATCTGGGAACACAGGTTGACAGCAACCTCTCTTTTGCCACTGTGGTCAGAAAGTCCTTCTATGCGACACATCTCATTACTGAGGGTTTTGCATCCAGGAAGAAAGAGGTCATTGTGTCCTCTACTCTTCCCTCATTAGGCCAATCATCGAGTACAATGCCCCATTTGGCATGTATCTCACTAGACACCTGCAACATCTGGAGAGGCTGCAAATGTACCTCACAAAGAGGATCCTAGGCCTTAAACACTTGTCCTGTATGGACAAACAAAAAAACTCCAACTATTCTCTGCTTCATATCGCCTACTTAGAGGCAATAGCTGCTTGACTTATAACGGCATGTCTGACCCAGCTCTGTTAGAAATGCTACATCTAAAGAAATTCCAATCCCTCCACACCACATGCTCTAGAGACCTCAAACTCATTACCACAATCAACAGAACATGCTGAAGGGACAGGTTCATAACCAGAGACTGCCCATGCTATGGAATAGACTTCTCATATATGTCAAACAGAGCACCTCACTGGCTCTATTCAAGAGAAATTTTGATGAGTGGATGGGAAACAGAAAATTCACCTCAGGGATAACTCCAGTGGCTCTACTCAACACAGGCACTAGAAACTAAGCTCGGGTGGCATGATGCCAGGGCAATTCTATGGACTAGGCTTGTAAAGGCCATTAGCCTAGTACATACCTATGAACCAACAATTAGCAATTAACTAAGCCAGGGGCATTATGTCAGTGGTAAAATATTTAAATGGACTTGTGATGCCTGTTACTTGATAAAACACTGTTACTACAACTGCAGACAGCTTTAAATTTTAAATGAGATATAAATGAGAGTTATTATTACCCACTTGGTTTACTAAGCATACAGAATTACTGTAGTAGCTTTTACAAAATATGAAGATAATTTGTTGTGGTTGGGGGCCCTCCCCCGGAACAAGGGGCCCCCAGCGACCGCAGGGTTTGCTGGTGCCTAAAGCTGGCTATAAGAGAAAGAATGAGATTTAAAAGAAGGCAAGATTTGAATGAGCTATGTAATGGTTGACTAACAATGACTGGGTATATTATAAGTGATGTATAATGTTTGCAGCTACAGTTGTGTCAGTCAACATGGTTTGTAATGTATAATGTTTGCAACTGAGATTGTGTCGGTATGGTTTATTTTCATTTATATAAATGTAAGCTTGCCTATGTCATATATGATAATTTAATAAAGATGTTTCTTGTTTAAAAAAGATACAATGTAATTAACATATAAAGGTACAGTGTCAATCAGGTCAGTGAAAATGAATGAAGTTTGAAACTGTGGGACGTGAATAATATATATAAGTAGTTGCCTACCCAGTAGCCTTAATATTTAATATATTTAATACGACACTGCACGGTCTTGTTTGTTTTTTTTTAAAGGGAGCCAGCAGACTTTTTCTTTAGGCAAAAAAAGTTCATATTTACTGAAAGTATGCAAGCTGTTTGTCACATCTAGGAGGGGAACAGAAACAAAAAAACTGATAATAAGCAATGTAAGTGAAAACATAGGCCATTAACATGTGCCTTAGCATGGGTAACCTGAATTTCAGAATATATAATGCCTATGGGTGCGACCCATTAATTTGGTGCAGCTGCCAATCTGGAAGGTAAGCTGCATTTTTTGACAATGAACATAGCTGTGTGTGCTTGTTGTAAGATAAAAGACGATGGGAGACTTGAAAACCTATTTAGTTATTTTGTTTGAGTGTTATCATTGAAGAAAAATAGTACTGAAAATGAGTTAGGTTCAAATTGAGATGAGAAGAAGCAACTGCATAAGAGATCATCCTGGCAAACAATAGTGCATGCATGTAAGCTAAAAGCTAGAAATACACATTTAAAATAACTGCTATGTATAACAGGTAAGAGTAACAGCTTTCCATCATAACAGCTACTCTGTTGCTATTAATAATGAATGTAAATGATATAAGGTCTTACTCAGTTTAATGTTATTGGCTGCCAAAAAAGCAGTAACTAGAAAATGGAAATGAAAAGCTAAACCAACTGTAACCGAAGTACTAAATATTGTAAATGAAATAAAGAACTGGAGGTGTGATCTTTAGAAAAGGAAAGGAGCAAATTACTTCGAAATCAATGGATTTTGTGGGAACAATACGTGCAGAATAATGTTCAGGAGGAGTACGGTTTAAAGGCAGGCAGGAATTAAGCAATTTATATATTGGCGTGAATGATAATTGTTATAAAGAAAATGTATATGTATACTGCAAGAAAATAATGCCTGATTGATCTTCTTTTCTATTAATGTATGTGTATGTATGTCACTCTGTAAATTGTGATTTAATAAAGATGTTTAAAAATGAAGCTTTTATTGTCATAATGAGCAGCACAAGTCAAGGGGTCTACTTCAGCCATGGAAATAATGAGATTTAACATTTTCTTGTTGCTAAGCTCTTTGAAAAAATAACTTTGTTTCATAGCCTTTAGTGGAATGCTACCCTTCCTGCCTTCTGACCCTCAGTGTTTGTTGCATCAGAAGTACAACCCTGTTACCTGGAACAATCTTTCTTGTCCATGGTCCTGTTACTATGCATGTCCTCACATGTACAGCCATGTTACTATGGTTATCATTGCACCCACAGAACCCTGTGTTAGAATGCATACCTTCACATCAACTGCCCTGTTATTATTCACACCTAGGACCCTGCTGTTATGAATGTTCTCACATTCACAGCCATCTATTATGGTGCACATGCTCATATGTGCGGTCCTGTAACTATGCATAGCTTCAACCCCATGGCCCTGTTAACACTTATGTCCTCACAAACAAGGCCATGTTACCATGAAAACTCTAAAATCCACAACTACTCTGTTATCATACACACTTTCACATTCATGGTCCTGTCACCATGCATATTCTCACAACTGCAGCACCCCATTACCATACATGCCCTCACATGCATAGTCTTGTCACTGAGCATATCCCCACATTCATGGCACTATTACTTTGCATATCCCCATACCTATGCACTTTGCACTTTACATGTCCTCACACCCACATTTCTGTTACCATCCACACCCACATAACCATGGGCATGTTACTATGCATTTGTTCACACACATCCCATTTACCATACATGTCCTAACATCTAAGACCCCCTGTTACCATGTACACCCACACTTTCCTAACCCTATTACCGTGTACACCCTAACATCCATGCGCCTATTATCATGCATACCTTCACATCCATGGCCTTGTTACTGTGCACATCCCACATCAGTGGCCACACTAGCAACATACACCTTTACACCCACACCCCTATTATTATGCACACCCTTATATCCATGGATCCCCCTGATTCTAGGCATACCGTCACTTTGACAGTGTCCATGTTACCATGGACATCTTCACACACATAACCTTGATACTATGCACAACCATAGCTATATTACAATGCACATTCTCATGTCCACAGCTCTGTTACCATACACATCCTCACATTTACAGCCCTCTAGTTACTGTGCACACATTTATGCTCAAAGCCCTTTAACATGCATACACAGTAATGGCCCCTATTATCATGCACACTATCTCACCTACAGCGCTGCTGATCTTCACAGCCACACCACTATTACCAAGCACAACCACACTTCCACAGCCCTGTTACCATGTGTGCTCTTACATCCATAGCCTTGTTACTATGCATACCTGCTTACTAACACCCTGTTACCATACATGTCTTTGCACCCAGTCTCGTTACCATGCAAACTCTTACATCCAAGGCCCTGTTGTGCTGCAAATCCACATACCCACATCCTGCTACCACACATCTTCAGACCCACAATCCTGTTACCATGCATGCTCTTACTTCAATGGCCCTTTTACCATGCATGTATTCATAGTCACACCTTGCTACCATGCATATCTTCACACTCACAAACCTGTAACCATGCACACACTTACTTCTGAAGCCCTGTCACCATACAGAACCTCTTATCTGCACCCTGCTGTCATGCAGTTCTTCATTCCCACAGTCGTGTTACCATGCACACTCTTACATCTGTGGCCCTGTTACTATATGTATCCTCATGTCCACATCCCGCCTGCATGCATGTCTTCATACCTAAAATTCTGTTACCATGTACATACTTCATTCCATGGCCCTGTCACAATGCATATCTTCATACCCACACTCTGCTACAATGCATGTATTCACACTCATGTTCCTGCTACCAATCCACTGCCCTACTACAGTGCATGTCCTCACACCTACAGCGCCGATACCATGCATGTCATCACACCAACTGTCTTGCTGCCATGCCTGTTCTCACATCCATGACCCTCTTTCACCGTGCATGTACTCACAACCTTGTTGCCATGCACAACCTGACATCTATATCCATGCTTCTGTGCATTTCCTCACACCCACAGTCCTATTATCACATGTGTACATGCACTGCCCTACTACAGTGCATGTCTTCACACCTACAGCTCCGATACCATGCATGTCATCACACCCACTGTCTTGCTGCCACACCTGTTCTCACATCCATGGCCCCTCTTTCACCATGCATGTACTCACACCCACAACCTTGTTACCATGCACAACCTGACATCTATATCCATGCTTCTGTGCATTTCCTCACACCCACAGTCCTATTATCACATGTGTACATGCACTGCCGTACTATAGTGCATGTCCTCACACCTACAGCTCCAATACCATGCATGTCATCACACCCACTGTCTTGCTGCCATGCCTGTTCTCACATCCACGGCCCCTCTTTCACCATGCATTTACTCACATCCACAGTCTTGTTACCATGCACAGCCTCACGTCCATGTCAATGCTTCTATGCATTCCCTTACACCCATAGTCCTCTTACCATGCACATCCTCACATCCATTTCCTTATTGCCATATACAACCTCATATCCATGTTCCAGTTTCTGTGTATTTTCTCACATCCATAGTGCTATTACCATGCACATCCTCACATCCATGTCCCAGTTACCATGCAAATTCTCACACCTACTTCCTCATTAACATGCACATCCTCACATAAATGGTCTCCTTGCTACCATGCATACCCTACCATAAACAGTCCTGTCACTGTGCACAACATCATAAACATGATCATGCCACATGCACACAATCATAACCCCCAACCCTGCTAACATGTAGAGCTTTGTATGCATGGCCACATTGCCATACCATGTCCTCATATCTACAGCCTATTGCCATGCAAACCCTCACACCCACAGCATTATCATTCACACTATCACATGCAGAAGCCATTACAATACACATTCTCACATGCATGGCCCTATTACCATGCAAATCCTTACATGCATGGCCCTTTTACCATGCACAACATTATGTGCACAGCCTTGTTACTAAACAGGCAAGAAAGAGCTTGAAGTTGATCATCTGCAGTAGTAGTATACTTAATACAACCAACAACACCTTATATTACATGTACAGCAAAACAAACTGTTGGGATAACTGATTCAGATGAACAATTCTTTGCCATATACTGTAACAGTATCATAGAAATAACTAAATGATTCCTCAGATGTCGAGTTGACAACTTTCAACACTGGAATCAAAGACTGAAGGTGATGTTAGGCAGCTGTTAAAAAATTACAGAAAGATTTTCTGGGTCAGGTTGATAAACAGTAAAAGGGATATCACACTCTGCTACAATAAGAAATAAACTTGTCAGGTGCCATCCTTCTAGTATGTTGTGACTTTCGGATTTTCCCGGTTAGTGGTCGCCACAGCGGAACTCCGGTCTGCTAATTATTGGCAGTAGATTTTTATGTGCTGAGTTGCCAGCACTGACACACAACCTTCAATGAAGGTACGCCCATTCAAGCATGTCTCCACACAGAAGACGCTCTAGCTGAGAATCGAACAGGATACCGTTTAGCTGTGAGGCGACAACACTACCGCAGCACCACCACCATCCTTCTAGTATATGCATTTTAAATCCAGCAATGATTCAGGGGTTGCAATTCTGGAAGTAACAGTTCTGGAATCCTTTAATGAATGAGACAGATGACCACTCATTTGTTATTTCACGTGACCCGATACTTAAAATAAATTGTAATATACCATCCTATGAAGAGAGACAGCTTTGTTCACTTTCTAAAATGCTGGATACATTAAAGTGGAATGCAAAAAAAAAAATCAGAAAACAGCTTTCAAAATACAATTTCACTGCAAGAGCTCTAATGTGCAGTTTCATAGAGTTAGTGTTGTGTGTGCGTGTGTGTGTTTGTGTGTGAGAGAGAGAGAGTCAGCTCACTTTAATGCTAAAGTCCAGTTTTTTCACACCCTTTTAATTTGACAGCAGTCCAATGAATATGCTGGAGAACTTTGCATTTTGAAATATCACAAATTAGGTCTTCTGAGATGTCATATGTCAGCTGAATTATACATATTTTAAAAACATGGTATAAGAAATAAAGATACATTATTTTTTTTTCCTTTATAGTCTAACATCTCCAAGATATAAAGTGTTTAGCTTAAACATAATGCTGTTTACCAAGCTCGTGAAAAAAATAAATAACCATTCTAAATTTCTTATATTCTGAAGTACCCATTAATTATTCTGAAAAAATATAGGCATTAAGCAAGAAAAATACATTTATGCAATTGCATAATCTGATCTGATAAGAGTGGATTCATTCTCTGTAACCTCTAGGACAAAGGCTGTAAACATTAGGACTGCAAGACAATCCAGATTTTCCCAAGCTATGTACCTCCCCATTTATCCATTAGTGCACTGGGCTGCTCACCCTCTCTAGATTTTTGCTACTGTGTAAAGTGCTGGAAAGATATTCAGTGGCACCAGACTACTGTTTAAAAGTATTGCACAAATGATTTGAGTAATTTTCTTCATTTCTTCTTCATAATTTAGATTGATGTCTCCTATCTGCCATAGGGAGCTGTGATTCCTTCACTTACAGGACTTAAGAATACTCGTACTAAGCTCAGTCCCTAAAACTTTCCCAAAGCCCCTTCACCTTTTCTATGATCTTCCACATCCCAGGTCTCAACTTACAGATCCCTTTAAACATGGCTGAAGCCAATTATAGAAAATAGTCCTAGACTACTACTTTTGTCTGCAAAGTTTCAGAAAGCATTCTTTTTTTTCTTTTTACCATCTCAGGCCAGGTTTTTCCTGTTCTTACTTTGTAAAAAGCTTTGCTGTGTATTTTTCCTGACAGAATCCCCTCCTGATTTTGATGCCCTTTTCTCACATTACTATATTTAACAGTCTAATTACGTTTCAGTGCTTCTTGTTTTTCAGCACTTACTATGTCTGAGTGCTAAAAAAATATATATCTATACTAACACATAGACTCACACATTATCATTGTTGCTTCAGTTGTTGTCCCTGCTGTAGTAATGGAGAAATGCAAATAAGAGTTCTTGCAAGGTCAAAATGCCTCCAAAAATATTTTAAGTGTCTGAACTGTCTAGATGAGAGACATTTTCATGAATAGTTCAAGAGTTATGCATCAGTTATGCCATCTACATTAAAAGAGAAAAGGAACGGGTCTGAAATGGAGAAGCTCATGGTTACCCCAATGAAGGCTTCTCCATCTACCCTCAAGCTGCCCTAAAAAAAGGAAATCACTTCCAGACAAACTGTCTGTAAAAAACAGTTGAAATGTAATTTGGTGTATCCTGATGTTATATCAGATTCTTCTTTGGTAGCTAGGAAACCAGCGGCTGGCATTTCTCAAACGTCTCTAACACCCAGTCCTTCCCCTTCACAGCTTATCTATTCTCACAGTGTGGGTTTGGTGGTCTCTGATTCAAAGTTCAGGACCCCAAGCCCTAAGTCTGTCTTCACTGGTGGATTACATGAAGATGCTGTAGACCCTCTTTCCAGGTGAATGAGTATTTGAAAAACTCCTGTAACAGGAAACAGACAATACTTAAGGTGCAGTATTTTGAGAACACTCCAAAACTACAAAAATACTATCAGGAAAGCTGAGGCAACAGAAGATGGAGAGTACAGTTAAAGTGAGGAACCACTTAACTGGCAGGATACATATGGAACTGGGGGAGATCACAAGAATATTTTGTGAATTGTATAAAAACAGGTTAGACATGAAACAGGGAGACATTAGATTGGCCTTAAAAAGTGGGCGAGTTCTTAGAGGGGCTGCAAATTCCATGATCATGGAAGAAGAAGGGTTAGAACTAGTGAAACCAATAACATTACAGCAGATAGAGGAGTGAGTGAGACAACAAGCAAAGTGTAAATCCCCAGGCATAGGCAGAATTCTAATGGAACTGTGGAGAGAATGCAAGGCTTAGGTAATGCCTATATGACAGATGATGTTTAATGGAATATTGCAACAGGGAAAAATTCCAGGATATTGGGAAAAAAAAGCTGTGATACTGGTGATATTAAAGGAAGGAAGAGACCTAGGTAAGCCTGGCTGTTATAAGCCGATATCAGTACTTAATCATGACTATAAAGTATCTGTAGCTATTTTGGCAAACAGGTTGGCCATTATACTCCCAAGAGTTGTCAGGATGGACCAGTGTGGTCTTCTTAAGGGTAGGCAAATATTTGACAACATATTGAGTGATAATATGCATAATTCAAGTAGAGGTGTAAAGAAAGTTAAAGATTTGATATTGCTGGGATTAAATGCTGAAAAGGCATCTGATAAAGTGCACTGGAGATACCTGTGGGAGATACTGTATAGCATTGCTTGCCAAGAGGATTTATTGGAGCTTCACATAATCTTTATAGGGGATTCAAGAGCAGTGTTAAAACTAAATGCAAGAGTGACAGGAATCTGCAGTAGAAAGAGGAATGAGGCAGGGTTGCCTGCTGTTGTCATTGATATTTCAAATATACCATGAGCCATTGGCCCTAGCAGTTACGGAGTCCCAGATTAGGGGGTGGAGTTGGAATGTCAATGAGGAGAAGAAAACAGCATTCTTTGCAGATGATATTATTCTCTACATCATTAACCAAGAGGATATTCTGAACTATTTTCCATTTTGAGACAGTTTGCACAATTATCAGGTTCCAAGGTAAATGATCAAAAATACAAAGGCAGTCTGTGTGAGTCATGCTCCCACATTTTGAGCTATTACAGAATTACCCTCATGATGGGGACACCAGAGATTAAGGTATCTGGGAGTTTGGCTGAGCAAGAAGGTGGAGGATTTCATAAAAGAGACATGGGAAAAAATAAGGTTCAAAGTGAAAGATATGACAAAAAAGAAAATTTTGAAGGTGGGTATAGACCAGAGAATAAGGGTGTCCATCAAAGAGTTGGATGGATTGTGTGAGAGAAGAACTGCAACAGTCAGGCATGAGTGTTGAAGAAGGTAGAAGACTGGCACTGAAAAGAGAGAGATGGCAAAAGTTGACAACACCCCAAACATAGACCCAATGTAGAAAATAGGAAAAAGGGAGGTTGATGATGACGTTAGATCAGAGGAAAGAGGCAATCAAAATGTTTCTTGTTTCCTTAGTATTATATGTGGAAAAATTCTGCAAACAAATGAGAAAATAGATACTGAAATGTATATGGGAATATAAAGGCCAAGGGTGAATTGGCAGAAAATGACTCTACTAGTGGAAGGGGGGGACTGGTGTTTCTGAATCTGGAAGAATATTACAGAGCTTCCAAATAAGGGTGATATATTACTTAAAGACTGCAGTATAAAAGGTAACATGGAAAGGGATGATGTTAATGTAGGGAGGATATGGTTCAATAGAACAAAGAATAAATATCTGGTCATAAGCAGCAGAAACAGACTGGAATAAAAGACATCTGAGACTGGTGTATAACATGGTAGATATGCTGACGATCACAAACTTTCAGTTTTTGAAGTTTGAATTATGGCCTATTGGGTCTAAACCAGATGAAACTGTTGTGAGATGAGGTTGTTGATAACAAACTGGTAGGAGAAGGGAAATGAAGTATACCACCAGGAGCAGCTGAAATGCTAGAGAGATGACATTTAGTTGGGAAAAATGTTTGAAGAAATGTTCAACCATATAAAAAGATCTTCTGAGGTATAGAAGGCTATATGTGGTTGTGGGGAAATACAAGTTGGAAAAAAAAAACAAAGAAATGCCAGAGCTAGTTAATATTTTGATGATAGAAGCAAGGACAGAAATGGCAGATAACAATACAGTAATAAGCATAATTTCTAAAATGTTATTAATGAATAAAGGAAAGAATACGGGGAAACAAAGGCAAATATGGACGACAGCACTTGAGGAAGTTATAGAAGACAACTGGAGGAAAAACACCAAAATGGCAAATAAATTATAGAAATTTAGAATATTTACATGGACATGCCACCACAAATATTTTTGCATACTGGGTAGGTTTACATGAAATGTTTCCAAAGATAAGGCAAGAGTATTGAAGATGTGGGCAAAAATCTGACTGGGGGTTGAAGACCTATTTTTGGGCATGCAGCAAACTGGCTTGATTTAAAAGGAACTTCCAGCATTGATAAGTAGGATACTGGTTTATGATTGGGAGTTGCCAGAGAAGAAGGGTATTTTTTCCTTAAACTGCATGGGAGATGCAAGCACATTAGCATGCAAAATGTCAATAGACTTTTTACTGATAAAGGCAAAAAAAAAAAAAAAAAAAGATAATTAAGTTATGGAAGACGAATCAGATCTCAATATAGAAGAAGTAAAGAATATAATGGACAATGTATGTAAGTTGAAGGGGGCAGGTAAGTATAGTCCAAATAAGAGGTTTAATGCAAAATAGCTTGTAAGCAGGTTAAGCAGCAGCAGTGATAAAATGTGAAGTAAGAAATGAGAAAGAGAGGCACAGACAAACAAGAAATAACCAAAAGGAATGGTCTAAATGAGGCCGAAGAGACATGAAAGTAGTAGATGAGACAAACTATAGCAGCTGAGACAAACTAGGATGTGAACATGACAAGGGATGATAAAGGTGACATAACTCCTGGTTTGTGTTTGGACCTGATGTAAAATAAGAGGGGAAAGAATTCCCAGTAAAGACCAAACTCGAAGGAAAAACAGTGCACTGTGTATGATGAGTGCATATATTCTGTATTCATTGAAAATGTTTAATAAAATATCTAATCCAAAAAATATACAGTTTTGAAGATGAGAGTGGTCCTTCTTTCCTTGAAAACCTTCCAGGACACCCATCCACAATGAAAGTGTCAAGCACTTAAAAACATGACAGTGGTTTGATACCTGAGCAAACAAGGAGGAAATCATTTTGATAACCTATGTTGGGAGACCATCAGCATACGTGAATGGGCTTGTGGCTCCAATCACTTTCTCATAACTGCCCATATTCTGGGTCAGACCAAGCTCCTCATAGACCATCTCAGTTGATGACTCATAATACCTCATGATTGGTTCCCTCAATCCAACCACAGCTCAAACAAAATTTCATTGTGGTAACCCTGCTCTGACCTTTAACTTTTCCCAGCTGTTGGCAAGTGCAGTAGAAACTTTCCCTTAGATACTTTTTCCCTTATTCATAAGGGATGGTGTGTTCCAGAGCAGGCTCCTTGACTTCTTCATTCCTTCTATACCCCTTATTCCAAACGTCAACAAGAAAGCCAATTTCAGGAAATCTAAACTTATTCAGATGGCTCCCTTTTGGTCTGAAAAAAAAGTGGATCCCCCTTCTCTGGGTCATCTCTTGGACAGACCTCTCATCATATTGAAGTCAACCAGGAATCTACTCTCCCATCCAGCCAGACATCCTCACTTAGATATTCATTCCCTGAAATTAAATACACAATTTCTGCACTTTTGGTTATGGCTAGGGAATCATTTTACCCACCTAAGGTGATCCATATCCTAACTTCTACTCAGAGCCTACTAACCAGGCATATAGTACAGTTGTGCAAGTCGAATGTTCACTGCGGGAGTAGCCTTAGCTAATGGGCTAAGGCTAATGTCAAGGATAAAATTGGCTGCCAGCTTCCAGCATAGCATTTCATGGCACATTCTACTTGCTCAAATCTTAGTCAGCTCAAAAAGACAGGTTTTGGGCACCAAGCCTTTCAGAACTTCCATGCCAACATGGAGAGGAAGTCCTAAAAGACAATGTTAGGAGCAACGAAAAAAAGAAGTTATGTACTCACCATAATGTTCCATGTTTGTAGTCCATCTCACCCTTCATTCTTACATATGGGTTCAGAGCTGATCCTCGGCTCCAACTCAGCTGATTACAAAGCTCAAAGTCTCTTAGTTGGCTCGTGGCAAGGTAGGTATCCCATAGTGCACTAGTAAGAATCCCCAGATCTTGTTTGCTGCTGACTATAAAAGTGATAGAAAGGTTATCCACAAGGAACAACAAAGATGAAAGGTCTCCACCCTACCAAAAGCAATACTATCCTGTCTCCAGATCCCCAAGGATACATGGACGGGGGTAGATGGGTGGGTTCATAAGAATGAAGGGCGAGATGAACTACAAACATGGAATGTTATAGTGAGTACGTAACTTCTTTATTTTCTGTAGTACTATCTCGCTTTTATTCTTACATATGGGACAGCGTCCCTAGCACCATTTTCTCTGGTGGCTCACGGGAATATACTCCTAAGAACCATGGAACCAAAGGAGGCTCTACCCCTTGAGGTCAAATCCAATTTGTAATGATTAATAAAGGTATGAGGGGTAGCCCAAGTTGCTGCAGCACAAATACTGTCAATTGGAACTCTGGCTTGAAAGGCAGCAGATGTGGATATGGATCTTGTGGAATGAGCCTTAATTTTAAATGGAAGGTTCTTTCCATTGGAAGAGTAGATAAAAGAGATACAGTTGGAAATCCAATTAGAGTTACTTTATAGACTGGCAAACCTGTCCTGGTTTCAGAAAAGGATACGAACAATTGGTCTGATTTTCTAAATTTCTTAGTTTTATGTAGGTAGAACCATAACTGTCTGTGAACATCAAGTTGATGAAATTTATATTCTGCACTGTTTGAATGATTAGGAAAAAATGCAGGCAGTTCGATAGTTTGGTTCAAATTAGACTGAGAGCAAACTTTGGAGATAAAGGAAGGATTTGTACGAGGGGAAACTGTCTCTATGAAAAATCAAGTAAGGAGGTTTGACCGACAGTGCTTGCAACTCTGACACCCTTCTAGCGGATGTAATAGCTACTAGAAAAATGGCCTTCCAAGACAGAAACTTCAGTTCACACGAATGCACAGATTCAAAAGGCGGGGAAGTAAGTTTGGACAGAGCGAAATTTAGATCCCAAGGAGATACAGATTCCTGAAAGAGAGATCTCGGTAAGGTAGTGCCTTTAAGGAAAGTTTTACACAATCTGTGAGCCATCAGATTAGGCTCATGTTGTCCCAAATGAAAATTGGATATCGCTGCCAGCTGAACTTTAATTGTAGCAGCAGTTGATCCCTGATGGAAAAGTTTGGTTATGAATTCTAACACCAAGGGGATGGACGCTGTGTAAGGATCTACATTATTCTCTTTTGCCCAGATAGAAAATCTTCTCCATTTGCTAGCGTATAATTTCCTCATGGAAGGTTTGTGGGAAGACGTGAGGATATGGGTCACTGCAGGTGAAAAATTGTGAAGCCTGACTAGGGATGGAAGTGGAGCAGCCAAGCTGTCAAGTTGAGGGTGTGGAGTCAAGGGTGAAGGGAACCTGATATGTGTGTCAAGAGGTCTGGAACTAGGTCCAGAGTCCATGGATCATCTAGGAGATGAGGCCCAAGAAAGGGGAACCAAATCTGATGAGGCCAGTAAGGAGTGATAAGAATCATTTTGCTTCCCAAGGACATTGCTTTCTGAATCACTTTCGATATGAGCAGAACGGGGGGCAATGCATAAAGAAGTCCTGGAGGCCAACTGTGAACAAGTGCGTCTCTCGGTGACTCCCCCAGAGGGGGGATAAGGGAGAAGTAGCTGCTGCATTTGGCATTGATTGGACTGGCAAACAGATTGCAGCAAGGCTGTCCCCATTTGCGGAAAATCTGTTCCGCTACTTTCTGATTCAGAGACCACTCATGCATCCTCAAGATTGCCCTGTTGAGCTTGTCAGCTATCACATTGGTTGTCCCCCCAGGATATGCATTGCTACTAGAAAGCGCTGGGAAGATATCACCCACTGCCAAACATGAAGAGCCTCTCGACAAAGGGGATAAGATCTGGTTCCTCCTTGCTTGTTTAGATACTATACCACTGACATATTGTCTGATTGGATTGCTACCGTCCATAGAGGAAGAAAGTTGTGAAGTGCTTGTAATGCTAGTAGCACTGCTCTCATCTAAGTGAGCCTCATGACCTTGCCATGTGCCTTGGACAGCCCTGCCTAGATAATGACCCACCACCCTATCTGGGAGGCATCCGTGGTCACAGTAGCAACGGGTTGGTGAGGAAGGAAGGGTGTTCCTGTTGTCAGTTGATCAGGCTGAATCCACCAACGAAGGTCCTTTTTGCAAGATTCCATTATGAGAATATGATGAGACAGAGGCAGTTGTTGAAGAGACCACTGGGAAAAAAAGTAGCCATTGAAGAATTCGCATATGCAATCTGGCTAGTGGAACTAGAGTTATGGTAGAAGCCATGGTCCCTAAAAGTTTCAGCACTGTCTTGGCCTTGACTTTTTGTGAGGAAATAAGCTGTATATCTGTTGTCTGAGGTTCTGAATTCTGCCTGCCGGAAGAAGAGTCATCACGGCGACTGTGTCTATTTCTGCACCTATAAAAGTCACAAATTGAGAGGGTGAAAAGGCAGACTTTTCCCAATTTATTGTAATTCCTAGCTGGGTACAGAGCTGGATGGTCGAATCCCTGGCTTGTAGGAGTAGGTGCTTGGTGGTGGCAGTCAGGATCCAGTCATCCAGGTATGGAAAGATTTGGAATCCACGACGTCTCAAGTGAGCTGTCACTACTGCCATGCATTTGGTGAACACCCTGGGGGCTGTGGTGAGACCAAAGGGGAGAACACAAAATTGATAATGACTGGCTTCCAGCTGGAAGCGTAGATGACTCCTCAATGCTATGTCCATTTTGATGTGGTAGTACGCATCTTGGAGGTCTATGGAGCACATCCAATTCTCTTTCGCTAATAGAGGGAGCATAGACTGCAGAGTTACCATTTGAGACTTGGACTTCTTACTGATTCATTTAGTTTGCTGAGGTCCAAAATGGGCCTCCAGTCCCTGTTCGTTTTGGCACTAAAAAGAATCTGGAGTAAGTTCCAAATCCTATTTGGTCTGCAGGGACAGTTTGGATGACTCTCTTTGAAAGCAACTTTTGAACTTCTATGGTTGTTTGATCCCTGTGATTGGGTGGAACATCTGGGATCTTCTTGGGGGTGTGGGGTAGAAGAAAAAAGGGTATGGAGTATCCTCTGGTGATTATTCTTTGTACCCGCTTGTCTTGGGTGATGTTGAACAAGGCTTCTGGATACAAAAATAGGCGACCCCCGACTGGCTCCAGAGAAGTGCAGCCAGGCCCCACATCAGGAGTGCTGATAGGGAAGGTCACGAAATAAATTTCGGCCACCCTGGTTTTGCAGACCCCCCTGCCAATAGGGTGATGTCTACCATTAGCTCCTCCGCCCCTGCCTCTGAAGGAGGAATCATCCTGTGCATCCAGGAAAAATCTCTGGGATTTCTTGAACCACATTTTTCTGACTCTCTGACCCTTGGGGTATGGTCTAGAAGGGATGGTAAAACATACTCCCACAGCAGAGAGAGTTTTCCCTTTCTGTTCATACCTGGTGAGTATATCTTCTACCTTTGGTCCAAACAAAGAGGAACCATCGAAGGGGGCATTGGTAAAAGTAGATTTGAAGGGCTCCACAAAATTGCATAAGCGTATCCAGGAGTGTCTCCTAAGGGAAACCCCTGAACCCACTGCCCTACTCACTCTATCTGCCGTATAGGAGATCAGACTCATGGAGGAGTTAACAATGGAGTTTAAGGTGGACAACTGAGCAGTAACTTTCTCAGGGACTCCTTCAGTTGATGTACCTTGAAGAGTATCTCAACTCCTTTAGGAGACCTCTTTGAAGCCTAGTGAAATGTGTGAGGTAATTCAGTGATCTGAGAGTAAAAGCCGCTGAAGAGAAGATACGCTTCCTGTACCTATCCATCATTCGATACTCCTTGTTCGGTGGATGGACAGATGTAAAAGTCTCCGCTAGTTCCTTCTTTGTTGCTGCTGCCACCATCATGGCATCTACAGGCACACCTTTGGTCAAGAACTCTTTCCTTTTGGGAGCTAAGAGAAATTTGTTGGGTCTTCTGGGGACTGGTTCCATGGCATCAGGAGTTTCCCACACCTTTCGACTAACTAGGTCCAGGAGCTCATCAAAAGGTGGAGACACCCAAGATGCTGAAGGTTGAGACCTGAAAGCTTTCAGGTACACTGAGTCCTCATCAGAAGGGGTGACAGTGGGCCAGCCTCCTCTCTGCTTTAGGATCTCTAAGATATCTACAAAGGAGATATCATCAGAGGATGACCTGGGAGACCCTTCTGACTCCTCAAGGTCAGTGTCCGAGGTGATGGACTCATCCAGGGAGTCTACATTCAACATGCTTAGTACAAACAGAACATCTATAAAGACAGAAGATAGGACAAGATCCTCTAACTTAAATGGGCCTCGCCCTGTAAGAAAACTACACACAAAACCATAACTGAGGACTAGGTCTTCTAACTTAAACGGGCCTAGCCCTGCAAGATAACTCACACACAGATGAGAAAACAACAGAGGACTAGGTCCACTAACTTAAATGGGCCTAGCCCTGTTGAGGAAAAAACACCAGAAAAGTTAAATAGAGGACTAGGTCCTCTAACTTAAATGGACCTAGTTGCTGGGAAACAGGAAGAAGCTAAGTCAGAAAAATACCAGAAATTGTAAATTTAAACAGCAGGCAAAAAACTAGCCAATAATAGTAAACAACACTGTACACAAAATACTATTCTATTGAAAACTGGAAAAACAAGGTCCTAACACAAACGCTGACCTATGCTAAATAGGAAAACTAAGTCAAACTAGCACAGAGAAAGGATACCACTCAGAAAACAAAAATGGGCCTAGGAAAGCCAAGTTCTCAGCAATGGAAAAAAATTAGCAAAAACACACTACTATTATCTACCTATGAAAAACTATTTAAACTAAGGTATCTTACAAGCAGAAATATCAAAAAGAGCTATGATAATAATGAAAAATATGTAACTTAGCCATGGCCAAGCAAGAAGCACTTCTGAACTCATAGACGCGGCAAACGAGATCAGGGGATTCTTACTAGTGCACTATGGGATACCTACCTTGCCACGAGCCAACTAAGAGACTTTGAACTTTGTCATCAGCAGAGTCGGAGCCTCGGCTCCGAACCAATATGTAAGAATAAAGGTGAGATAGGACTACAGAACATAATAAATATTCACACCCTGACATGAAAAGCACAGCAAAAAAATAAGGGCAATGGAGGGTGAGTGTAGCTACTGCAGCAGCGATCATTCAAATATCTACTGTTATGGTAAATTTACTTATACAACTGTACTATATTCATCATATTGATCACTGCTGCAGTAGTTTTACCTATATGGGTAGCTTACCCTGGCTTACTACATTTGGGAAGCTACTTCTTCTAGGATACTTTTAGAATCCAACCCTTTTCAAACACCATAGTTGAAGCCAAGGCCTTGGTAAAGTGGGCCAGACCCTGCCTGAAATTGTTCTGTTGTGGTAAGTATAAGGAAAGGTAATAGTCTGAGAAAATAATTTGGAAATAGTCTGTTTTAATACAAGTTGCCCCTTCCTCTTACCTTCACAAGAAATGAAAAAACTTATCCAAAGATCAGAAAGAATTAGTTCTGTCAAGATAGTACCCAAGTTGTCTGTGGACATCCAAAGTAGGGAGTATCCTTTCCTCCTCATTTTATGTTCAGGAAAGAAAATGGTGAAGTGGACAGTTTGGCTTAAAATAAACTTGGATACCACTTTAGGCATAAAAAAGGATTAGTTCTCAAAGAAACCCTGTCTGTGTTGAAAATGAGATATGGTTGACTCACCATAAGTGCTTGCAACTCATTTACTCTTCTTGCAGAGGTCAAAGCACTCAGTATAACAGTCTTCCATGTTAAAAACATCAAGTCAGCCAGATTAGCTGGTTAAAATGTTAGCTTCTCTAACACAAAATTAGGATCCCAAGGAAGGGCCACCAGTTTTCTTGGAGGCCTCTTATGCAAAACCCCTTTCAAAAACATTTTGGATGAGAATGCATTGAAAGAGGAGGATCAGTGGGCAGACATGCTGAAATGCCAGATAAATTAACATTGATAGAGGAGCAAAAGGCCATAGAACAACTGGCAGTGAATGGGGGTGGTTATGTTGTTGACACCAACTAGAAAATCTTCTCCATTTGCTAATATATGATTTTCTAGTAGCAGGCTTTCTTGACTCTATTAGTACCTGCTGTACATCCTCAGTAAACAAGTGCCTAAAGGAGAATTAAGACACTATCATGCAGTCAATTGACATCGATTGGGGTCAGGATGTATCAAACACCACTGATCTTGTGTGAGTAGATCCATTCTTTGAGGAAGCTTGTGGTAATTGCCCCTGGCCATATCCAAAAGAAGGAAAAAACACTGTTGCCTGGGCCAGAAGGGTATCAGCATAATGATCTTGGGGAGATTCCTTCTGAATCTTCAGAAGTACTTGGATATCAGCAAAAAGGGTGGAAAAGCATACAGGACCATTTCTGTCCAAGAAAAGGAAAAGGTATACATCTTTCAGGCTTTCCTGCATGGTGTCCTGGAGCAGAATCTTACCAGCTGATTGTTCAGAGAGGAGGCAAATAGGTCTGAGGAACCCCCGACAGATGGATCTAATCTTAGAAAACCCCCTGATCTAGTTTCCATTCATGAGAGTCTGCCCTTGTCCTGCTCAGCTTGTGTGCCACACAGTTTTGCTCTAATGGAATGTAAGATGCCAGTAAAGTGAGATTGTGCAAAGAAGCTATACCCAAGCTAACATGGCTAATCTACAAAGAAGGTATGACCTGGTTCCACATCACTTATTGACGTACCACATGGCTGTGGTATTGTCTGTTACAACTTGAAGACGTCCAGTTGACCAAAGATGGTTCAGAGAGTTGAGTGCCTTAATCTGTTTTATATATATGCACTTGTTTTTGATTTCCCACACACCTTGTACATTTATCCCTTCTGAAATTGCTCCCAAAACAAAGACTGAGGCATCTTTTGTGACTGACTGCTTTGGAGCTAGAAGGGAGAAGGGAAGACCTGGGTTTAGGGATTTTTGCTATCCCCATCAAATGATTTATCTTCTGACAAACTCCCAGAACTGAGATTTGAAAAGACAAAGAATGTTGGTGCTGGGACCAGAGAGACTTCAGCTACCATTGTATCTTTCTCATGTGGAATGGTGCCAGGGATATCATGACAATCACAGATGTCATACGACCGAAAATCCTGCGGTATTTCCTTGCAGTGACTGAAGTCTGAGGGGAAAACCTTATAAATATTTGTTTTCCTGTGGAAGAAAAACTGTTTGAATTGAAGTGTTTAGCTGAAATCCCAGAAACACAAGCCTGTTTGAAGTGGTCAAAAAGATTTTTGAATGTTCTCTTGGAATCCCAGCTTGTGTTAGAGATCTCACACCTAAGTAAGAGATTCCTGACACTTTGAAAAAGACTCTGCAAAGATAAGCAAGTGGTCGAACTATGGAAAAAGTGGATAGCCTGTAGCCTGGAATCAGCTATTACCAGAGCTAGATGCTTTGTGAACACTCTTGGTGCAGTGGATGTGATCCAGACACAAAACCTTAAGAAATGCCTTAAGTCTGGATAAGTAAGAATGTGATGGTAAGCATCTTTTAAATATAGTGTTACCAGGAAACTTGAATGAAGAAGAAGAGTTAAGAGGTTGTGAAATGACATAATTTTGAACTTGGGCACTATCACAAACAAGTTTAGGAAAGAAAGATCTAGAACTCGTCTCCGAGTATTTTGTTTCTTTGGTACTAAAAATATCCTTGGTTCTATCACTCCCTAGGATAGCATGTGCTGAAGCTCAGGGGGGAATAAGAGAGTCTGGTCTGGTGAAGGAGGAATTAACCCCTAAAAAGGAGGAATTTCCTCCCACTGCCATCTAAAACCTTGGTGAATGATCTTCAGAATCCATTCGCCTGAAATTATCTGTTGTTAAAGAGAAAAGTGGAGATTCAGACATTCAGGAAGGGAAAAGAGACCTTCAGGGTGGGAGGGGGATCAAGGTCCCTTAAACAGTCTTTCTGAGTTTTTGGACTGTCCTTGTTTTTTGGGCGGGTCCTGAATTCTTTTTGGATCCCCCTGACACATCTATTTAAACATTTGTTTACCAGCATTTTGAAGAGACTGTTTGTTTATTTATTGCCAAAACTTGATGAGGGTTACAGAATCCTTTACAAAATTTGGAAAAGGACTGCTGAAAATCTTATAGATTTCCTGTATCAAGTTCCCCTTTCATCAAACTTTTTGATAACTTCCATACCAAACAGAACAAAAACTAAATATCTATCCAAGGGAGAATTTAAAATCTCATTCTCAAATCATCCGGGAGGTTCTGAGAATGCAGCCAGACAAACCTCCTGAAAATAGTACCAGTGGTCATAACTCTGAAAGTAGTATCAACCCAGTAATACACACAAAGTAAACAATGAGGAGTGACGTCTACAATGGAAAAAACTAAATTTTTTAAAGTAGATTTTTCCTCACTAGAAAAAACTGCAGGTAAAACATTTCTCATACTTTCACAATTATTCAGAAAAAACTTTAACATATGAGCCAAAAAATTCAAAATTCTGAATACCAAAGTTGCAGAAGCATACACTCTTTCCCCATACTTATAAATAATCTTCCCATCCTTGTCAGAAAGAGTAGAATTGGAATTAACCAAATATTTTGCAGCAGTATGATTAACTAAAGTTATAGCTGCTGGGTCAGGTTTGGGAAGAGTGTATAAAAACTTAAAAGACTGAGGAACTTTATACATTCTATCTGCCTTTTTAAGGGTTAGCAGGCTGACACAGGAAAACTGCACTCAATGACACCCCCATCCTCCAGAGCTGAAAAAATTGGGGGAATGGGTGGAGGTTCTGGAAATTCCTTCTCCAATAGATCATAGTATTTTCTGAGGGACTAAGAAACCTCATTGTCCTCCCACTGAAAACACTGACAGATTCTGGAAATATCCTCAGAGGAAGTGAAGCTCCCACAAGGATAATCAGAAACTGAGCGCTCCTCTGAGTCTAAGTCAGAAAATGGTGGAGAAAACCATGTATCTGTATCTGTACCTTTATCTTCCTGTCCAGATTCAGAATCTTGAACTCTTCAAGAAAAGAGTTATCCCTCTTTTGTTTAACTGAAACCACCCTATAAGAAGGATCAATAGTCTGAGTTAAACTATGATACAGACCTTGTAAACTACTCCTGTCTAAGGAAAGTTGAGGAGGAGTAGATACATGTTTAGTTTTCTGTTTCTTTTTGACAGGGAAAATGAGAACAGTGTTATCAATGGCAGCAGCAGCTTCCCTAGGGATGGGTACAACATTCTAACTAAACAGGAAAGTCTCTTCTCCCAGGACTGACAAGTGTTTCTTCCTTGCCTACTGAGGGGACTTTAACAGCTAAAGAGGATGTGGCTAACCATTTATGCATAGTGGCTGTAGATCTGGGGCAAAAGATGAGTGGTCTGAGGAGCAAGCTACGGCCACAGCACAGTCACCCACCTGTGGCTGAAGCAAACTACTAGCCTCCTGTGTTGGCAAAGGCTGTTTATTTAATTTTTTTCTTTTTGTGACTGGAAGAAGGACCCACTATGGGACTGGTATTTTATTCTAATGTCAAGCTGAAAATGGTGCCTCTTTCCCGGAGAAAACAAGCAGCAAAATGAAATCTGGAAATCACTTTTTCACACAAAAAACATAGTAAAAAGCACTTTAAAATGCTTTGCCAGCCCCAAAAAGTAAAATAAATATTTTCCACAGAAAAAATGGTCAATTACTTTAAACAATTTTTAAACTGTCAGTAAAAAAGTGTGCTTCCATTTAAAAGTACAGTTGTCTCATAACAGTTCATTAAAACATACATTCCTACTTTAACAATAGCTTTCCTAAACAGGAAAGTATAATAAAAGACTTTTTTTATAATGTGGAAGATTTTTACACAGAGAGAACTCTGCCTGGCCAAGGAACAGCACAAGCCAACTGTCGATCCCCAAAAGCCTAGAGGAGCATTCTTTTCAACAGCACCCGAAGTTATCTTTTTAGTCAGGTCAGCTCAGCTCGAGCTAACAATTTTGGCAAGTGGAAGATGCCCTGAAACTTTGTAAGCTGGCCTGGATGTTATATCCTTGGCAGGATATAACCCATATAGCTAAGGCTACTGCAGCAGTGAGCAAGGGGATAAACATGTATCATTCCAGGTGAGCTTAATTCTCAGGTAGGGCAATGGCCAGAAACAATGACCCTTCCACTATTTCATTGCCTTCTGTTCTGAAGTACTTTGCTCAAACATCTAACTTCAGACTCAGCTATATCTAGCTGCCACATCCATTTTCATCAAGACTAACTCCTCTTCCTTGAAGGTATCCTGTACATTCCATGGGAAGCATTTATTCTTTGTCCTCCAGTCAAATCTCCTGTTCACCACTGGGAACATTATTTTCAGCATAATTAAAATCTGTTTCATCGAAAGCCTTATTCTTAGCACTCATGACTTCAGCATAAAAGGTGTGAAAGCTGAAGGCATTAAGCACTCATCCACCGTACCTGATATTACAGAGGGTCACAATTTCTTTGAAAATTAATCACTCCTTTATGCCTAAGATTACCATGGAGTGCAACAATAAACCAGTCTTTTGAACTTCCTAGTTTCTTACCAAATTGTGAGAAGAGGAATTATTGCTGCACTGTGTGGGTGCCCAGAGGCATCTCAGATTTTATTTGGACAAAACAAAGATGGATCAGTAAAGATTCACAGCTGTTTGTATCCTTTTCTGTCAAAAAAAATTGGGGCAAAAAGTTTCTAAGGCCACAGGCTTGCGCATATATCTATACCTGTAGCTATGTTACAGGCTTTCTTTTGTAATGCTTTAGTGGATGATATTTCTGCAGCAGTTACTTGTGTGTCATTGAACACCTTTGCAAAGCATTATAAGCTAGATATTGCCTTCAGGTCTACAGGACTTGTCTTTGCTTGGGGGATCTTATCATTTCTAGTCACCATGGTGGTACAGTATGTGACTCTGTCCTGTAAGTGAAGGAACTCCAACTTTCTATGATAGAGAAAAAAGTTGCTGCCTAGTACAATAACAATAGATCTGCGCAGGTAGCTGCAATCCTCCAGTGACTCTGTCTCATTTCTCCAGCCTCGCAGTCCACTGAAAGCTTGCTTTAGGAACCTTATGTCTTTTCTAAGATTCCTTCTTATTGTTTGAGTTCCGGCTTCCAAGCTTTAAGATTTGGTGGTGAGGACCTGGGATGTGATGGATCATGTAAAAGGGGGAAGGGGCTTCAGTAGCCTGTGAAAATTTTAATGGAAAAGCTTAGTATCATTGGGTCTAAGTCCTGTAAGTAAGCAAGTTGAAACTATCTTCCCAGATCTATCATTAGTTACAGTAAGTAAATACGTTTCATTTTCCTTATTTTAGCAAGTTTTTAAAAAATCTGTCAGAGTCTAAGTTTAGAGTTTTGAGTTTAGGCCTTCCTTAACAGCTTTAATATTGCTGGTTAGTACTTTGTTTCTTCATAGTCTATTTTTGGCATTTTGCATTTTCACCAGTGTTGTTAACAATTAATTTGCTTTGTCATTTCCATAAAAAAATCACTACAGTTACTATAACTTTAACAGTTATTGTAAGCCTTGTACACTATAAAAACATTTTCTACTACTTTGAAACTTTAAATCTGTTTTTGTTAATTGCTTTATTTGGGCAGTTGGCTGCCCTTGTTTAGTCATGGAGCAGGGATTCAATATGTGTTACAGAGAGAAGATCCTTACACAGTTCCCTAATTTGGGGCCTTTGCCCCCTCTCCCCATGATGTATGGCTTTGTCCAGATTTCTTGCGCCGAGAGGTTGACAGGTATGTTGATAACTCACATTCCTTCAGTGGCCTGGATAACAGAGGAGTGGTAATAGAACAGTAAATAGTAACCAGCTGTGTAAAGAAGTTGATGGGGTCCCCTCATGAGGTTCACCCTCTAGTGGGCACCACATAATAATTCAAGGTACCTTGTATATGCAAAGAGGTTCTTTGCAGATAACCAGAATGAACAGGTAAATGAGATCATGTTGATTAATGCCATCACATACTTGGATCGTCCTCATACCTATCCATAGCATAATCCACAGAAGCAAACTTTAAGGAGCAACAAAGGAAGAAAGGCACATACATTACAGTAAAATGTACCTTCCCATCTCTTATTCCAGTGAGTTACATGGACAGCACAGCTAAACATAATACAGTATTTTTTTTTATTTTTTATTAATACTAAAGCTCCCGATAATAACAAGTTGCACTGATCTGGAAAATCCAACATCAATGTAAAGGGTATGCAATGATTCATTTAATTCCTCTGAGATAAAGTCAGTTCACGAAACTGAGCAACCACAGATCCCTCTGAGATCAGGGATTTTCATGAAACTAGGTAACCTTCAATCCGTCTGAAATTAAGTTGTTTCTTGAAACGAAATAACCTTAGATCCCTCTGACAGAAGGTTCATTCATGAAATTAGGTAGCCACAAATTCTTTTGAGAGGTCCATTCATGAAACAAGGTAACTTCAGATTCCCCCAAGAGGAGCTCTGTTTATGAAGCTAAGTAACCTCAGATCCCTCTAACAGGAGCTCCATTCATGAAACTAGGTAACCTCAGATTCCTCAGACAGGAGCTCCATTCATGATACTAAGCACTAAGAAGCAGATAAATAGAATATGCTGTTATACATATAAAATATCTTAGACTGCAGTTGCAAGGTACATGTTTTGTGACTCATAGCTTTGTCAACGTCCCAATTTTTTCCTTAAAATATACAGTGCAAGATATTTTGCATAAGTAACACAGGCCCCCCATATATACATACACACATGAATATACATGTTTTATATGCATATTTACACACACACACACACACACACACACACACACACACACACACACACACACACACACACACTGCAATATTAACAGCAGCTCTGTGAGTTTTCAAATTTATTTACAGTGACTTTGTACAGTACAAGAAATTTGTGCTAACTTTATACCATTTCAACCACATTAGACAAAGTGTTTACAGTTAAGTATATGTAAATATCTCAAAATTTAGCTCAGGTCAACTCCTTGAGAGTCCATCATCTCTGGTATTCAGTCTCTCATGCTCTACCGACCTCTATCTGTGTATTTCTCCACTGTACTTTGTTTTGCCAGTCAGTCCCACTTCTCTTCCTTCATAAGAATTTCTCTCTACAGTACTTCCTCAGTATGGCAGAGAAGTCCACATCTCTCTCTTTCTTTCACCCTCCATTATAAGAATTGTATGTGGCCTCCTCCACTCATGGCAAGTTTGGATCTTCCTCTCAGACTGTCCCAAAACAGCAGCTCCACACACCTCATAGCAGTTGCTAGGAGGAAACTATACCACACTACAAATGTGTGTAGGAGGAAACTATACCACACTACAAATGTGTGTAGGAGGAAACTATACCACACTACAAATGTGTGTAGGAGGAAACTATACCACACTACAAATGTGTGTTGGAGGAAACTATACCACACTACAAATGTGTGTAGGAGGAAACTATACCACACTACAAATGTGTGTAGGAGGAAACTATACCACACTACAAATGTGTGTAGGAGGAAACTATACCACACTACAAATGTGTGTAGGAGGAAACTATACCACACTACAAATGTGTGTAGGAGGAAACTATACCACACTACAAATGTGTGTGTGTGCACATGCTTGTGTACAAGTTCCATACATTCTGTCAAATTCTCTCTCTCACTGAAACAGGAATGGTCTGTATGACACGTCAACACCTGTTTCATTCAAAGCAGTGTGTGCACGTGCATGTGTGTTTTATAGTGAGATCGTCAAATAGTCTAATTAAGGAAGTTTCACCTTAGCTCCACTAGTGCAATTCGGAGAGTAATACATTTAGAGTTGCTGCAGAGTGAGGGATGGAGGACAAGCACTTTTTTGTCAACAGATTGAGTGCCTTATATGTTTTTTTCACTGTATCATTAGATTAGGGGTTGTTGATGTCTTTTTTTCACTGAATCAGGTTCTGACACAAGCTTCTAGTTTATTTTGTGGAAATGATATAAACTCACATATATCAAGTGCATTAGGAAATGTCAATGTACAGGAATATCAACACACATTATTTTGATGCCTGCAAATAGACAGCACACTTACCTGAAGCAAAAATAACACCACCAGAAGAAAAAAGAAATTATTTCTTTTTTCATCTGTTGAAATAAAAAGAGACAGCCTGCAAACCTACCCACACACAGACACACACACACACACACACACACACACACACACACACACACACACACATTGCCTAAATAGCAATAGGGTTTTTAGTAATGTAATGTTTAGGGTTGGAGTAAGAGGCATGGGTAGATTTAAGCACTTCATCCCTTCCCCCCTTGCATCAAATTACTTATACAAGCTAACCCTACTCCAATAACCCTATCTCTAAATTAAACTTACACATTACTAAAATCCATTTCTTTAACAGTACCACTAAACAAGACACACAGAGATGCTTTACACATCATACATTTCCAACACAAAATCTCCCCTCTTCTCTAGCACTTAATCTAATCTTAACCTGCAAACAAACACACACACACACACACACACACACTCATCCCCAGTATTGGGCTCCCTATTACGGTGTCGCAGACGCAAGTTGTCAAATGCGTCTTTGTCGAACTGAAAAGCACGAAAAGGCAAAATAGTGAAGCAGCTTTTCAGTGAATTCTTTCCCTGGGAAAGAATTAATTTGGCCGCTTTCGCTACTTTGCCTTTTCGGCACTGTAGTACGATCTCGGAGTTGGTATATTTAAGTAGGGGGGTGGGAGGGGCACAGCTCTCCATGTCGGGGGGTGTGGGGGGTGAAGCCCTCCACATTATGCAATGTTTTATATTTTTTTTTTCTCGGAACAGTGATTTTTTTCCCTTGGTAAACTGAAACAGAGAATAATTATATATTTTTGAAGGCCAGTATTTTCAGCAACTCAGAGGGGTTGCAATGGGGGTAGCCTGTGCCCCTGTGTATGCCAGTATTGCATTCCTGGGATGGGAACTCAAACATGTCTTTAAATGTGAATTTTGGAGTAACATTCAACTATACATAAGGTTTTTGAATGATATATTTATTCTATGGAAAGGTAAAACAGAGGAAGTACCTAGGTTTATAGAATACTTAAATAGTACCACAGGCCTTGGAATTTACATATGAATGTTCCCCACTGTTTTCTTGTTTTTATGTTAAGTATTTTAGTATTTTACTTTACCTTGCCAACCATGTTTGTGTCGGAGGAACAATTTTAATAAAACTTGTGGAAGGCCATCACCATTTGGACTTGGTGCTTTTTGCTGTGGTTACCTCATTTGGTGAGCGTTTATTGGTGCATATTTATGAGATCAAAAACAAGAAAGAAACTAACGCTTTATAAAGTCATCCTTTGGTTTGTAAGGAATTTGTCAGATATAGATTTGGTATGCATGAATCTATAAATATTAACCCTAGAGGGGGAGATTGTAAAAACCTTGTGTATAAAAAGGAATTGCAATGGCAGCTGAGATTAGCTGCAAATTTTCCACCTCGGTTGAATGATTCACTCTCGATAATGCCAGTTTTAAAAGAGATGGCTAATAAACTGTGAAGGAGGGGGTTTGTAATTATATTTGACCTTGCTGAATAAGTGATGAGAAAAACAAGTTTGTATAAGTTTTAATCATTTTCACATTTTTAAGGTTTGACACTAGACAAACAAACAAGTTGCATTAATATACAATGTTTTATGCATGACATTTAAAGAGTTAGCATATATTTTTATTATTTTACTCATTCTGTTCGTGGTCCTAATTCAGTCCATGTATAGAAAACATGCGATTAACAGATTAACATTTTTGACTCATCAGTGGTGTTTAACCAATGAATAGTGAATGTTTTTAAGGTTATTTAAACAGTCTAATAATTTACTCTTACATATTCTGATGAAGTCCCCACTGTAGAGGGATGAAAGCACTCAGTATTGTATATTTTATCAATAAAGTGGGAATGATCATTGCTAACCTCCGGCGGTGCATTTATTTGTGTTTATAGGTTTGGTTTTCAGTTTACGTGCTGCACCTTGTCTTATTGGCAGAGTTTTTTTTTTTTGGGTGTTGGGGGTTTAACATGGACTCCCTGGACCAATTCGACCTTTCATCCATACCTATGCTAACACAGGAATCAGGGATTATTAAAATAAAAGAAGATGTTGAACAGTTAAAAGGGGATTTGACTAAACTGACTGAGCTTCTATCACAAAAGGAGGTGGTATCAGCTGCTCCTTTAAACAGTGTAGATACAGGAGAAATGGTGTGTTCCCCTGGCAACAACAATCACTATGCGAGTTTGAATCCCATGACCCATATGGTCAGAGGGTGCGCTGAAGTCACCACTGACAAGGAAAGGAATCATGGTGGCATTTCAGTTCCTCATGGACATAGAGATTTTGGCCACATAACACGTGGAAAAACAAAAGGAAATAACAATTGAGGAAACAAGAAAAACAAGTGAAGATACATATACTGTCAGCACTTTAGGTCCTGATGTGAGACCTCACAGTAGAGATATATTAGCAACTTCAACACACATATTAACTGTTCATGGAGCTAGTGCATGCTCCAATCATATTGATATAATGGATTTTAACAAATTCACTGACTATGTCTAAAGATTTTTGTTTTCAAACATCAGTAACAACTAATGAGGTTGGAAATGGTAATGAGCAATTTGGTTCATTGAGAGACATGATATTTTACTTTGAAAAAAGGTTGTTCAAATTCAAAAAGTTTGCAAATGGAAATTTTATATTTAAAAGAATGTATCAATCTGAAAGTGACACTGCAGGTATTATGTGTTTTTAAGTTCCCTTTCAGATTAATTTATGATGAAAAATGGTGGTAGATTTTGTTTCCATGTCTGATAGATGGGGGTTGGAGTTTTTAGATAAAGTGTTTAATTGTAACGAACAGTTGAAGGGAAAGACCTATAAGGAAGTGGATGAACTGAATGAAAAATTGTTGTGACCTGCTTTTTCATCAATATCAAGGGTTATATGTGAAAGTTATTGAAAGGGTAGAAAGGAGGTGTAATACTTTGTTTCATAAAAAGAAACATAAGTTAGACAGAGATATTAAACAATACAAGAATAAAACAGCATATCCCAACACACGTTTCTTTTCACATGACAAGAGTCACTATCATAGGGATAACAGATATTACAATGGTAACAGAGTTAATGAAGTGCAAGATGAAGAGAGACGAAATGTGCCAAATAATGACTATACGGAGAATATCCATCAGACGAAGGGTGTGTACCAGCAGGATTTTCAACCACTTCAACGCTCAGAGAGATTAGTGAACAGGAATTTAGAGAGGAATTATCTATCTCCCAGTTATGCTGCCCAAGTCCAGAAGGGGTATGTCCATCAGGGGAGGGGAAGGAACAAGAATTAACTTGTTCAGATTATCATATTTTACATTACTATCAAAGTTACAAAATCTATAATTACACTGATAAAATTATAACTAAAGACTTTTTTACACTATTTTTAAAAGGTTTTTTAAGTATGTACCTAAAAAAATACCAAATGTAGCAGACAGTTTGATATAGATCAAATTTTATACTAGGAAATTGAATTTTGGTATTTTATTCTCTCAGAATAATGATGAGTCAAATTAATGTAGTCATTGTACCCAAGGAACACCAAAGAAAAAAGTGTATTTAATCCCCCACTCCATCCTTTAGTTAATGTATTTGAAACAGCAGTAATGGAGGATATTTATAATCTTTGGGCCGAAGGGAGGAAATGTTATATTAAGTTAACTAAAGAACAAACTCTCATATGTCACTTAAGGGAAGATAATACTTTATTTATAATGGTACCCGATAAAGGGTACGGGATGGTTATCTTCGGTTCTGAAGACTACTCCAATGTTACGCAAAATATATTATTTGATGAAAAAAGTCATATTCAGGTGTCCAAAAAACAAATTATTATTTCTTACAGTCTGATAAATTCATATTTAGAAGAATACATTCTTAATCAGCGAATTAATTATGATATTTATGAGTTCTTATTCTTCTCTCGATGTTTGGAATACCAAAGGTACACAAAAGTATTACTGAGCCACCTTTAGGGCTATTGTTTTGGCTAGTAGCTCTAAAACTCATCCTTTGGCTATCATTGTTGACAAACTGGTTAAGCATGTAGTAGAAAAAAATGCCCCACCTAGTTAAAGACTCCTGGGAATTTTTAGGGCATTTAAAATAAAAGATCTGGTCTGAGGAGATGATATTTTTAACTGTGGATGTCAAAGATCTTTTTTCATCCATTCTTAAGCATGAAGGGTTAGAACTTTTTGAAGAGACTCCTTTTACCTGTTCTAGCTTAAGCCATGACAAAATTACTTTGGTTTGTGAATTAATGGCATTAATTTTAAAGAACAATTATATATTTTTTGAAGGTCAGTATTTTCAGCAACTCAGAGGGGTGACAAGGGGACAGCTTGTGCCCCTGTGTATGCCAGTTTAGCATTATTGGGATGTGAACTCAAACATGGTTTTAAATGCAAATTTTGGAGTAACATTCAACTATACATAAGGTTGTTGGATGGTATATTTATTCTATGGAAAGGTAAGATAGAGGAAGTACCTAGGTTTATAGACTATTTAAATAGTACCACCGACTTCTTCGAATTTACATATGAATGTAATGTTTCAAGGATTCACTACCTGGACACTAGTATTTCACACAACAAAGATGGTTTTAAATCCAACATTTATTGAAAAAGTACATTTTGTAGCTCTTACCTCTATTTTTCAAGTTGTCACTCTTTGCACAGAAAAAAAGTTTGGTTAAGGGACAGGTGATTCAGATAGACCGTATGACATCCCATTTCGAATATGTAAGAGGGGAACTGTTTAAATTAAGATGTATGTTTTGGGAGAGAGATTACCCCCAAAAATATGGTGGATATTATTCAGGGGGTGCATAGTGAAGGGGGAAAAGGTATAAAGCACTTTTAAGTATGGGTCTTCCTAATAAAAATAACCATGACAAGTCAAACAGATCTAAAATTATGGAAAGGCTTGTATTGTACAATACAGTCCTATTTGGGGGGGAAATAAAAAGTATTAAGAAAAACTGGAATATTTTTAGAGTGAATCTGGATGTTAAGAGAGTGGTGGGGGACGAACCGTTATTTATTAACAAAGTGGGTAGTAATGTAAAAAAAACTTTTGGAAAACAAGGTGGACAAAAATACTTCTGGTGCAGGTACAAAGCCTTGTGGTAGTTGTAGTCAATGCCCTTACATCATTAAAGATCTGAATATTATTTTGGCAAATAATATGAGAAGTAAAATCACTTTCAAGAAAGGGAATTGTTTCACAACTAGGATAGTTTATTTGGCCACATGTGAAACACGTACTGGATTTTATGTTGGAAAATCTTAGCGGGCTCTGAAAAACAGAATCTATGAGTATATTTATGAGATTAAAAACAAGAAAGAAACTAATGATTTATACAAGCATTCCTTGGTTTGTAAGGAGTTTGTCAGATTTGATTCGGTATATGTGAATCTATAAACATTAACCCTAGAGGGGGAGACTGGAAAAACCTTTTGTATAAAAAGGAATTGCAATGGCAGCTGAGATAAGCTGCAAATTTCCCACCTGGGTTGAATGATTCACTCTCTATAATGCCAGTTTTAAAAGAGATGGCTGATAAACTGTGAAGGAGGGGTTTGTAATTATATTTTCACATTGCTGAGTAAGTGATGAGAAAAACAAGTTTGTATAAATTTGAATAATTTTCACATTTTTAAGGTTTGACACTAGACAAACTTAAGTTACATTAATGTACAATGTTTTATGCATGACATTTAAAGAGTTAGTATATATTTTTATTGGGTTTATATTATATTTTCGAAAGTTTGAAACATCGAACACCATATGGTCGACACCATATGAGCGATGTTTGAAATTTCAAAAATATAATAAAAAAGTAAAAATAAAAACTATACTTACCTAAACACTGTAGGCAGGGGGGCAAGCCCCCCTGCACCCCCACTTACCCGCTACTTAAATATTCCTACTCTGAGATCGCGCTGCATTGAAGTAAAGGGAAAATATTCCCTACGGTGATTTCTGTGTTACGCATGCAATGTTTCAATCAATTGGGTTCTCTCAATACGCGTTCGCCGTTTACAATTTTCGATCATGCGATAGGAACCCATTTTTATTATTTTACTCATTCTATTCGTGGTCCTAATTCAGTCCGTGTAAAGAAAAACTTGATTAACATTTTTGACTTGTCATTGGTGTTTAACCAACCAATAGTGAATGTTTTTAAGGTTATTTAAACAGTCTAATCATTTACTCTCACATATTCTGATAGAGGGATGAAAGCACTCAGTATTGTGTATGTTGTCAATAAAGTGGGAATTATCGTTGCTAACATCCGGTGGTGCATTTATTTGTATTTACTGGTTTGGTCTTAAATATAGTATGGCCATGGTCAGCAGTGGATCTTCAGACTATTTTAGATTCCCTTCCTTCAATAAATATGCCAGAATACTTAGGGGCCATGTGCAGTTACAAGCTTCACCAGGGGACAAACAATACCTGCCTATCTGAAATAACTCTTGGCAACCTCCTACCTGGAAAGAATGCTATGTCTATATAGCCATCTGTTCGGTCTGCCAGTATTTTTACATAGGCAAGACCGAGAGGCAACTTAGACAGAGGATTTATTCCCATTTATATTCTATTAGGAAGTCAGATACGAAGAATGCTTTATATAGGCATATTAAAAATGCTGGGCCCGATCACTTTTTTAAATTTGGTATATTGGAAACAATTACTAGAAATCCAAGAGGTGGAAATTTTAAAAACTACTTGGCTTACAGAGAACTATGGTGGCAGGTTTGTACAGATGCCACCACTGAGCCTGGACTAAATGACAATCTGACTATAAAACCATTACTTATGATGGAATGAGTCATTTCATTGTCTTGTTTATTGTCTATTTCATTGTTGCATTTGTATTTTTTTATTTTTAACATTTAAATGCTTTTCATGTATTTTGTCTGTTAACAACAGCATCATTGTTTTAGGTTGTGGCAAGTGTATGAATTGATTAATTGATTAGCATTGAATATTCATATCACTTGATTGATGTGTTTTGGCGCCTCTTTTACTATTTAATCGATTTAGTATGTATGTGAAAATGTTCTGATGAAACTCGCATTTGTGCGAGTGAAAGCGCTCAACAGTTTTGCTTGGATTATTAAAGCTTTGACTTTTTTATCATATTTGGCTCCTGTTTTCAGCTGGTTTTCTGTGAGCTGGCAGTTTGCAGTTTGGTTTTTGGGCTGCCGGACGTTTTTGGTGTTATTCTTTGGTCCATTCTGCGTGTTTCAGTTGTTGCTACCTGGAAAGAAAGTAGACAGGATAGCCTTGAACAGATATTACAGCTATTTCCTTTAAAAAAAAAAAAAAAAAAAAAAAAGGTTCTTTTGTTGATATTAAAGTAAATGAAAATAAAGTCCCCTTTTTGATCGATACAGGTGCCACTAGATCTATGCTAAATGCTAAAGATGCTAAATATCTCCCTTTAACATGTACCCAAGTAAAAGATGTAAGAGTGCCAGGAGTCCATTTAAAATATAAAGGAACACAAAAAATGTCCCTGTATAGACAGGACCTCTAACTGAAAAGCATGTTTTCCTTGTTGGTACTTTTTTTTTTTTGTTTTAGAGTTTTGGAGCTGTAATGAACACTTACTGTTGCGGACACCTTAAATAAAGAACTGCTTTTTTGTTTTTTTTTTCTCTTTTTCCTCAGCTTGATCCTGTACAATGTATTGATGAAAAATTGCTAACTACTGTTCCTCCCCATTTATCGACCACACATGAAAATGAAGTTGAACTTATTTAGAATGCATTACCTGTGCAAATTAACCTAAAACCTCATGTACCAAGATCCTCTTTCTGCAGCAACTGAATTAGGAATTGAATTCGTTATTACTGCACTATTACAACAAGGTATCATTGTTCCTACTAGAAGCCCTTATCATATACCTATTTTATCAGTTAAAAAAAAAAGGTAAAAACACTTATACATTTATTCAGGACCTTAGAGTTGTAAACGCAGTAGTTGCACCTTCTTTCCCTACTGTCACCAACCTTGCTACCATTCCTAGCTCCATATCACCTTCCACCACTACCTTTTTGGTTATTAATATTTCCTCGGCCTTCTTCTCTCTTCCCATTCATCCAGACAGCCACGACTTGTTCATTTACACATAGAGAGGGCAGCAATATACTTATACATGCTTACCACAGGGTTATGCAGAGTCCCCTACTTTATTTTCCAGAAAAATAAAAGACAGATAAAGTACAATTTCCCTGTAGGTATGTAGCTATACAGTATGTAGATCCTTTACTTTTAGCTTCTAATTCTTTGGTTGCTTGTCAAACACTATTTTTCTACTTTCCACCTTAGCTAACTTAGGCTTTAAAGTTAATAGAAAAAAAATCAGCTTTGGCAACCGCAAGTTCAATATTTAGGACATTTGATTTCTGAAAATGCACTTCACACATCTGTATTACGGCCATACAATCTGCAACACATCCTACTAGTTTAAAACAACTTAGAGCATTTCGTGCTTTAGCAGGTACTGCAGACAATGGATCTCTATTAGACTTACTGAAAAAGAAAAAAAAATAACGAAGGTTTCAGACCTGTTGCTTATGGCAACAGCACTTAGTCTGGGTCATAACTCTTGTTGCAGTTCCACATTCTGTGCATGCCTTACTGTTAACCACTAAAACTAGGTATTTTTTTTAGTGGTAGAACTCAGTATCGTTCTGCCTCCAGACTGTTTATATATAAATTGACTTTACGTAATAACCTTTCTTTGCAGATTGTTTGATGCCCTCCTTTGACTGCAGATGAGGAAAAAACATGCAACTGCCTTTTAATTACTGACCATTTACTTCCTCCTAGACCTGACCTACAAGACACTCTATTACAGAAACCTGACCTGATTTTATTTGTTGATAGATTGTGCATGAGGAATGAAAATGGGCTACTTGTAGCAGCATTTTTCTGTATGCACTGAAAATAAGATTTTACTAGCTGGACAGTTACATGGACAAATTTCAGCTCAAATTACTGAATTAGTAACTACATTATTACTGAAGCCTGTAAACTAGCTAAAATCAACCTGCTACTATTTATTGGACTCCTTGCTTCTACCCTCTTGTATTGCTGTGGTTAAGTACATGCATATTGCACTGATTTTGCTGACAGTGCAGCAAAGCAAAATTTCTTTGTAAAAGATTTTGTCCTTTCAGATTCAAGCTGACAACTCCGAAAGGGTAAGGTGGCTCAGTGATAGCTGCTGTCGTCCCCAGACCTACTTTGGCACCATCCGGATGGAAGATTAGTAGCACCACTAGCACTTCTACCTCAATTGGCATAGGCTTATCATTTGCCTTCCCATCTAGGAAAAAAGCAGTCTTGAAATATCTTTTAGCTGACTGATATGCCCTTACACTTCCAAAGTTATTCAGCACCTAGTAGTTACCTGTAAAACAATGTCTTTCTAAAACTGCACATGTCCCTACACAGCATATCAAGAAACTTTGCAGACCTTTTTGTTGTGTGCAGATAGATTTTGCAGAGTTACTTGTATGTGTTAGGTTTAAATATGTTTTGTTATTAGCTGACATTTTTTCTATATGGGTTGAAGCATACCCATGCATCTAAAACTATGCAACTGCTGTTTCTAAAAAAAATTCTCTGAGTTTATACCTCATTTTGGTGTACTATACTGCATTCAGTCTTATAGAGGTTTCAGAAAAGAATTAATACATTTATCAAACAGACCACTGTCATCAACCATTCAGAGTTAATACAGTCCAATACTTCTATTCACTAAGACATTATGTTTCACTATACTAATTACATATAGTTAATGTCATCTACAAGAACCTAGTCATCATTTTCTTTAAAACTAGAGTTACAATTGTTGTTCAGATTATGCAACAAATTTGTAAACTTTTAAATACTACTATTCAGTGCCACTGTCTGCATATATCTGAAGCTTCAGGAATGATATATACTTATCAACTGTAATTTAAACAATCATGGACAAATTGCCATTGCTTCCATATATATATACCTCCTGGTAACATCATCCCCACCCTCAAACTTTTCCTTGCTTGGATCTCTCAGAACATCTCTTACGAAACCATCATACTAGGTGATGTTAACATTGACTGGAGTACTCTCTCCACTACCTCTAGTATTAATCTTGATACCGTCTCTCAACTCATTACCTTCCCCACTTGTATTAACCAACAATCCATTTCCAGCTCTACTCTTGACTGGATTCTTACCTCCCACCCCATACACTACCACAGCCCTTCCTCTCTATCTGACTCACTTAGTGATCACCTCCCTGTCACTATCCAGCTGCACTCCTACCACTCACCTAGATCACAGACTTATGGAGACAGCCGAAACCTATCTAAGTTTGACCCAAACTTATTTAATCAAACTCTGGCTTCTATCAATTGATCTTTTATTCTTGGCCTCCCCCTTGAAGAAGCTGTCCTGAATTTTAATTTTAAATTTCTCAGCATTCTCAACTCTATGGCCCCCATCAGGAAAAAAAGGGTTAAAACTAACTATACTGCCTGGTTGACCAAAGACACTCTCTCCCTCATGTAGAGAAGATACAGTGCTTGGAAAACCTGGCATAAACATAGAACTACTTCCAACTTCCAGCTCTATAGAGAACGTAGAAATGAAACTAAAAAATAAATCAATCTAGACAAAAAAAATCATTTTATCACCAAAAGAACCCTCACTCCAACCCCTAAAAATCCTGGTCTACTATTAACAGGCTATTACACACAGGTAACCCATCTGTTGAACGCCTTTTTTATCAACTCCATACAGAATTTAATCAAACCTAATACTAACCCTATCCCTGACATTACCCCCACCCCCTTACTACTCCTTTCTCCATCAAACCAATCCCCACTTCTTTTATTCAATTTCTACTTTTTAAACTTAAACCCTGCTCCCCATTGGCTGACAACTTACCTCCCCTCTATCTCAAGTTAGCAGCATCCTCCATTGCCTATCCAGTCTCCATACTTATCAATTTGTCAGTACAGGAATCCATTGTCCCCACCATCTGGAAAAAATTCTATGTTCGGCCACTGTACAAAGGAGGTAACTCCACTGACCCCTCTAATTTCAGACCTATTGTATTCTATGAAATTCTTGAAAAGTGTATACACAAACAGCTAGTTACATATCTCACTTAAGAGAACCTCTTCACCCCCAATCAACACAGTTTCAGACCTCGCCATAGCACTATCACTGTCTTTTTATCCTTTACTCATTCTGTTGCCAACTTCCTTGACAACAACAAGCTAGTCTCGTCTATTCATTGACCTCTCTAAAGCCTTTGACACTGTATCCCACAATCACCTTCTCTCCAAACTAGCTCACCTTAACCTCAGCAACTCTTCTCTCAGGTGGTTCTCTAGTGACTTATCTGATCATCAACAATCTGTCAAATGGCTCTATGATACCTCCCCTTTCCTCTCTATTCGCACCGGAGTTCCCCAAGGCTCCACCCTGGGGCCCCTCCTATTCAATATCTTTACCAATAACCTTTTTCAGTCCTGCCCCACTCCACTCTCATACAATATACTGACGACTCAACTATCATCTCTACATCTGATAATCTACCTCACCTACTAACCATCACTCAAAAATCTCTGCACTCAGTTGAAAAATGGTTCTCTTCCAGTCAACTGATCCTAAACCCAAACCAAACTAAACTATTACTTTTCCTTCTTAAACCTCTCCAACACCTCAAACCCTCATTCTCTGTCTCCTCTCTCAACAACACTTCTATCAAAGTCAAATCCCACACTAAACTCCTTGGGTGTACATAGATGATGAACTCAAATTCAACATCCACATCAACAACTGTATTAAAAAAAATTCTTAACTCCTGAATCTAAATTGTCCATAACTCAAGCTTACCTTCTCCTCACCTTACTATACACCTCCTCTATCTTTACCCACCTCCAAAAGAATCTTTCCAACAAACTTGAACTCACTTATAATAAAAGCCAGATTTGCCAGTAATCTCCCCTAGAGATCTCACCACTGTCTTTCCTTAAAAAAAGTACAATGGCTAGAATTTCAACATCAACTCCTCCTCCCACAGCTCCACCTGGCCCACTCACTCATTCATCAACCCCTAGCCTGCCCATCTCTGGCAAACCTTATCTCCCCCTATATTTCTAATCATTACCTACGTAGCTCTGACCAACTCTAGCTACATACCTCATTACCCAACAAATCCATTGGCAAAATACTATATAGTCACTCAGTCTCCTCTGCCTGGAACAAACTCCCTCTCCACATATGCTCTCTTAGTAACCCAACTAGTTTCAAAACAGCATTAAAGGAATTTCTGCTAAACTCCTGGATCTGCTCCTGTAATGACCCCCCCTGAATGTCCCCACCTCCATCCTCTCCCTCATCTCCCCCTCTTCCTCTTTCATCCCCTTAACTAATCTCCCTTTCCTGTAGTGTGTCATTATCGACTCCTCATCCTATTACCTCAACCTATTTACTGTCCCCAGTAATTTCGCTTCTGTTCGCCTATCTCTTCTACACCTCTTGTGCCTCAGTCTATCCCTCAGCTAAATGATGACTGAATTCTTAGCAGGCCTCCATGCTCCATTACTTCTACTAATGCTTTACCTTCACATTTGTATTTTATTCTTTTGCTGTTACTATATTGTATAATACAAATTTCTGCCGTATGATTTATTCCTGGTATCTTATTCCTGGTATCTCTATTTGTATGCTACAAATATTATCTGATGTACTTATCTTTCCTATTCAATTTTTACAATGTATAATGACAAAACTTTCATTTACTACAAGTCTTGCTTTATTTTTTCACTGTATAGCTAAATTTTATGTAACCTGGAGCTTTTCTCCTCGAGTCTCTGCTGAAAAAGGGCACCCTGCCCAGCCGGACTAACCCAGTTATCAAAAGTCAAATAAATACATAAAAATGAATCAGACCTTAAAGATTAAGCTAGCTAAACTTAGTGCTGAGACAAAAATTAAAATGGCCAAATGCTTTACTTTTAGTCTTATTTACCATTAGGAATGCAACACCTACACCTAGAAAGTTTTCCCCTCATGAAATCCTCATGGGTCATCCTTTGAGAATGCCAGCTACCTCCTTTCCAGCAAATCTTGATCCGCAGGTAGCCGATAAACAATACTACTCTTGGAAAGCATTGTGTTTCTGTTTTGCAGTCTTATTTCCAGATATCTGCAGCACATCTATCCAAAAGCCATGCACCACATTATTTTGCATATGTCACATCATTTTCCAGACAAACTTCCTGGTCTTGCTTACCACCCTCTACAGCAGTTCACCTCAAGAGATCTACTACCTGGATTCATGCCTCCAATATCAGACCTGCCCTACCAAATGAGAGAGATCAACACATTCTCTACAACCCACCAGCTGCAAACAACAAATCTGTTTCCATCCATATCAGATGACAAATTGGAGGGACTGAGAATGGAACAGACAACTAAGAAGGACATTTTCTCTGAGTCAAGCAACCAAGTGCTGCTCATGGGAGTCATGTCACAACATTTCTTTTGGAACCTGTTTGGAAAACAACAGTGAGTCATTGATCACAAAACAGACTCATTTTTTAACCATTTCAACTTCACATTTTCCTGACTGTTGCTGCAATTATTGTGTTTATTATTCTTTTTGTGTTCCTGCATTTCTGGATCTCTGATGAAATTATAAGTATTGTTCAACTTCTTAAATGAGTATTAAAAAAACAAACAGAAACCAGAACAGTAGCACCCAAATTTTAAGACTTTAAATGTTAGCAACTGCTTAGTGTGTGCACATATTCCTGCTGCTTGTAAGAATGGTATTCCCCTGTCTCAATTCCCTGCTACCAAAACTGAAATGGGGGGTAGTAGTTTCAGAAATTGTGCTACAAAGAATCTTCTTGACATAAGGTTACCACATTTAGTAAAATTGCTGCACTTAAACTTTCAGTAGTTGTTAAAGGTTATACTTGTTTTGCTAAAAATGAAACTGTAAAAGTTGGACACAGCAAATCTAATGTTACTGAAAAAATGTACAGTGGTCCTGCAGTAAAAGGCATGGCTATGTTTAAAGACTATTATTTTATTTCTGGCAATTTAGCTCATCCCTGACTGCCAGCAAATTGGTCAGGGACTTGTAACATTGGTAAAGTTCTTCCAGCCATATGACATGTTTTGTCGAAAAATAAAATCCGTAATGCAGGAGATACACAAGCTGTGAACAATCCAGTTGAAAAAGTTGATGCTTCTTGGATTCATCATCATAATTTAGAGCAAACAACTATGAAGGACTTTCTCACATGATGTAATTTCTGGAGCAAGAATACTACCTGGATGTGGTACTGTCAAATCAATCTGAAAATTAAAAAAAAAGTCTAAGTTACTAAAAGTATCGTTACTTGGAACGATTAAATTAATTAATGTACAAATTAGTGCTATGTGTGCTGTTGTGTTACATCTCAGTCTAACATTGCATTACAAAAATTACACATTAGTGGTTTTAAACATGTACCATTTACTAAATGTGCTAATGATGGTTACCTAAAAAGAAGATAAAAAGTATTTAAAGGATATGGTAAAATGCATGATAACATTTTTTGGCCTATAAAAATAGTTTTCTTGTGCTCTGATCAAAATTGAATGCTGTTCATTTATTCCTGATAAAGTAATATCTTTCGGCTTTGGGGGTCGCCACAGCAGAAGTCCAGTCCGATAATGATTGGCAGCGGATTTTTACTGTGCCGAGTTGCCAGCCTGATGCCCAACCTTCAAAGAAGACACACCCATTCATGCACGCACCTACCTGCATGTCTTTATACATCACTTGACCATGGGGAGGACATGCAGACTCCACACAGAAGGCGCTCTAGCCGAGAATCGAATGAGAGAACATCTTGCTGTGAGGCGACAATACTAACCGCTGCATCACTGTGGCCGTACTGTTCATTTATTCCTGATAATGAAGATATAATTCAAAGTCATTTGAGTATAATACAAAAAATATCCAAGTTAGCAGACACTAGAAAAAAAAAAGAGTTGATAATTCACAATGGTCAAGGATAACACATGTATTTTCTGGATGAAAAGAAACTATTTTAAAGTTCATTATGTTTATTTTTATCAACAAAACTAACGTCTGCAAGAAAAGTTTCTTTACTGCAACATTTATATGTTTAAGTTCCAGTAAAAGAAAATGAAAGTTTGTGTCAAGAATATGAAAATGTATGGCAATGTATTTGAAAAGAATGAAAATGTTTAAAAGGTGATGATTTCACAGCATCAATGGGGGATTGTGGTGGAAAAAATAAATAAATAAATAGAAAGTTAAGACACGTAGTGTAGAATGAACTGTGCATGTCAGAGAAAGAGAAAGTATGTGGTCAGTGAGCATAACTAAACTTTTAACCATGTCAGCAGATTATTTTAAGCCATAAACAACATATCTGCACATGTCCAGAAATATATATTATGGTCTGTGCATGTTTATGAATTTTGCTGAACCTGCTAGATAGCTGGAACATGTGAATGGATTAAAATGTATCAGCTAGTCTGCTAATGACTGCATTCCTTCTAGTTTATCATGAGAACATTTCATCATTGTAACAATAATGCTGAGTTGAGAGAAGGATGTTTTAACTAACCTATTTTTTAGCACATTGACATATTTCAGTTTAGATATTTAGTACTGTTCTAATGAATAACTACATTTACAGATCATAATAGTAAACAACTTCTTATTGGATGCTGGCAGTGGGCTGATAGATAACACTTGTTATTTTCTTATAAAAATACCTGAACATGTCTGTTTGGGGAGACATTACTGACTTTGGTTCTGTCTACCACACATGTATGATTACTAATCAATTCTGAAACTATATCAAGACTGTTTATTTATTTAATTTTTATTTCCTTAACAGTCCCCAGCTACATAACTCTTGAGAGGCCCTCAAAGAAGGATATGCCAGAGGACCACTGAATCAAAGGAAACCCTACTTCTGGAAGCAATGTCGAAAATATAATGCATCATAAAGGTTTGAGTCTTTGACCAAGTAGAAGCAGCAAAGTAGTTGCACCACATATATCTACAGAAGCTTTGGAAGAAAAAGCAGATGAGACAGCCATAGATTTGGTAGAATAGGCTCTGGAAGAATGAGGAAATTCCTAACCATTTTTGGAAGAAATCATTGAAATACAATCAGTAATCCATTTGGCCAGGGTAAATTTGGAGACTGCTTGACCTGATACAGTTTAAAAACACAAGCTGAATTCTCTTAAAGACATAAAACAAGAAATAATGTGTGTTAAAACTGCTGAATATTAAATAACAGCAAAGAAAGCTAAAACCAACATACATTGTGCCTTACTTTACTAAAATGATGATAGTAACTACACTCTATATGAGTGCAGTTTTAAAAAACTAGATAATGAGATACCACCATTTAACCCAGGTACACATAGGGCATTCAATCTAATCTGCCAACATAACTCTTTGAAATCTAACAAGTCTTCCCAAGGTCCTCCTCTAGGGTCCTGTGGGACTTTTTCAATGACAACAAATTTAAAACAATGTGAAGGATTATTCTCAATATGCCTATATAGTGCAGTATTTTTGTTTTTATTTTTGATGTCTCTAGCATGCTCGTACATCGTTCTTTAAGTTTTCTCTTGGTCTTGCCAATATAAAAACCTGAACAATACTCACACGTAGCTGCATACACAACACCCACGGTGTCACAAGTAAACTTTCCTCCTATTTTGATATAATTGTTATTAATTTTGATCTTATTTACTGGTTTAATAAGTGAACATTGAGAACAAAATCCACATTTTTTCATTCCTATAGCCTTTTCTTTCTTGGTACTTTTTTAAAACTGCTCTCATACAGAGTGTAGTTACTATCATCATTTTAGTAAAGTAAGGCACAATGTATTTTGGTTTTAGCTTTCTTTGCTGTTATTTAATATGCAGCAATTTTAACACACATTATTTCTTGTTTTATGTCTTTAAGAGAATTCAGCTTGTGTTTTTAAAATGTATCAGTTGGGCTTTTATTGGATTATTTTATCACATGACTGATTGAATTAGCGTATTTAAGATTTATGTGGTCATTGATTTTAGTATACTGAAGAAGTCTTTGTTATATTCAGATGAAAGCGCTAAATAAAGTTGTGTTTTTGCACACTTTGATTTCATTCATTTTTTGAGTACTTCTAGCAAGTTTGTTGATTCGTGGCTGCTATCAGTTTTGTTTCAAAACTTAACAAGACCTTACTATACCTAGGCAATTCTGATCCTGTATCCAGCTAAAAAATAATTTCTTTAGTTACACACATTTGCTCATCCAATATTGCTGACACAGGACTCATTAGGGAATTTTTAATATCTGTGGAGGCCCTTAACATTAACTTGCCCAAGCAACAAGGACCTCCGAAGCCGAAACGCAAACAAACACCAGTCACAACCAAAGTGACACATAGCTCACAACACCAGTGTGCCACACAACAACAGCCCCTAAGGCAAGACAATGTACCCAACACTTTAGTCATAGGTGACTCTATAGTCAGGCACACTGATGTCCCACTCACCAGGCTGAACAAAGAGAAAATTATAGTCAGCTGCCTGTCAGGTGCCAGGATCTGCCACATAACGCATGCACTCAAGTCACTCCACAAGTACAAATACGACTCTGTCATTGTCCATGCTGGAGTGAATGACTTGAGACGTACCTCCCTGGACTATATGAAAAGAGACATGGAAGAGCTCTTGGATCATGTGACCCAGGCAGGTATGACCCTAGCCCTGAGTAGCATCCTGCCTTTGCCCAGAATGATACCACAGTATAAGAACAAAATTATTAACTTCAACAATTGGCTAACCTTCTAGTGTCATTCAAAGGGGATCCAGTATTTGTCTGCCTGGGAAGATATGATCGACAAACCATGATGCTTTGCCAGAGATGGTCTGCACCTGTCACCCCTGGGATTCAGGTTACTGGCTAAAGCTCTTGCCACCCCTATAGTGCCTCTTTTAGGCAAGGTTCAAAGGATAAAACCACCATCGTAACAGATACAAGCATGCAAAATCTGAAGGTAATGCTGCTCAATGCTAGAAGTCTAAACCTCAAAATGCACTCTCTCGAGGCACTCCTAAAAATGGAGAACATTGATATCTGTGCAGTAACTGAGACCTGGTTCAAGGCTCCAAAGAGCACCCCTGTAATACCAGGCTACAATTCTTACCACACTTTTCGGCCACAAAACCAAGACCAAAACCGAAACACTAAAGGTGGAGGAGTGTCCATTTTCTCCAAGGATATTCACACATCAAGGCTAGTTGCCCAACACAATGCATCTGAAATTCTCCAGGTGCAACTAACACTAGGTAAGACTGCAATCCAAATTGTAGCTTGCTACAGATCCCCCACCATGCCCCAAGATTCTCACAACATCTTTCTAAAGATACTGGAAAATATTAAGATACAACCAAACACCCTAATACTGGGTGATTTCAACTACCCTGCCATTAATTGGGAAAACTACTCGGGTACCAACTCCTTTTCCCAACGGTTCTTGGAATTCATAAATTGCAACGCCCTGGATCAACTAATCCATTGTCCCACCAGGGGCTCCAATATCCTAGACCTGGTCATTACCAACATGGGAGATAGATGCTCCACAACAGTGATCACCCCCTCATTGGTCAGGTCTGACCATAAGCAAATCTCCCTTGACATCCACATCCCACCCCCACTCCCCAGTAAGGAAACCTCCTTAAAAAACTTCCCAAAGCCAACTTCATGCTACTGAAGTCAGAAGTGACAAATTTCACAACACCCACGCAGACGGGATCTGGAAGTTCAACTGCAGAATCCTTCACTAAGGCACTGTACGAGCACATCCACTCGTGCATGAATCGTGCAATCTCAAATAGAACCAAGATGCTCTTCTCCAAAAATAGAAAGCCAATTTGGTGGTCCCCTGCTATAAACAAACTATACAACAGAAGAAAGAAACTGTTGCAGAAAAGAGGAAAATCCCAGGATGCAGAAAACTCCCTCACCAGCCTCAGTAAGAAGCTGAGATCCCTCATAAAATCCTCAAAAGCTAGTTACGAAAATAAAATTGCCAAAGACAACCACAAGGCATTCTATAGTTATGTCAAGAATCTAAATGGCAATGCTCAGATCTGCTCTGAGCTACAATAGAATGGCATTAAATATACTGATCCCAAGGATATTGCCAATATCCTGCAGATCGATTTAATGCCAACTTCACCCTCCTCTCACCCCCTAAAGGGCCCATCTCAATATCAAAAGATTGCCAAATTCTGATAATCATGGCCACACAGATAGAAACTGCACTCTCCAAAGCTAAGAATACAGCATGCATGGGACCAGATGACATCCCAGGCTGTGTACTGCATGAACTACAAAATGAACTGGCACCTCACCTAAGTGTCATGTTTAATCATAGCTTCACCTCAGGCTTTGTGCCCACTGAGTGGTGCACAGCTACAGTTATCCCACTCCACAAGGGAAGATCCGCATTGGATCCCAGGAACTACCATCCCATCAGTCTAACAAGCCTGATCTGCAAGGGCATGAAACGCATTATCATGGAACTTACAAACAAAGACATTGGCAACCTTCAAACACTGGACCCCACCCAGTTTGGGTTTGTGAAGGGCCGATCTTGTCTCCTGAATCTGATTGACTTCTTCGAATCAGTCTCCAGAGCTGTGTGCGAGGGTAAGGCGGTCCACACAGCCTATCTGGACCTCGCCAAGGCCTTCGACACCATCCCTCACTCTGGAATCATAGATAAAATTACTAAGCTGGGTATAAATCCCTACATCACTCGATGGGTTTTCAACTGGCTTACTGACAGAACCCAGACTGTAACAGTAGCCGACTCCAAATCCAGCTCCAGGCAAGTGACAAGTGGAGTACCTCAGGGTTCATTCCTGGGACCACTCTTGTTTGGCATCTACTTCTCTGAAGTACAGGCCAACACTAATAGACTCTGGCTAGCAAAGTTCTCAGATTACTGCAAAATGGGAGCCATTATTGAATCCCCAAATTATGTGGATATTCTACAAAAGGGCCTTACAGAAACAGATGCCTGGTGCCAGAGTCATGGGCTCAAGCTTAATGCCAAGAAATGTATAGTTATCCCTTTTGGAAAAAAAACATGTACCCATGAATTACCACATAGGTGGCAGGACACTAAACATCGAAAGTGTGATGAGAGACTTAGGGACACAGGTGGACAGTGGTCTCACTTTCGATAACCACATTGCCACAGCAGTCAGGAAATCCTTCTATGTGGCACACCTCATCATTAAGGGCTTTTCATCCAGAAAAAAGGAGGTCATTGGCCCACTGCACTCATCCCTCATTAGACCCATTATAGAGTATAATGCCCCGTTTGTTATGTACCTCACAAGACATCTGCAACAGCTGGAAAAGCCACAGAAATACCTCACTAAAAGAATCACAGGCCTAAAGCAGATGCCATATGCTGACTGCCTAAAAAACTCCAGCTATACTCTGTGGCATATCATCTACTCAGAGGCGATCTCTGCTTAACATACAAGGCCATGTCAAACCCTGAGCTGTTGGACATGCTCCACTTAAAGAAATCCCAATCCCTCAGAGCCACATGCTCCAGGGATCTAAACCTTGTCATCACAATGAACAAAACATGCTGGAGGTATAGGTTCCTGACCCAGAGACACCACATACCATACTCTGGAATAGACTGCCCATACATGTCAAGTAGAGTGCCTCCTTGGCCCTCTGCAAAAGGAACCTTGATGATTGGAAGGGAGATAGGAAATTCACCCTGGGGATCATGTCAGTCGCCCTGCTAGACAGGGGTCCAGAGAAGTAAATATTATGGGAAGAAATATCCAGGGAATTGTTATGGCTAGGCTTGCATAGGCCCTGGGGCTGATAGCCTCGTACCAACCTATGAACCTATGTTAAATCATTACATTCCAAAACACACATTCCAAGTCACCTCTTTCTTCCCCATCATATCTCCAACATTTGCCATCTACCTGAGAAAAAAAATGGAGTACACTTAGGGATAAAATAACTATGCAAACACTTCCAAGCAAGAATCCTAAATCTTTCAGACTTTATTGCATATTTGGGAGCTTTATATATGTCTTCCCATTGTTTCCTTGTGAACTGCTTATCCAGTTTCTCTTCCCAAATCTTTTCTAACCTCCTCTGATTGGTTCCTATAGTTATTATGCAATACTTTATATGCCATATTAATTATCCTTTTTTTAACAGCAGTTTCTGTTTTAGATTCAACTAAAAACTATACCAGAACATGTCTTTCACTTAGGATTCCCCTATCCCTTTCTCTTTACCTGTATTATGATATCATTTACTGGTAGGGAAAGCAGTCTCTTCTTGGCCTCATCCCATTCTATTACATTTACCTCTCTAGTATTTGTTCCTAATACCTTGGGTTCCTTTGCTTGCTCTCTCCAGTAAATTCCAGTCTCCTCTTGTCTCTTTTCTGTAACCCTAATTGCAGTCATCCCTATCATCAGACTCTCCTTTTCTCCATGCTCGTGTTGGCCTAGTTCTTAGAATACTTTGTTACTTTATGAGTAGAATACTTTGTATGGCTGCTATTATTCTTCTTAAGTATCTGCATCCAAAATCCCACTCTCTTCTTATTTCTTGAATTTCCCCCTGCTTCACATCATCCCCTTCCACTTTGAATTATAGCTTTCTGCTTGTGTTAGGTATATGAGCCGTAACCTTGTAGCTCTAAAATATCCCTTCAAAATCAGGTAATCCTAAACCACCTTGTTCTACTGGAAAGATCAACTTATCCCACTTAACCCTCACCCTCTTCCCCTTCCAGATAAAATCCTTGAACTCTTTACTAATTACTGCCCACTTTTCCTCCTCTGGTTGAGAAAAATATGCCTGATCCAAAAATAAAACTAATGGGACTAAAAATATTTTCATTGTTTGCATCTTGCTGTCCCACAGCAATAAACAAGATATTCCAGTTTTTGAGATTTTGTTTCATCTTTTGCTTAGTCTTTTCCCACATATTCTTAGCTGCCATAACAGAATCCTTTTTATCCTCTACTCCTAAATACTTCATTTTATCATGTCACCATAAATATGGGTATTGCTGAATCAATCCATGTGTGGTACATAGTTTACAGCTATAACCTTTGTTTTACCATCATTAACTTTATAACATGAAAATACTTTATAAGGCACAAAATAATATTGTCTGCAAATAAGGCCGACTTTTCTTGATTACCATATCAATCATATCCTTGAATTTCTGAGTCCCTTATTTTCTTTGCCAACAGCTCTAAATATAACATGAATAACAAAGGTGGAAGAGGACACCCCTGCCTGGTTTCTCTGTTCAGACAGAGCTCAGCAGACAGGAACCCTCCACTTTAATTTTTGCCTCTGATCTCTAATATAACCTCCTAATTAACCTTATTATTGTCTAATGCTTTCTCTACATCAAGAACCACCATGTTATTTTCTTACATTCTGCTTCCCTCTGGGTCATCATTGCTATATTAATGTTGCCAAATGTCTGCCTCCCTCCACAAAACCACACTGATCCATATCTATCAGTTTAGGGATCACTCTTTCCATTATTTTAGCTATTACAAACACTTTATGATCAAGATTAAAATTGAAAGTGGCCTATATGAAGCTGGGTCTGATGGGTCTTTACCGCCTTTAGGTATTACAGCCACCACAGCTTACTAAACAAAACCTTCCAGATCATTATCACTTTCTTACCTCTTAGTTTCCAAACTTCCACAGGAATACCATCTATTACTGGAGACTTTCCTGCAGATTGATTTTACATCTCCATTTTTATCTCACCTTCTACCTTACTGTTAACTGCTGAGACTCATTTACCTCTAACCTAGCATACTTACGTTTTCAATAAATATTTTCATTTGTGCTCTCTCTTCATTTCCACATTCGTCTGCTTTATACAAATTGTCATGAAATCTCAACAAAATCTCTTTAATACCTCCACAGGATCTCTAGTTATATTTCTTGTACAGGGTCCCTGATTTTTTCAACCACCCTTTCTACTTTCTGTTGTCCAAGTCGTGCTAAATGTTTGTGCTCTGCAATTATCTTCAAAAAACAGTTGCCCAACAGCAACCTTTCTAAACTCATGCATATTATCCACATACTCCTTTTTCTCTTTAATTCATGTCTTCCATACCAAATATTTTCATAAATTCCATCAGAAATCTACCCTCTTTTGTTATATTTTTCCCTTCTAGTTTCCCCAGATATACCCTCACTGCTGCAAATCAAGTTCCAGTCCACACCTACAAGTAATATTCCCTGCTGAAAGCTCATTTCTCAAAATTTTCTTAAGCCCCATAATAGGAGTTTTAGGTGGAATATAAATACATGCCAGCATAATCCTCCTCCCTTGCCAGTATCCCCTTACTACTACAATTATACCATTATATTTCTCCTCTTCTATCACTATTGGCACTCATCCAACAATTAGTAAAAGTACTCTCCTTTTCGTTTGTCCCTGATAGTGCACTGAATATCATTCCTAAAATCCTTTCTTTACCAAATTCACATGCTCACTTCTTTCCAAACAAGTCTCCTGTAGCATTGCTATTTGCACTTTGCATTTCTTGATACAATTCAATACTGTTACTATTTTGTCTGTATCTGTGAAGCCATTCATGTTCCAAAATAATATGGATAGTGTAGCCATTGAGATAACGAGTTATTCCCACTGTTTATATTTGGTGACTTTTTTAAATGTCTATTTCCAGCTTTTGTGTTACATGTACCCACTGTTTGTCACATTGATTCTTTATCAACTCCATTTGAACCTATGTCACATTTTATAAGACTTTTTATTTTAATGAAAACCATCAGAAAATAATGCAGTTTAATCTAACCCTTCCGATAGAAACAACTGTCCCAAATCGGTAGCTGCACCTACAGGTATTAATTACCTAAAATTAAGGTTATCCATGCTGAAGTGCATGTTACAGCCTGTGTTCCTACTTACATTAATTGCAGTCTGTTCTTACCTTATCTTTATTCCCTTCACCGATGTAAAAGTCATCTTACATGCCTTCAGAAAACATTAACTTTTAGCCTTAAGAAAAACTGCACTATCTTTAAATAAAACCAAATTATGCATTGTTCTACTAAATAGATTAAAAGTATTTAGTTACCAGAAAAGCTGCTCTTATTCATTTCCAACAATTTATTTTTTTTTTACTGAGCTGCTGGTCCTTATACCTTTTAATTTTACATTTCTCCAAGTAAACAATATCCAGACCTCTCACTTAATTGTCTTTACATTTAGTCAGCTTGTTTCCATGGAAATATAAATGTATTTCTTAATTAAAACTAAACATTTACTTGCTAAAGAAAAAAATCATAACACAGTGGTCACCTGTTAAAAAAAACGTATTAGATTAACAGCATTAATCCAGACCTTTACCAATACAAAATGTAAATGACAACATGTCTACATATATTATAATCAGTGCACTTTTACACCCCATCCCCACCCCAACTGCTCAAGACTATAGCCCATTGACTCTAACATGCTTTTGTCCAGTCTTCTCTTTTAACACAATACTGGCTACATTCCTTATAACAAAAAAAGAGAAAAAAGTACTTGTTTACTTTAGTATCTCCATCACACACAATCACAAAAAAATGCTTTACTATATAACATTTATGAAGCATTTCATGATATAAATTGCAAGTAATAAAAATTTTCACTTAGTTACTTTTTCTCTCTTTTTTAACTTTTAGTGTCCTTCTAAACATCAATAGCATTAAGTGGGACACATGCCAGTTAGTACCCCCACAAATTAAAGTCAACAAAAATCCAATCTGTTGCAGCCTTTTTTCTTGTAAAACCATATTTCACAAATGTGACTGATGCTTTACTCTCTCATTTATTAACTGATGTCAGTGTTGCTGGTCTTCTTCCCGTTTATCTCCCAATCCCAGACTCTGATTCAAGTCCAATATATTCCCATTTTTTCTAGTCAATACCTATGCTTTTTTGTGTTTCTCAAGCATTTTCCGTTTGAACACTGGAAACAGCTTCACTGACCAAGTCTCTCTATGAGCTTTATTATCAGAAGAATGAGAAGCATGGTCTCCTTCTGTTTGATGGGTCACTTTTTGTTGGACAAACTTTTATAATTCCTCCTTAGCCTGTTCTGCATCAAAAAATAACTTGTATCCTTCAGGAAAAAGTATTCTGAAGACAGCTGGGTTACAGCAGCTTGAATCTCACATCTGCCTTTCTGCATTCCCTGATTGCTAGGCTAAATTTGCTTCTCTTCTGCCTGATGTAAGTAATCATTTTCCACAAACACTCTGTCTCCAGTTTTTAATATTTTGCCATACTGCCAAAGTTTTGTCAATATCAATTATTTCTGCTATAACTGTAACTTTACTGATACAGGTCTTGGCCACTTTCTAATGGTCAAGTTTGGAGCATACCCACAATGTGCCCTTTCACTTAAATTCTGCTGTGCAGAACTAGTCCAGTTACTTATGTGTGCTTTATATAATTAATAGTCTGTTCCGTCTTGTTTCTCTGGTACAGCAGATAATCTCAGACTTCCTCTGTTTGCTCTGTCCTCTAACTCTACCATTTTTGAAACAGCTCTTCTTGAGCAGTGTTGTACTCAGCAAGCCTTTTCTTCATTTCTGCCTCTGACTTTTGCATTATCAGTGCATCTGATTAGCGTTTGAGTTTCTTCCATTTTCCAGCCTTTAATTATATAAGCTGATATACTCCTTCAATGTTTCATTTATTTTAATCAGTTCTGAGCTCATCTGACTTATCCCCCCCCCCCAATTACTGGAAGTCATCTCTTGTACCAAAGTTACAGCTTGATATGTCTTCTGTCAAACAGCTGCATAATTCTTCCCAGCCAATGTTTTCTCTTCACCTTTTCTAATCGATTTTTTTTCAGGCTCTCTCAAGTTTCTTCTTTGCTGGTATCCAGGCAGTGTACTTACTAGCCAGAAACTGAATTTTACTAAAACAAGTAGAATTAGAGGCCCTTATCTGTTTTATTTTTCACACTGGGAGAGTGCTGATCAATATGCAGCCACCTTGGAAAAAGAAATGCTCATTAAATCTTGACCAAATGGTCTTAGACATTTCTTGGCATCAAAAAGTACAACTGTATAAGTAAACTTACCATAACAGATGTTTGAATGGTCACTACTGCAGTAGCCTTAGCTATACGAGTTACACCCTGCATAGTATATGTCAGACAGCTTCCAGAGGTTAAGGACAAGTTCCACTTAACCAAACCACTGCCAGCTGAAGAAAATAAATAGCAAGAAAGATTGAGAGAGGAGGGAAGAGGGCTAGAGCACTGAAAGAGGTCAATACTATGTAATCAAAAATCAAAGGCCTTGTGCTGGCAACAAAATTATACAAAAAAAATAAGGGGGGATGGAGGGAGTAGCTACTGCAACAGTGATCATTTGAACATCTACAGTTAAGGCAAGTTTACTTACAGAACTATACTACATACATAATTTGAACAATGATGCAGTAACTTCAGCTATGTGGGTGGATTACTATAGTTTACATTGCCTGGAAGGAGGAAGGACAAGGGTCCAGGAGCCCCTTGAGAATGGTCCTAAGCAAAGCCTGTTCTAGACCTAGAAAAGGAGTCAAGCTTGTAGTGCTTCATAGAAGAGTGTACAGAGAAACAAGTTGCTATTTCTAGAATTGCCCCCTTTCCAAGGAAGCCAAAATACTGGTAATGTGGCCTGACCGTGCCAGGAATTGAATTGCTGTGGTAGGTATAACAATAAGAAATCTCATGGAACAGCTATTTGAAGATAGTCTGCTTTGGCACAGGCTGCCATTTTTTTACCTTCAGATGAAATAACTGAGTTCCTGAAGATTTTACATCTGTACTGTTTAGTTGACTGTGGACATCAGAGTAAAAAAAAAATCCTCTCCCTTGATTTTAGCCTCTGGAAAGAGAATGAGAATATGAATAGCTTAGCTCAAAGTAAACTCAACTACCACTTTAGGAATAAAAAGGACTACTTCTCAAAGAACTTCCTTTCTGGAAGCTGGTTCAAATGGACCAAAAATTACCTATTTCTAAACAAAGTTAAGGAGGAACCACCAGCATTCTAGAAGGCCAGGTATGCAGCATCCTTTTCAAAAACATTTTCAGATGGGAATGCATTGAAAAGTGAGGCTCTGTGGCAGATATGCTGAAATGGCCAAGAAATGAACCTTGGCAACAGAGTACAGCCAGAGGATAACACAAATATTGTAGAAAAAGAGAAATACTAAAAAAGGTCCTAGCACTTGCTTTAGAAACAAATAGAAAACCTTTTCTATTCAGTAATATATGAATGCCTCCATATCTGCTGCACATCCTCAGCAAATAGGTGCCTAAAAGGTATTAAACCTGTTATCCAGGCAGTTGAAGTTGTTTCATGTTTGGTTATATCAAATTCTATTGTGTAAGAGTAGGTCCAAGCTGCGATCAAACTTGTAGTAACCACATTTAGCAATTTCCAGAAGTATGAAACATTGTTGCCTATGCCAGCATGGAGTCATAATGATTTTTGGAGCATCCTTCTGAATCCTCAGAAGGACCTTGGATATCAGTGGAAAAGCACACAGGAAAATTCCTCTCCAAGGAAATTAAAATGCAAGGGCTTTCTATGCTTGTTTGCAAGGAATCCTGGGACATGTTTGCTCTGGATAGAGGTGAGATTGGGGGGTGTTCCCCACAAGCTGGATGAATTTCTGAAACCCCTGATGAAATTTTTATTTGTGAGGATCTGTCCTGGCTATGTTAAGCTTATCCCCTACAAAATGTTGCTCTGATGGGATGAAATATGCATGTGGAGTGAAATTTCTATCTAAGGCTACAATGGTTATTCTGCAAAGAGTGCAAGATCTGGTTTGCCCATTTGTTTATGTACCACATCACTCTGGTGTTGACTGTAATCCCTTGCAATGATCCAGGGGGACTATAAATGACTGACAGAGTTGACAGCATTTATTATTGCCATCATCTCTTACATTTGTGTGCTTTGGGTTGTCTTTTTTATTACAAAGATCCTGCCTTTTACTCCCACAGACACCACTCCCCAAGCAAAGTCTGAGGTGTCTGCACTTACAAACTATGCTTAAGCTAGAAGTGAAAATTGAATGACTGGATTCAGATAAAACTAGTCTCATCACCAAAGCAGTTCCCTTCATCAGAATCCCAAAATAAGAATCTGGGATGTTAGTATTATTACCATACAGATTTTAAGTACCAATGAAGCTCTCGTGGAGTGTAGCTACAAGAATCACAAATCCAAATATCCTGAGAAATTTCATTGCTGAAACTTTGGAATCTTTTTCCTGTGGAGGAAACATTATTTCAAGTTTGCTTTCTAGGAAACACCCCAAGCAGACAATCCTGTGATGAGTTAAGCAAGACATTGGTATGTCCTCCTGAAACTCCAGCCTGTGAAAATCTCCCCGAGTAAGAAATTCTCAAATAAGGAAATGCAAGTACCGTGCAGTATGCAATATGCTATGACTGGAGATAGGCACTTTGTGAATACCCTGGGAGCAGTGTTTAAACCAAAGGGTAATGCAGACAACTGAAACTACCTGGTAGGGGAAATACCATGATCAAGAAGGTGGTTTCCCCAGGGTGAAGCTCTACCATTGCACTTAAGTTGGGTTGACTCTGTAATTTGCCCAGATGTGAGAAAATAAACTGCATAATTTATGATAGTGGGGACCTGCATTTGCCCTGTTCTACTCAACTGTAATCTTGACAAATGGATTAGAAAATCTGAAATTCACCCTGAGTCTGGCTCCCATGTCTCTGATAGACAGAGGCAGACAGTAATGCCTAAATGAACATACCCCACCACTACCAGATAACCTCTAGAAACATCCTAACATACCCCCTCCTAATAAATGCCCATGACACATAGGGACACAACTGGGTTGGGTTGCATGGCTAAGCTTATAAAGGCCCTAGTGGTTAATGGTCATTAGCCTAGTATATTCCTATGAACCTATAGGTTCATAGGTTCATACTAGGCTATCTGCCCTAGGGCATTTATAAGCCTAGCCAGAGTGTGTTTGGCTTTCGCCACCCATTTTAAATTAATTTTGCTATGCCTTTTTTTGAGGTTAGTATAATTGAAAAGTATAATTCAGGTACAGAAAACCTTAAGAAACTTTTCAACTCTGATGCTAAAGGAATGTGATAATCTTTTAACTCTAGAGTTACTAAAAAAAACTTAAAGGGGAAAATCAGTAATATCAGGATGCAAAGGATTAGTACTTCAAATTTTGGGACAAGCTTAAAGACTGGTCTCCAGGAGGTTTCTTTAGTACCAGAAGTATTCTAGAATAAAAAAATGAAAGTTATGAACTATAATGATAGAGCTATTCATTCATGTCCATCCAATACGACATATGGGCCCTCAAACTACTTGTCTAATCAGATATGGCAATATAAGTGTTCCAGGGTCCAGCCCCCAGCCCCTTTAGAATTTTTCCATCCATAATAAACCTGTCCCCCTAGTTACCTCAAAGTTAGTCTGACACCTGAGAACGTTGGTACAACCATACTGCCTAGAGGGAAATCTTGCTTTTTTGGAGCTAGATGGTCCCACAGATCTTACAAAGAGGATGGTGGGAGGGTTGTCATACTGAATGCACATGAATGAAAAGATCTGCCATTATAAGTACATAACTTTTATATCGTATTTATTCAATCTGTCCAGATAGGGGGTTAGAATCCCAAACTACAATCAACCTAGGGTAACACCATTAAAATGAGACCCTTCAAGACAGCAGCACTGAAGGATGCTCCAGTACTAGAGAAGCAGTCTTCTCCTTCACCAACGGGTCAAATAGGGAAGACCCATTAAATGAGTCATTAATGAAAGATGCCTTGAACTGATTTGCAAAAGCACAGCTGAAGACAACCACATGGAAATTGTCTGTTTAGACACACTGTGTCCCTTTGATAAGAAATGCAAAGCTTATCAGTTTATCTAGGGGACTTAGTTTTTTCAAGATAGTATCCAAGCTGTCTGTGCACATCCAGAGTATGCAGAAGTTGTTCTCCCTAGTTTTTAGGTTCTGGGTAGAAAACTGGAAGATTGATGGCTGAATTCAAAGTAAATTCATACCACTTGGGGCATGAATGAGGGGTTTGTACTCTATTCCTATGGAAAATCAGGCAGAATTCACCACCATGACAGCTTGCAACTCAAGTTACTCTTCTTGTAGATGTCTAAGCAACAATGAGTAGTTTTCCAAGTCAAGAACCTTAAATCGGACTGATGGGTGGGTTCAAAAAAGTGATGGTCACTTTCTTCAGCACATAGTCAAGATTCCAAATGATGAGCATGTTTGAGGTAATTTCAGGAACTGTCACAGAGGAAAAATGGGAGGATCCATGGGTAGACATGCTGAAATAGCCACAAGATGAACCTTTATAGACGAATAAGCAAGGCCAGTGGAAAGTAACTCTAACAAATACTGGGGCATCAGTGGTACAAATTACCTGATGGGCCCCTGATTACTGGCTAGGCATAGACTAAAAAACAGTTTCCACTTACCAATAAAGAATTTCCTAGTAGTAGGTTCATTTGCCACCTATAGGACTGCTGCATGTCCTCAGGAACATGCCTAAAAATGTATCAAAATTAAATCATCCAAGGAGTCAGTTGAAGTTGCTTAATGATAGGTTTTATCAAATTTCCCTTGTTTTGAGTGAGTAGATCCAGTCTGTGAGATAGCTTGTAATTTCCCTTAGTCAATTCCATAAGAAGGGAGAACCAATGCTCTCAGGCCAAAAGGGGGTCACCACAGTTCTTGGGGTGTTCTTTTGAATCTTCAGAATTAGCCTAGAAATCAGCAGAAATGCATAAAGGAACATCACTTCCAAGGGAATGAATATTTATTTTCCAGACCTGCTTATTTTCAGGGAACCCTGTAACAAAACTTGTCTACTAGTCTGTTTTGAAAAGAGGGGAACATATCTATATGAGGTGTTAACAACTAGAAAATTTCCTGGAAGGCCCCTAATTTAATTTCCATTTGTGAGGGTCTGTCTTGGTCCATTTCAGTTTGTTTTCCACTATGTTTTGCTATGACAGAATGTATGATGCTTGAAAAGTTAAGGAATGCTGAAGAGCTAACTCTCAAGCTATCACCACCAACCTGCATGGGGGTATGATCTTGCATCTTCCTGCTTGTTTATATACAACATGACTTTCATTGTCTGCAATCACTTGGAGAGGTCTAGGGGAGACAAAAGTGATGGACAGACTTCAATGTATGGATCATGACCATGCCTTTTTAAACTGATGTGCTTTGGTCTGCCCAAAGAATTCACTAGGCCTTACACGTTTACCCCTCAGAAAACTGCTCCACAAGAAAAATCGAATAAGTCTGTGGTGAGACTGGATTGGGGTCTTTGAAGAGAAGGGGGTTACCTAGGTTCAGTTAAATTTGTCTACATCAAAGAAGTTCCCTTTTTATAAATCCAAAAACTGTAATTTGATATTCCAGAGAATTCAAATGGTAGGTCCATGTATTTTTTTTTTTAGGAATCCACCATATCATTCTCATGCATAATCTGGCAAGATGTTTCATGAGAATGACAGAAGACATGAACCCTAGGATCTTGAGGAATTCTCTTACAGAAGTCAAAAATTGATTACAGAAGTTCAGGAAAAAATATCAGATAAAGATCCATCTTGTGTTAAATGACCTTTTGAAAAGAAAAATGAAGTTGTTATGAACTCACCATAATGTTCCATCTGTGTTGTCCATTTTCATTTAACAATCGGGTTCGGATTCAACTCTACTGCTTTCTACAGCTCATGGATACTGGAAACTCGTGAGCTTCTCCCTTACCCATACTGCTCTAGTCCCCTACCATACCTCTTGTTTGCTACCCTTATTGTTTCATAGAAAATTAGAAAGAGCACTATGATGAGAAACCAATATCTGGAGCTCAAAGGCATGAGCATTGGTTCCCTTATTATCTTCTCATTCTTCCAGAAGTCACAAACCAACTGGCAGGAGGTAAGTGGTTGGAGGGAGGGGAGTTAAGGAAGAATGAAAACTATCACAGATGGAATGTTATAGCAAATACATAACTTATTTATCTGATGTTGTCAATTTTCATTCATTCCTCAACAGCTGGGAGGGAGTCCCCAACTACCTGAATCCCAGATCATCTCTAAGGTAGGATATGCCTGAGCACTGTTAAGCCAAAGGCTGCTCTACTCCTCGAGACCAGATCCAATTTGTAATGGGTAATAAAGGTATGAGGATTAGCCCAAATGTCAGCAGCACAGATATCATCAATGAAAGACCTGGATAAAAATACTGATGAAGTTTCCACAGATCTGGTTGAATGGGCCCCCTTAAAGGTTTTGACAAACACAAATCCAATTTGTTACAGACAAAGGAAATGCAATCAGTTAACCATGTGGCTAAAGTCACTTTCATAAGTGGCTTGCCCAATTTTGATTCCACAAAAGAAATAATTTATCTGTTTTTCTGAAATTCTTTGTTCTATGCAAACAGAAGCGTAACTGTCTGAACATCCAACAATTGTAACGTGTATTCTCCTTTGTTTATCAAATTTTGAAAGAAAACTGGAAGATTAATAGATTGATTGATATTGGATTCTGAAGAAAGGAGGGATTGGTTCATAATACTACCTTATCTTCATAGAAAATTTAAATAAGGAGGCTTAGAAGATAATGCTTGAAGTTCAGAAACTCTTCAAGCAGAGGTTATAGCTACCAAAAAGATAGTTTAAAACTTTTAGTTCACACTTTGCTGTTGGTTCAAATGGATTGACTTAAATCTTGTAAAACTAAATAAATTCAAAGCCCATGGCAGAGTTGATCTTTAAAGGGGGGGGGGGTCTAAGAAGAAAGATTCCCCTTATAAAGGTCTTACAACATTTTGAAGAAGCTAAGGTGGAACTGTTGGCTCCTATAAGGAAATTAGTACTGGCAGCGAATTGTATTTTAATAGTTGAGGAGCTATCCCCTTCATTAAAAATTGTAGCCAAAAATTCAAGAACTTTATGTACTGGTGCATAAGGGTCAGTTTCTTTCTATTGTGCTCAAAAAACAAATCTTTCCCATTTATTTCTGTAAATATTCCTAGTGGAAGCTTTATGGGAAGATAGCATGTGACTGACAGGGGAGGAGACCCTGTGTTGTCGAGCTATCAACAGAAATGAAGAAATCATGCAGTCAACTTTAGGCCTAAAATGTCCGGGCGAATCATGTCTGTCGAGTGAGACAGGTCATCTGGAATTGGATCCAACATCCATGGTGGGCGAAGTATATGAGACCAAAGAAAGGGGAAGCAAATCTAATGAGGGCAATAAGAATAACTGTGCTCTTCAGTTAAGATGCTTTCTGTAGAAACTTGGGGATTAGAGGGGTTGGGGGTTATGCACAGAGGAGATGGGTGCAATTATGGGGAGAGCATCTTGTCTGCGATTTCCCCAGTGGGGGCATCAGGGCAAAAAACCTACAGTACTTATTATGGGGAAATGCAAAGAGGTTGCAGGAAGGTTGGCCCCATTGGCAGAATATCTTTTCCACAACTTTCATGTGGAGAGGCTACTTGTGAGGCAATAAAATAGACCTGCTCAACTTGTCTGCTATCATACTGGATTTCCCTGGAATATGCATTGTTATCAGAAATAAATGGGATGAGATCACCCACTGCCGCACTCAGAGCTTCTCGACACAGGGAGAAGATCTGGGTCCTCCTCCTTGTTTGTAAAAGTACCATACCACTGACATACTGTCCATCTGAATCACAATAGTCATGGAAAGGAGAGAATCTTGGAAAGCCTGCAACACTAGGAGTATTGCTCTCACTTCTAAGACATTCATATGCATGCTGGTCTCTTCAGGCGGACCAAGTGCCTTGGACCATCTTTTTCAAAAAGTGCCCTCCACTCAATTTGGGAAGTGCCCATGGTCACTATTAATTTGAGCTGAGGAAGAATGAAGAGATGGCCATGTAATATCCAATATGAGTGAATCCACTACAAGAGGTACTTTTTGCACGCTTGAGTTATTCTGATCTGGGTAGCCATAGGTTGGTGTAAAATGGACTACTGAGTTTGTAGGATCCATTGAAGAATTCTCGTATGGTATCTTGCTAACAGAACCAGAACTATCACAGCAGACATTGACCCCAAGACTTGTAGAATCAATTGAGTTGATAGAGAAAAATGTTGAGTTTTCATTTTACTTGAAATCAAATCGTTTGTACCCTTGGTAAGGGAAGGGAGGCAGTCACTGATACCATATTAATCAAGGCCCTATAAACTCTAATGTCTGAGATGGTTCTAGCTGAGATTTGTTGTGACTGATGGTAATTCCTAGATGAGAGAAAAGCTGAAGTGCATACTCTCTCTTATCAGAAGATGCCTCATTGGCACAGTTATGAGACAGCTGTCCAAGTATGAAAACACCCGGAATCGCTGCAGTCTCAAGTGAGCTGCTACTACTGCCATGCATTTGGTGAACACCCTGGGGGCTGTGGTGAGGGCAAAGGGTAGGGCTCTGAAATGATAATGACTGGCTCCAAGATGGAAGCGTAGATATCGCCTGGATTGTCTCTATTTTTTTATGTGATAGAACACATCCTGAAGATCTATTGAGCACATCCAGTCATCCTTGTGCAGGATGGACAAAATGTACTGGACCATGACCATCTGGAACTTAGTATACATAACTGATTTGTTTTGATTGCAAAGACATACAATTGGTCTCCATTCCCCTGTATTCTTTGGCACTAAAAGAATCTTGAGCTAGTTCCAGACTCTCCCCTATCTGGGGGGACCTCTTGGATGACTCTCTTCTAGCAGCTTTTTTTCCTAGAGCTGCTGCTTTCCTCTTACTGGGTAGAACATCAGGAATTTTGTTTACTGGTGAAGGGGGGGGGGGTAAGGAAAAGGGTATTACATAACCTCTGGAAATAATCCTCTGAACCTATGTATCTTTGGTAATGTCTAGCCAGGCTCTCTGTGGCAGGGATAGATGATTTCAGACCATCTCCAGAGTTGGACAATTGGGCCTCCTTTCAGGGAGCGCTGGTAGGGTCTGTCAGAGAAAGAATCTCTGGACCCCCTAGTTCTGTGGGTTTCTTCTGCTGCATTGGCAGCATTTTCCATTAGAGTTCCCCCTTCCTCCTGCTGGAACTATCTCCATATAGCTCATGGAAAGAACTCTGGGACTTTGAGCCACATTTGGTGACCACCTCATTGATTCCTACAGAAGGTTATTTGAGGAGTCAAATAAAGGTCACCCATTGCAGACAGGGTCTTACCATCTTGTGCACACCTGAAGAGTGTGTCTTTAACTTTAGGGCCAAACAACTTCTGCCAAAGAGAGCATTGATGGAGGACTTGAGGAGCTCTGCAAAATCACACAGATACATCCATGCATGTCTCCTAATGGAAATGCTTGTACTTGCCACCATTGAGTTACCTTCAGCTGCATGCAAAATTACTTTCATGGACGGAGTTTGTTATGGACTGCAGGGTAGCCAACTGTGAGGCAATAAAGGTCTGTTTCTCAGAAGTAATGTTCCCAGAGAAGAATGTGGACAGTTCTATAATTAAATCCCTTTGAAGTCTGCCAAATAATTCAGCGACCTATGTGCAAAGGCCACTGAAGCATATACATGCTTCCCAAAGCTGTCTAATGTCCTGTACTCCCTGTTAGGGGGATGGGCAGATGAACTCTCTTTTTCTAGTTCCTTCTTTGTGGCCACCGTTACAAATCTGGCATCTACTGATACTCCTTTGCTCTAAAATTCTCTTCCTTTCAGTGGTGCCACAATCCTGTCTGGTCTCTTGGGAACTGGCTCAACATAATCAGGTTCCTTCCACGCCTGCTTAGAGATCAAATCAATGAGCTCATTAGCAAGTAGTCACCCAGGAGGAAGATGGGCCAGATCCAAAGGCTTTCAGGAATACAGATTTCTCTTGGGAAGGGTTATCATTAGACCAACCACCCCTCTGCTTACGGATCTCCAAATTGTCTCCAAAGGAGACTTCATCAGGTGGTGATCTTGGGGACCCTTCCCCTCATAAAAATCAGTATCATCTGTGACAGACTCTTGAAGAGAGTCTAAGTGCCTCCTCTTGCACTTTCTCTTCATAGTGATTTTTTCAGTGGGAAGTTCCAGAGAAGTATCAGATGATATAAGTATACACTGCTAGGTAGACTTTGGGCTGATTGCCCCTGTGGAGTAGTGTGTTGAGGCTCAAGGCACAAATAAATATGGGAATCAGAGGGAAGATCTGGGGGGGGGGGATCATCCATTCTCTAGAAGCATAGAACATTCTCCACTACCTCAAAGTCAGAATATCCCTGGTAGGAAGAGGCAGGTGGAGCCAAGAAGACATTCTTCCAAATCATTTGCTCCCCCTGACCCAAAGGCAGCCGAGCTGTCGAAAGCAGAGATTCTGAGAGGCATAGATGCCTCAGACAACTTCAGAGTCAACACCTCAGATCGGACAACGTTACGGCTCTGAGAGTCCTCCGGCTCACATACACTCAGAGCCAGTGTATTCAGAAAATGTATCAGGGCAGAAGATACAACAATCTTCGGAACTGACACACACAGTCACAGAAGACTTGGATCCAAGGGCTTTGAAGCCAATGGTCAGATTGGAGAAGGAGCAAAAATGGTTGGTGTAGCACTGGTAAAGGTCTCTGGACCCAAAGGGATAGGTGCTGGGAGAACTCCCATCTGAATCTGTGCCGAGAGAAACCTCATCATTCTATCCACATCTGCCTCAGTTAGGCTCCTGGAAGAATGAGAAGAGAAGATCACTGAAGTGGACCTAGAATGGGTGGTGTCTCTCTCTCTCTCAAAAGGATGGCAGCAGCCAGGAAGGAATAGGGTCCAGACAGAACACATACAGAGCCTGAGGAAACTGTTTCAGCTCCAAAGATTATTGGATCTGATGAAGTAGACCGGGCATCTGAGGCAAACAGATCTGAAGATGTAGTCTTTGGATCCAACCATTTTGACATTTTATGGGCTGGCTCTATATTAGAATCAGAAGATGGACAATGATTCTGAGAAGATCATAGGTAGAAGACCTTTCAAAATAAGCTTGTTCGCGCTATCAACTAAGGCCCATGGATTAAAAGCTTTGCAAATATCACAACACTTTTTAAGTGGGACAGGCAATAAACACAAGAGTCCTGAGCATCCAAAAGAGGGATCTTATGCCCACACACTTTGCATTTTTTTAAAACCAGAAGGCTTTTCTGCCATCTTAAAAAAGGCAGTATAAATTACACAAAGTGCAGGATAAGGGAAGAATAAATGAGCTGTACAGAAAAAAAGGATAAAGATAGTGAAAAAAAATCATCTTTTTACTTGTCCAACCAGAAAACACTAATGCTCAAGACCTAACAACGACCATGTCCATATATGAAGACAACAAATGAGATCTGAAAGTATGGTAGGGGTATACAGTATTATGGGTAAGGGAGGAGCTTGAGAGTTTCCAGTATCCATGGACTGCAAAAAGTGGCTGGGTCGGATCCAAACCCAAATGTTGAGGAATGAATGAAAATTGACATCAGATCTATAATTTATCCCAGAAACACAATCCTGTAACATAACGTCAAGGAAGATTTTGCAAAATTTATCTGGAAGCCCAGATTGGTCAAGAGACAAACCATGTTAATGCCTCTTGACACCTGGATGAAAACTTGGCAAAAATGTGCACGTCATCTGAACAAGGAAAATCTGAATACCATTCAGTCCACCATAAGCTATGACTGGAGGCTAGGCATTTTGTGAATACCATTGGAGCTGTAGATAAACCAAAGGGTAAGGCATAGAACTGATAACATCCAGAAACAGAGAATCTCAGAAATTTCCTAAAGCCTATGGCAATGGGAATGGGAATACTTTAGTAAGTATATTTTAGGTCTAGAGTTACCAAGCAAGTCATGTGAGCAATAACAGGTAATGAGTTCTGTAAGGTCACCATTTTGAACTTTGCAACATTCACAAATTGGTTTAGAAATGAAAGTTCTAGTATTAATCTCCAAGAAGTCCCTTTCTTTAGTACCAGAAACATATTGGAATAGAGCTTTTCCCCACTTCAGTTAAAGGAAATGGTTCAATTAAATGGAAAATCTGAATACCATTCAGTCCACCATAAGCTATGACTGGAGGCTAGGCATTTTGTGAATACCGTTGGAGCTGTAGATAAACCAAAGGGTAAGGCATAGAACTGATAACATCCAGAAACAGAGAATCTCAGAAATTTCCTAAAGCCTATGGCAATGGGAATGGGAATACTTTAGTAAGTATATTTTAGGTCTAGAGTTACCAAGCAAGTCATGTGAGCAATAACAGGTAATGAGTTCTGTAAGGTCACCATTTTGAACTTTGCAACATTCACGAATTGGTTTAGAAATGAAAGTTCTAGTATTAATCTCCAAGAAGTCCCTTTCTTTAGTACCAGAAACATATTGGAATAGAGCTTTTCCCCACTTCAGTTAAAGGAAATGGTTCTATAGTTCACTGGGTGTGTACACATTACATACTTCAGCCCAGCCAAAGCTTTTGACACGTCCCCATTCAGGCATAGCAGAAATGCTAAATAAACTAGAAATAAAGCCGTATGTCACCTAGTGGATTGCCAACTGGCTGACAGGTAAGATGAAGATAATCAAAACAGAAAAAGTTACCGCCACAAAAAAGACCAGTCACCAATGGAGTCTATCAGGGTTCTCTAACAGGACTTCTCTCATTTGGCATCTGCTTTCTGAAGTAAAAGCCAATATCCAAAAATAAGTATAAGTGAGTCAAACCACCACAGTCCAGCCAAATAAATGTCCAAAAGATATGTAAAACAGCAAACAGTTTATTGGAAAAAGGTTAGTGCTTTCTCGGGGTTACTGCTTCATCAGATCAAATACAAAATGAAAGTAAAAATCACATTTTTAAAAACGTACTCAGCCAATCAGAAAGAAACAATTAAAACTGAACCAATTAAAAAACAAAAATGATCTTACATAATCTTCTGCCTAATAAGCCAGGCTTAAGGGAAGTGCCACTGTTAAGGCCCGGAGGTTCATAAGCTCTCAGAGATAATCCACTTCAGTTCACATAATTCAACAGTGTTGTTAAAATCACCTCTTCTTCTGCTAGGATGCAGCACTTGCAGAACCCTAAACAGAAAGGTACTATGGCCTGGATAAGATAAGGCATGATTAGCTAGGGCATTAGATATAACCTGATTGTGTATTATTTATTTATTTATTTATTTCAGTTTGATTACCGGGGAAGTCCACTGGGCCAGAATGTGCCCATTTTCAGTGGAGGCCCGGGGAGAAAAGCTCCATAAGAAACACAATTAGAGGTTACAAAAAATGCCAAATGCAAAGGTAAAATACATGTAAGAATTCATACAAAACAGGTATAGTAAAAGAATAAATTGTCATTATACATGCAATGAGACAAAGGTTGCAGGTTTTTACATTCAGAGCAATAAGAATCAATTGTCAAGAAATAGGCATCAGTGATTACTTGATAGTTGCATTATATACATGCTAGGAGTCAAGAGAGAGAAATTGAATGATCAGAAGGTGATGGATTAGGTTTGTGTTAGGTAAATAGAAAAGGAGAGGATGTAGTGAAGTTAGGAGCAGGAGTTTAGTAGGCTCTATGGGGAAATTTATTTGTATTTATGTAGGGTGAAAGCAGGAGCATTTATGTTTGCAAGATAGAAATGAGAAAAGTTGGCTCTTGAAGGATTCGGGGTCAGGTATCGTCCTAAGTGAAGGAGGGAGAGAGTTCCATTTTTTGCCTACAGTGAAAGAGAGAAGGAGTTGGCCTGCAGAGTGTTTGGGTTTATGAATAGAGATTAAATTTTGGTGTTCAGATCTCAGAGATCTGGTAGGGATGTAAGGGGGAAGGATGTTTGTTAGTGCTGGGCACTAATTTGGAAAGAATATTAATTTGTGAGCGGTGGTAAGTTGGAGGTAGTCGAGGTAGTTAGGGAGTTCCAGCCAGTTCAATGATTGTAGGGTGAGGCAGTGGTGAGTAGAGGTTTTGGATTTGGTTGTGAATTTGGAGATTTTATTATAGCAAGTTTCACGTTTAGAGGTGATGGAAGAAGACAGGTTAGTTAGAAGAGGGGCTCCATATAGTAAGGAAGGAAGGAAGGAGGTAGGTAGTTGCTAAAGTATGCCTAGAGGAGTTGGAGAGAAAGCGGTTATTCCTGTAGAGCATACCAAGTTTTTGGTGGGTTTTCTTGATGTTTTGTTGTACGTGGATATCAAATTTAAGGTATTCATCTATGGTGATACCAAGGAGTTTTGCAGAAGGAATCACTTCTATGGCAGTGTTGCTTTGGCTAAGGACTTTGAAAGCATTTTTGTCGAAGGAGTAGGTCCTGGTGGGAGGGAAGAGAAGTATTTTAGATTTATCAGAGTTGAGAGAGAGATGGTTGCAGTGCATCCAGTTCTCGGTAGTGGAAAAAGCTATTTGTGTTTTTATAAGTAGTTCTGGCAGGTTGGCAGCAGCACAAACTAAGGTGGAGTCATCAGCGTATTGGATAACTGTTGTGTCAGGGATGACAGTATGAAGGTTGTTTATGAAGATGTTGAAGAGCATGAGTCCAAGGATGGATCCCTGGGGAACACCGGTGGGTGTGGGCAGGAAGGAGGAGGTAGAGTTATTCCATCTGACAGCTTGTGATCTGTCAGATAGGTAGCTGGAGAACCAGGAGAGGGTTTCAGGGGAGAGATGAAGGTTGGAGAGATGGAAGAGAAGGTGTTTGTGGGAGATAGTGTCAAAGGCTTTAGAAAGATCAAGTAGTGTTGAGGATACTAGTAATCCGGAGTCTCGGGCCTGATTTACTGTTTCTAAGAAGGATAGTAAAGCAGTAATGGTGCTGTGGCCAGGGCGGAAACCATGCTGGGTGGGAGTTATGAGGTTATTTTGGGTTAAGAAAGGCATAAGTTGGTGGTGGACACATTTTTCAAGAATTTTTGATATGGGTGAAAGAAGGGCGATTGGACGGAAGTTGGAGATATTAGTGTTTTTGCCTCCTTTATGAAGAGGAAGGATGAAGGCAGAACACCAGAATTTGGGTACATATGGTTCTTTTAAAAATCTATTGATTAGGATGCTGATAGGGATGGCAATACCTTCAGAAGCAGCTTTGAGGAAGGAGGAGGGTATGTTGTCAGGGGCATTTGAGCAAGGCTTTAGTTTAGTGAGAAGTATTTTTATAAAAGTAGTTGGAACAGATTTGAGATGGAAATTAGGAGGGGAGTTAAGAGGGTAGGAGGGAGTAGAGGAATGAGAGTAGGAAGGATTGTTGTCTGGGAAAGATTTGGTAAGATTAGCTATAGAGTCAGTAAAAAATGTGTTAAAGAGAGAGCTGAGTTCTGAGTCAGTTAAGCTAGGGTCTGTGCAGGGATTATTCCTGGATCCTGAGTGGAGTAGGGAATTAATGGATTTCCAGAATTGTTTTGGGTTAACGTTGTTGTTGGACTGAAGTTTATTATAATAGTTTTTTTTATCAGAGGTGATTAGTTATTTTGCTTGGTTGAGAAGTTGGGTGTATTGAAGCAGGGTGGAAGGCATCTTATTTTTCTGGTAGAGCTTCCAGTATTTGTCCGTACAATTCATGATTTGTTTGATTTCTTTGGAAAGCCATGGAGCAGAAATAGTTTTGACTCGTTTGTTTCTTGGTGGGGCTTGGGAGTTGAGAATTTTTAGGAAAATGGAGTTAAAATGTTCTACTGCGTTGTCAAGGGAAAGAGTATTTAGGATTTGCCAGTTAGTGCGTTTAAGAGTGTTGGAGAAGTTTGTGGGGTTGACGTTGCTGAGATTACGAGTGTGGATGTAATGGTGCTGATGTTTAGTGGTGTTGTTTGAGCGATGTATGAATGCAGGGAGATGGTCACTAAAGGTATCTGGGATAGTGCCAGAGAGAGTTATTTTGTTTGGGTGGGAGACTAAGATCCAATCGATGATGGATCCTGGGGGGTGGTGTTTATTTGGGCGTGTGATAGTGTGAATTACTTGGGTAAAGTTGTACAGGTTAATGAATAAGGAGGGAGAAGGTGAGTTAATTTTATTCCAATCAATATTAACATCGCCTAGGATGAAGGTTTCAAATTTTATTTCGGTTGAGGCCCAGTGAAAAATATTTTCAAAGGTAGAGATGTTGTCGCCATGGGATATATATATAGGGAGATAATGCAAATATTTTTATGTTTATTTAGTTGTAGGAGACTAGCTGTTAGTTCAGAATTTTTGAATTGTGGAATTGGAGTTTGTGGAGGGATTACTGAGAGAAGGTTAGAGTAGATTAGTGCAGAGCCTCCTCCTTTTCTGTTTAAACGGTCGCTTCTATGAATTTGGTAACCAGGAGGTAGGATTTTGGAGTCTGCAGTATGGGGTTTTAGCCAAGTTTCAGAGATGGCTAAGATGTTAGGTTGGTTGTGGCAAATCCAAGCTTGTATTTGGTGTATTTTATTATTTACGCTCTGGGCATTTATAGTAAAGAACTTAAGGGAGTTAAGAGAGGAGGTAGGAGAGGAAGAGGGAAGGGTGGAGTTGGGAGTGTGCTATGAAATAAGTAGGGGGTGGGGGGAGGGAGTTGTTAGTTGTGAAGTAAGGACCAGGGTTGGGATGGATATCTCCAGATAAGGCTAGGTCATTATAGGGATTAGCTTTTAGTCGTTTGGGTTAATTGAGAAGGAAGTTGTTTGGAGATGGTATTAGTTTAACAGTGAAGGAAGTTGTAGTTGAGAAGAGTTTAGGAAGGAATTGGTGCAGTAGTTTAGGAGGAATAAGAGAGGAAGATATGGCGTTGTAGTGGGTAATAAAAGCAGGTTGAAAGAGAGTGCAAGGGATAGTTTGAGAAGTGGGTAGGTGTAAGAGAGCTATGGGAGAGTAGGAAGTAGCAAGATAGAGAGGAATTAGAAATGCAAGAAGGGAGCATGGGACACGGATTGTGTGAAGGATTTGGGAGGGCATACTTAGAGAGGAGGGGGATAGAGGAGAGAAAAGTTCAGAAGTTTGTAGACTATTTGAGGAGGAGAGGTAAGGAAGTAGAAGAGGATGTGAAAAAATACTGGGTGAGAGAAACAGAGAGTTAATGTAGGTAGGAGTGCAGGTTAAGTGGAGTGGGAGGAGTCACAAGTGGGAGGGGTAATGAGGAGAAGATAGAGAGAGGCTGATTGGAATGGGTAGGAGGGGTTAGTTAGGAATAAATGTAGAGGTACTGGGGCAGGTGGGAATTGGGGGCAGGGTAGGGGAGCGAGTGAGCCCGCAGGGCGAACAGAGCGGGAAGAGCCAAAGGAAGTAGAAATGAGAGGAAAACAATCAGTGGAGTATGAGAGCCAGAAGGTAAGCTTGCACAGCTGTGAAGTAAGGTGTAAGACTGGCAGCAAATTAGAGTAGTGGATAGATATATAGAAATGACAGAAGAAGAAGGAACAGAGACATATAAGGGAAAATAGAGATGAGTATATGTAGAGTGGAGAAGAGGACAGGTAATCCAGGGAGGATGGTAAGGGATGAAGTAGTAGGATAGTCTGAGAACTATATGGGTAAGGATAAGGAGAAGAGAAGGAATGAAAGTGGAGAGAGCAAAATGGAATGGGAGCGCCACCTAGTGGGCAGTCAGTTTGATACAACAGAGACCCCTACAGGAGAAAATCAGGAAGGGGGGAGGAAGGAGCTTGCATACTACAGAGAAGGGTAGAGAATAAGCAAGGGAGGAGTACGTTGTTTAGTGGACAAGAAGAAAAATAAATTTATGAAGGAGGAAGTATAGCGTATGTTTCCCAAATGCTCAAGAATTCTTTCCTTCAGCTGGCGTGTGGTCTTACCAATGTAAAAAAATTACAGGACCAGCATGTAGCAAGATAAACTAAGTTCCTGCTCCTACATGTTGCCACAAATCTAGGTGTGAAAACACATCCAGTGACAGAGTGTGTAAAACAGGAATCTGGAGAAATAGCAGAGCGAGCTTTATAATTATAACAGGGAAGGGTACCAACCTTCCCTGAGGGTGTAGGACATACAGACCTTGGGCCATAACATAAAAGACTTTTAAGTGACGTTATTCCTGAATGTAAAGGAGGGATAATCTCCCACCACCCATCTTACATTTTCATCTGCTAAAAGAACAGGCCAATTTTTTCTAATAACATTACAGTAATGTTGTATATTATTAGAATATTAAAAAAACATCCTGGAAGAGCAACCCATATTACCAACCTGTCTTTTATTCATAGTGTGTGTGGCGACCGTGCCCTGGCCTAGCAATCAAGGAGCCTCAATCCTCACCATTAACACCAGGGAGGTTGTCTCCTAGGAAAGGAAAGGATAACTAATACACACAGTAAAGTACAATTTCCCTTAAGTGCACACAGAGATCACAGTCAGTCTGGGGCTGGCTGCTCCCTTGCTCACCAGGTCCCCAATAAGACTCTCCACTAGCACAGCTATAGGGTCCAGGTCTCAGATTAACTGGGCAAGCTAGAACCTCCAGTACCCTCTCTGTCCAACCAGTGCATGTCCCTGCCCAGGTAGCTGACACAACACAAACACACTTTGAGATAAGTATTTATACAACTTCACAGACACTCCTGGGAAAGGCTGACACAGATTCTCCAGCTGTGCCCCTTTACCCAGACTATACAGTAGCAATTACTGCCACCATCAAGTTAATAATATCAGCTACTAAAAGGCCCTTAAAAGGGTGTCCAATTATTACTGTGCAATATTAATATCCAATGGTAATGTGGCTATACAGTCAAGGGCTTAGACAGTAAACTCTATAAATATATAATGTACTCTAAAGCATACTTTATCTCTACACAAACCAGCCACAGGTAGAAGATTTAAAAAATATTTAATAATAAATAATTAAAACACAAGACACATCTACTGCACCACAGAGATATCTAAGAGTTCACAGATCACACAAACTTAAAATAATACAGTAGAACAGGTCTGGTTTCAAAGAAATTAATCTTTACTAGCTTTAACTATTCCTACAAGATATCACAGTGCTAAAAACTTACATGTGAGCATAAGCAGAGTGCTGATAAGTTAGATGTCCAGATCAGAATGCCTTAGGTCTCTTGTGAGAAATAGAATTTAAACATTACTAACAAGCATGTCTCTAAGGCCCTCCCAAAATTACATCATTTTTGACACTTAGGTTTTCCCAGTATTCATATTGCATCATCTTAACACCTGGTCTAAGTTATCAGGCCACAAACTGCATTATTCAGCAATCTAACACCTGCACAGAAACTTACAGCAATAGAAGACATTTCACATGTATATACTAACAGAAACTAAAGCAATAAAGCACCTTCCACATCTAAATTCTAGTCATAAACTTTAGCCTTAAAACAATGGGCATGAAATCTTTATCCAGCTGCCTTCGGGCCGAATTCTAACATGAAAGGATATAACATGCTTCACTGGGCCGGTAGAGTGCAGTGTTGTCACATATTTGGCAGTTCCACATTTCACAGTGTTTTCTTACATTTAAAAACAAAAGTCTGTATTTTACATTTATTTATACAGTTGATAGAATTATATATCAAATTCTATTTGACTAGGCTGGCAGCCTTTGCCCATATCTCCCGAGTCATCACATCTCCCCCCCCCCCCGGGGAACTCAAGCAAGCTTTTCAAGTGCCCCTTAAGAAACATCGCTTGATAGTGTCAGGTCTATCTGGGTGTACCTCACCCCATTCCCTGTCTTGACAGTCCATCTGCATTGGCATTGCTACTCCCACTCCGGTGCTGCACTGACATATCATATACTTGCAACCCCAGGCTCCATCTTAGCAACTTGACATTTTGCTGACTGGCTCTGTTTAACCATGTTAGAGGGTTGTGATCTGTCATCACAGTGACTTTTCTTACATACAGATAAGGCTGAAGTTTTTGTAGTGCCCACACAATGGCTAGACATTCCTTTTCTACCGCTGCATAGCATTCCTCCCTGGGTTGGAGCCTACAACTAAGATAAACCACTGGGTGCTCTTCTCCCTCTGAAGAAATATGGCTAAGTACAGCCCCCACCCTATAGTTTGAAGCATCCACCTGCACAACAAAGTCTTTGCTATAGTCTGGACTGGCTAACACAGGGGGTCCTCCCAAAGCTTCCTTAAGCTTCTGAAATGCCTGCTAACATGCTGGGGTCCACACTACCTTATCTGGCCTGTTCTTCCTTGTCAGGTCTGTGAGGGGAGCAGCTATGGTACTATAATTGGGAATACATTTTCTGTAGTACCCTGCTGTCCCTAAGAATGCCCTCACCTGCTTTTTGGTAACAGGTGCAGGGCCATGCCTGAATAGCTTCCACTTTGGCATTTTCTGGCCTTATCTTACCACTCCCCACTCTATGTCCTAGATAGGAGACCTCTGCCATACCCACCTGACATTGGCTCGGCTTAATGGTTAACCCTGCCCCTCTGTAGTCTGCCCAGCTCCTCCCTGACATGCTGAAGGTGCTCTTGCCAGGAATAGCTGTAGATAGCAATATCATCCATGTAAGCAAGGGCAAACCCTCCTGCTCCTGCTAAGATATGATCTACCTGCCTCGGGAAAGTTGCTGGGGCATTCTCCATCCCGAAGAGTATTTTTGTGAACTCGTACAAGCCAAAAGGAGTCACAAAGGCTGACTTCTCTCTAGCACTGGGATTCAAGGTCACCTGCCAGTAACCCTTGGTAAGATCAATGGTTGTAAGATACTTAGTCCCACCCAGCTGCTCTAGGGCCTCATCTGTCCTAGGCATGGGGCAAGCATCCGACTCTGTGTGACTATTTAATTTCCTGTAATCCACACAGAACATGCTGCTGGTATCCTTCTTTGGCACCAACACCACTGGTGAGGCCCAGGGACTGTTGGACTCTTCAATCACCCCTAGTTCCATCATCTCCTTTACCTCCTCCCTCAGAGTCTGTTTGACTCTCTCAGGCACCCTATATGGGCCTATCTAATAGGCCTTTGGGGTCCTGTAATCCACCTGGTACTGCACCAGGTGGGTGCTCCCTGGTTTCCCAGTGAACACATCCCCAAATTCCTGCAACACTGCTCGGATTTCTCGAACCTGGGTAGGAGACAGCTGCTGGGACATTGCTACCCCTTCCACCGAGGTGTCAGCCCGAGCCTCACTGAGGAGATCACTCCCAAGATCTCTTTTGGACTCCTCCTGCAATCCACTGCAAATGCTCAGCACAAAGGCCTCCCTGTCATGGTAAGGTTTCATCATGTTAACATGGTACAACCTGTGCCCCTGCCATCTGCCTAGCACTTCCATCATGTAGTTAACCTCACTTACCTTTCTTACCACCTTGTAGGGTCCCTCCCAAGCTGCTTGCAACTTGTTGTGTCTGACAGGAATGAGAACCATCACCTGCTGCTGTACAGCATACTCTCTAGCTCTAGCATTCCTGTCATACCACACCTTTTTCTGTTGTTGGGATTCTGCCAGGTTCTCCTGGGACAGGCCCATGAGTTCTCTAAGCCTTGTCCTGAGGTTCAGGACATATGCCACAACAGACTCCTTGTAAGACTCGCACTCACCTTCCCACTCATCTCAAATTAAATCTAGAGGTCCCCTCACCCTATGCCCATACAGCAACTCAAAGGGTGAAAAACCTGTGGATTCCTGGGGAACCTCTCTGTAAGCAAACAACATATGGAGCAAATATTTGTCCCAATCCCTCTTAAACTGATCTGCAAATGCCGGTAGCATGGACTTGATTGTAGAGTTTAACCTCTCAACAAGACCATTAGTCTGGGGATGGTAGGGGTGGTCTTCATGTGCTTCACCCCACAGGACCTCCACAGACAAGCCAACAGGTCTGACATAAAATTGGCACCTCTGTCAGACAGCATTTCCCTTGGGAAATCTACCCTGCTGAAAATCTCTAGCAAAGCATTTGCCATCTTCTCTGCCTCAATGAAGGACAAAACCACTGCCTCAGGGTATCATGTCACATAATCTACAATCACTAGGATATACTTTTTCCCTGTGCAACTTGGGGTACTCAGAGGACCCACAATATCCACAGCTACCCTCTGAAATGGCTCCTTAATCACAGGCAAAGGCATCAAAGGAGCTCTCACCCTGTCTCCTGCCTTGCCTACCTTTTGGCACTGCTCACAGGACCTGCAGTACCCTGTTACATCTCTGGAAATTCCAGGCCAATAGAAGTTTTGCATAATATGCATCTTTGTACATTTTATGCCCATATGACCTGCAAAGGGAATATCATGGGCTATGGCTAGAAGCGCCAGATGGTAAGCTCTAGGCACTACCAACTGCTGTACTCTCTCACCTTCTAGCCCTCCCTCAGGGGTCCACTCTCTGTACAGTAACCCTTTGTTCCAGCATACAGATTCCCCCTTCCCTTCAGAATCAGGTACCTCCCTAGCTACCTGCCTCAGACTTTGCAATGTAAGGTCTGAGAGCTGAGCCTGTCTCAAGTCTTTCCTTGTAACCCTTCCCAGCTCCCCTTCCACAGGAAGTCTGGCATTCTCTGACAGCGGTGCCTCACTGTCAGCCTGGGTACTACTACTCACCTCTACCTTTGCAGTTCCCCTGTCCAAGGGAACATCAGTACCCACAAGCAGCTGTGGCTCACATTCAGTCTCACTGCTACAGCGTAGCTCACTCCCTGAAGTAACCACCTCAACAGTTTTGGCTGCAAGTATGCAGTCTGTCTGGGTCTCCCCCAGGCTACCAGACTCACATGCTTGTCTCTTAGCCTCACTGCATTTAACTGCGTAAGTACATGGTACTGCCTCATCCAAATCCTTCCCTCTCAGGACATCTGCAGGATGGTAATTCCATACCCCTGTTGTCTCAAGACAACCTACTATTGGAATTTTGTCTTTCCCACTTACTAGCTGTCTCACCTTTGGTTCCCCACCTTGCCTCCATGGACATCTGTATGCCACATGGCCCCACTGGTTACATTCAAAACATTTAACCCCAGCTCCTGGATGTCTACCTGGACTAGTGGCTTCCCCTGCTATTGGCGGATTCTGTTGGGGCAGTCTGTGCTGCCCACCATGGGTTCCTTTAGTCCCATGAGCAGTACTGGGGGGGGGGGTCCCTTTTCTGTGCAGGGCTGCCCTGCGTGCTAGTTATAGGTCTCCCTTCTTCCCCAACTCCTCTGAAGTAGCACACTGTCTATCAACTAATCAGATCCTCATGTCCTCAGGCAAAGTGCTAAGGGCTTGTTCCCTTACCAAAAGGTCAGCCAGCCCTTCAAAAGTGGTGACCTGACATCCACTCACCCAGCTATGAAAATAAGTGCTCAGTTCAACAACATATTCACATACATTTTCATCTGCCTTGCGTCTATGCTCATAAAGCTTTCATTGTCATGCATTTTTGCTAAAGATGTTACAGCTTTACCATGGAGTAAGGGGGTCAGGAACCATTCCCAGAGCCCTTGGTCAACTTCATACTGTTTACATACCCGCTCAAACATATGAATGAAGCTATCAAAATTATCCCCCTCTTTAAACTGTGGAAGAAATTTACTGACCTTTTGTACTTCTGGGGTCCGGTTACTCCCTTCCCCATTACCTCCATGACTCTGGCAAAGAGTCAGCATCTCCCTCTCATGCATCCTCTGCCTTTCATTTTCCTCAGCTTGTAGACTCCTCATTTTCTTGGCTGCTTATAGTTCCATACACCTGGCCTCCAACTCAAGTCTCTTTAGCTCCAGCTGGATTTTTAAGTCCACTGCAAAAAGTTTGAGCTGTCCATTCTCCGAGAATATTGCATCTCCACTGTCAGTCTGATTATCCTCCAGGCTGCTGTTTTCTGATGCAGCTGTAACCAAGGCTGCAATCAGGTCTGCCTTAGTCAGGTTTCCATGCACCAGCCCCCTAGCCTGGCACATCTCCGCCAGCTGGCTCTTTGTCAGCTTTCCATACTCTTCTACTGACATGCTGCCTGCTCACCCTGACTAACACTAAGCTAACAAAAGAAATAAACAATTGTGATCTGAACTCTTGGTATACACTGCGTGGCTGTTTTAGAGTACAAAACACTTTGAGAGATCACTGTACATAAGCTACAGGAATTTGCTCTACCCACACCACTACAAGCCAATTAGTATGTGAAGTAGATCCCACCACTGCCAAACACTTGTGATGACCGTCCCCTGGCCCAGCAATCAAGGAGCCTCAATCCTCACCACTAACACCAGGGAGGTCATCTCCTAGGAGAGGAAAGGATAACTAATACACACAGTAAAGTACAATTTCCCTTAAGTGCATACAGAGATCACAGTTAGTCTGGGGCTGGCTGCTCCCTTGCTCACCAGGTCCCCAATAAGGCTCCCCAATGGCACAGCTATAGGGTCCAGGTCTCAGCCTAACTGGGCAAGCTAGAACCTCCAGTACCCTCTCTGTCCAACCAGCGCTTCATGTCCCTGCCCAAGTAGCTGACTCAACACACACACACACACACACACACACGCACACGCACACGCACACGCACACACACACACACACACACACACACACACACACACACACACACACACACACACACACACACTTTGAGATAAGTATTTATACAACTTCACAGACACTCCTGGGAAAGGCTGACACATATTCTCCAGCTGTGCCCCTTTACCCAAACTATACGGTAGTAATTACTGCCACCACCCAGTTAATAATATCAGCTACTAAAAGGCCCTTAAAAGGGTGTCCAATTATTACTGTGCAATATTAATATCCAATGGTAATGTGACTATACAGTCTAAGGCTTATTAGAAGGGCTTAGACAGTAAACTCTATAAATGTATAATGTACTCTAAAGCATACTTCATCTCTACACAAACCAGCCACAGGTAGACGGTTTTAAAAATATTTAATAATAAATAATTAAAACACAAGACACATCTACTACACCACAGAGATATCTAAGAGTTCACAGATCACACAGAAACATAAAATAATACAGTAGGACAGGTCTGGTTTCAAAGAAAAGTACCTAATTAATCTTTACTAGCTTTAACCATTCCTACAAGATATCACAGTGCTAAAAACTTACATGTGAGTATAAGCAGAGTGCTGATAAGTTAGATGTCCAGATCCAAATGCCTCAGGTCTCTTGTGAGAAATAGAATTTAAACATTATTAACAAACATGTCTCTAAGGCCCTCCCAAAATTACATCATTTATGACACTTAGGTTTTCCCAGTATTCATATTACATCATCTTAACACCTGGTCTGAGTTCTCAGGCCACAAACTGCATTATTCAGCAATCTAACACCTGCACAGAAACTTACAACAATAGAAGACATTTCATATGTATATACTAACAGAAACTAAAGCAATAAAGCACCTTCCACATCTAAACTCTAGTCATAAACTTTAGCCTTAAAACTTTTTCTTCTTTCTTTCGGCTTTTCCCGGTTAGGGGTCGCCACATCGGAACTCCGGTCCGCTAATGATTGGCAGTAGATTTTGATGTGTTGGTTTGCCGGGCCTAATGCACAACCTTCAAAGAAGGAACGCCCATTCACGCATGTCGCCACACAAAAGACGCTCTAACTGAGAATCAAATGGGCAACGTCTAACTGTGAGGCGACAACGCTACCGCAGCACCATGGGCATGAAATCTTTATCCAGCCACCCTCGGGCCAAATTCTAACATGAAAGGATACAACATGCTTCACTGGGCCAGTAGAGTACAGTGTTGTCACATATTTTGCAGTTCCACATTTCACAGTATTTTCTTACATTTAAAAACACAAGCCTGTATTTTACATTTATTCATACAGTTGGTAGAATTATATATGAAATTCTATTTGACTAGGCTGGCAGCCTTTGCCCATACATCCCCAGTCGTCACAGTGTGATTATTTGAAGAAAAATAGGGAGCACCTTTAGTGCATTGATTCGATAAAGCAGTCATCCTGGAGTTATTTATTAAGGTTTGTGAGTACCCTCTAACATTAAAGCCTTCACCCATTTTATATATAGTCTCTTGAAAAGTCACATCATTGGTACATAGCCTAGAGGCTGTTAAACATTGGCCATTAAGAATGTTATAAAAAATATGTGAAGGATGCATGCTAGACCGATGGAGTAAACTATTCCTCCAACAACCTCCTTGAAGGTGGAAACACCGAAGAGCTAGAATAAATAGTTTTGCTTTACTATTTGGCCTCTTCTTTTGCCATAGTCAGTGGTTTCTTCTTTTGGGTCAGAGTTGTTTGTTGTAATACATATTCCTCCAACAGGGTTTCCTGTAGAGCTGTGTCTCAAGGGTGCTTTCAGTATTTCTTAATACAGTAACATCTAAGAAGTCAATAGATGTGGAAGAGTAATTTAGACTAAACCTTAGATAGTCCGTGGTACTGTCAAGATATCTGACAAAATTCAAAAGTTCTTCCTCACTACCTCCCCACAAGAGAAAAATATCAACAACAAATCTGGCGTAGTACTTGATAAAGTGTCTATAGGAATTATCATTATAAACATGCTCATTCTCCCACTGCGCCATAGCCAAATAGCATAGCTATTGGCGCAGGGGGTGACCATGGCTACTCCTGTTTGTTGCAGATAATACTAACCTTCAAACACAAAACAATTACATAGAATCAAGTCTAACAAAGTACAGATAACAGTAATCATGTTATGCGAGAAATGACTATGATGAGAAATAAACAACCTGACAGCATCAATACCCACTTCATTAGGTATAACAGTGAACAGAGTTTTCACGTCCAAGGTTGTCAGAAAAACATTATCAAGTACGACACCATTTACAGAGGAGTATAAACTAGATAGAAAATGTTTAGTATCTTTTAAAACTGATAGAGACTCACTAAGTACAGATTTAAGTTTTAGTTCAACATATTTGGAAATAGGTTCAGTCACCCAGCTGTGCCCTGAAACAATGGGGCGGAGTGAGGGCTTGTGACTGTCCTTATGAATTTTGGGCAAACCATGTATTGTAGGAATAAGGGGGTTCTCAATGATCAAGGACTCATACAGATCATGGTCAATAAGACCACACATCAACAAATCATAAAGATCATTCCTCACATTAGCAATACATCTACTAACATCTTTCTCTAAAACCTTCTTATAGGTACAATCATTCAGCATAGTATACATACTAGTTAAGTAATCAGATCTATTCAGTACAGCAATTGCACCTACCTTATCAGCAGGCCTAATAGTGATAGAAGGTTCAGTTCGTAGCTGTTGCAAAGCATTGTTTTCATCAGTATTTAGTTTACAAAACTTTGGCTTAAAAATGCCTGAAGATGTAAAAATGTCATTTTTCAGATAATTTGACAAAAGACTCAATAGATGCTGCAAGAGGTGGGCAATAAACACTTGGTTTTTAAGGACCCTGTTTCTGTATTAACATGCCATTTCCCCCAAACAGAGTTCCAAGCATAACTTTACATGCAAATAGTTTGATATCTAAAATGACATCAGCTACATCGGATTTATTGCCTAGTACAAAGCCTAAACCTTTGTTAAGTACAGATATCTGTGCTGCTGTTAGGGCATAATTCAATAAAGTATACACTAAGCCTTGTTCAGAAAAGGTTTCATACCTTCCTTGGTGGCTTTCCTTTTCTGAGACTCTCTTGATAGAGAGCGGCCTCATTGGTTTGGTGGATGCAGCCTGGTGGGCAATGGTAGAGCCATAAAAGGGTTAGGCAAGGAAATATTGCCATTATCTTTAAGCCTAGGCATTTCCTTCACTTTGCTATGGGTTCGTGCCTTAAAAAATCATCTGTATAAGGACTGTACACTGAAGGAGCTCCAGCTTTAGCTGAGATGGCTTAAGTAGCATTCAGAGGGTCAAGAGATGTAAGATCAATGTCAGCAGTTGAAGGCATAACTCCCGATGGCAGGGGCATGTCTTCAGAACACTAGTTGCTGATAGAGTGATTCAGCAGATCCAAAATAAGCATACATGTTTAGTATCTTTTAAAATTGATAGAGACTCACTAAGTACAGATTTAAGTTTTAGTTCAACAGATTTGGAAATAGGTTCAGTCACCCAGCTGTGCTCTGAAACAATGGGGCGGAGTGAGGGCTTGTGACTGTCCTTTTGAATTTTGGGCAAACCATGTATTGTAGGAATAAGGGGGTTCTCAATGATCAAGGACTTATACAGATCATGGTCAATAAGACCACACATCAACAAATCATAAAGATCATTCTTCACTTTAGCAATACATCTACTAACATCTTTCTCTAAAACCTTCTTATAGGTACAATCATTCAGCATAGTATACATACTAGTTAAGTAATCAGATCTATTCAGTACAGCAATTGCACCTACCTTATCAGCAGGCCTAATAGTGATAGAAGGTTCAATTCGTAGCTGTTGCAAAGCATTGTTTTCATCAGTATTTAGTTTACAAAACTTTGGCTTAAAAATGCCTGAAGATGCAAAAATGTCATTTTTCAGATAATTTGACAAAAGACTCAATAGATGCTGCAAGAGGTGGGCAATAAACACTTGGCTTTTAAGGACCCTGTTTCTGTATTAACATGACATTTCCCCCAAACAGAGTTCCAAGCATAACTTTACGTGCAAATAGTTTGATATCTAAAATGACATCAACTACATCGGATTTATTGCCTAGTACAAAGCCTAAACCTTTGTTAAGTACAGATATCTGTGCTGCTGTTAGGGCATAATTCAATAAATTATACACTAAGCCTTGTTCAGAAAAGGTTTCATACCTTCCTTGGTGGCTTTCCTTTTCTGAGAATCTCTTGATAGAGAGTGGCCTCATTGGTTTGGTGGATGCAGCCTGGTGGGCAATGGTAGAGCCGTAAAAGGGTTAGGCAAGGAAATATTGCCATTATCTTTAAGCCTAGGCATTTCCTTCACTTTGCTATGGGTTCGTGCCTTAAAAAATCATCTGTATAAGGACTGTACACTGAAGGAGCTCCAGCTTTAGCTGAAATGGCTTGAGTAGCATTCAGAGGGTCAAGAGATGTAAGATCAATGTCAGCAGTTGAAGGCATAACTCCCGATGGCAGGGGCATGCCTTCAGAACACTAGTTGCTGATAGAGTGATTCAGTAGATCCAAAATAAGCATACTAGTATTTCTTTCGGTCAAAACAATATTAGTTAGATTATTGCTGGATACAGTCAGAGAATCCAGCTTAGGTACATTTAAAGTACACTTGTTGGTTGAAAATGCATTAGTTGTATTTGCACTAGATTTGCCTAAAGAGTGTGAATTCACATCACAAACTTGCTGCATGGCAGGTTGAACATTAGAACAATTAGGTTCACTCCTTGGCCAAACAAAAATATGACCTTTAGTGAAATCTGAGTGGTCCCGGAGTAGCTTCTTGTGTTTCTGTTGTTTAAGCCTGTATTCATAAGCCAACACCTCAGCACACAGGTTGTCACATTTTAATAGGTATTCATCAGATGGATACTTAGTTTTCATAGCATCTAGTTGGCGTTCAATGTCAATATGAAGAGACATTTCAATGGGAGTTTAAAATTCTATTAAAAGTCATAAATAGTTAAAACTTAAATCCAGATTCAATTGTTGCCAACATTTAAGTAATTCAGGTTCACTAGAGGCTTGGGTAGGCATTTTCAGGATCTGTAACCCCCTAGGGATAACTTTATGCTCAAGACAAGCCTGAAAGTGAAACCTCTGCCATTCATACCTTTTTAGCTTGAACATCAAATTTTCAACTTCTTTAAAGGCTTCCAAAAAAGCACACAAACCATCAGTATCCATGGTCTCAACCTCTCCTTGTGTAGAAAAGACAAGCCTTAGGAGAGGGTTAGGCTGGTTAGTAACTAGTCTATGTAGGCAGTTAGTATAATTATGATTCATAGCATTCATTTGAGTAGATACCACGTCAGTAGATGTATAAAATCCCTCCAGCATTCACCTCCAGAAATTCTGCCATGTGCAGCAGGTAGCTCTTCAAAAATTCAGTGAAAAATATATATATAAGCTATTCCACTGTTAAAGGAGACTCACAAAACAAAGCAGCAAATCCAAAAATAAGTATAAGTGAGTCAAATCATCACAGTCCAGCCAAATAAATGTCCAGAAGATATGTAAAAAAGCAAACAGTTTATTGGAAAAAGGTTAGCACGTTCGGGGGGTTATCGCTTCATCAGACCAAATACAAAATGAAAGTAAAAATCACATATTTTTAAAAAAGTACTGAGCCAATCAGTAAGAAACAAAACTGAACCAATTAAAAAACAAAAATGATCTTACATAATCTTCTGCCTAATAAGGCAGGCTTAAGGGAAGTGCCACTATTAAGGCCTGGAGGTTCATAAGCTCTCAGAGATAATCCACTTCAGTTCACATAATTCAACAGTGTTGTTAAAATAACCTCTTCTTCTGCTGGGATGCAGCACTTGCAGAACCCTAAACAGAAAGGTACTATGGCCTGGATAAGATAAGGCATGATTAGCTAGGGCATTAGATATAACCTGATTGCGTATGTTTCCTAAATGCTCAAGAATTCTTTCACTCAGCTGGCGTGTGATCTTACCAATGTAAAAACCATTAGCCTTCATTAGGCCAATCGTTGACTATAATGCCCCCTTTGATATGTATCTGTCTAGAAACATGCAACAACTGGAACATCCTCACTAAAGGATACAGGTCTTAAACACATCCAACATGCACCTGTCAGTATACTCTGTATACTGCAGACTACTAACAGGTGACCTGTGTCTGGAATACAAAGCAATCTCAGACCCATTACTGATGGATTTGTAAACCTCTTCTACATCATCAACAGAACAGTTTGGAGGGACAGAAATATTTTGCAGATGATACAGCTGGTAAGGGACAGATTTTTCATCCACATAAAATAAAGTTCATCCCTATATCAGCCGGCATGATGCCAGGGCACTTCTATGGGCTAGGCTTGTAAAGGCTCCAGGGCCATAAGCCTAGTACACACCTAGGAACCTATCCATTTTCAAGCACAACTTAGATCTACAGATGGGAAACAAAACATTTAGCCCAGAACTTACCCTATACTACTAATAGACAGATGCAGCTCCTAAATGCTTTATTCCATTCATGCGTCCCCTCAGATTATCCATGGTATGATCCCAGTTATTCTCATTAATGATAATGTACAATTATTGACCAAGGCCAGTCGTGGGATAGGTTATTACAAGCACAAAAAGGGAAATTGTTGAGGCTTAAAATGGCCTGTATGGGCAGCTAGCTTGGTGCTTACCTATGAAGAACCAGAGGAAAACAAATGGTTTGGAGGTTGGGAAGGCATTCCCCTGAAAAGTTGATCTGATGTTGTTAATCTTCTTTCCATTCATCACTGATGGGATTCAGTTCCGAACCCTCAGAACCGAATCAGCCTTTTTACCAAGCTCATGCCAGCCAAAAAACTCTCCAGAGAAGTAAATATTGTGGGAAGAAATATCCAGGGAATTGTTATGGCTAGGCTTGCATAGGCATTAGGGCCAATAGCCTAGTACCAACCTATGAGCAAAGTCCCTATCCAGAATGCCCTTCTCCCTGTTACCTCAGATCTCGTTTGCCAGTGAAACTTTGATATTTGTGTGAAAAATTTTGGATATCTTCATATTTCATTAAGCAATTAGTTTTTCTAGTGTCTTTTCTTCTGTCTGACCTTGTTTTTTCTTCTCTACCCGTAGTTACCATTGGTACACTTTCAAGTACCATTGTTGGTACGGCCTTCCTTCCTTACCCTTGTGGTATTTCTTCAATACCATAGTTGGTATTGTTTAACCTATTAGCTGTCTTTTATTCAGGTGTTTCCTTTCTTTTCTCTATCATACCAGTGTATTGTTATATTTGTGACTTTTTTTGAATGGAGTTGACTTTGATTATAGTTGGATTTTACAGTTGACTTTGATTATAGTTGGATTTTACAGTTGGCCTGTGGTGTTTTTTTCTCTATCAAGATGTCAGATAAGAAGGGTACTTCAGGTTTTAAGCATTGTACTTCATATGTAAGGGCAAAATACCTAACAGTGATTCTCATGATGACTGTGTATACCATTTGGGAGTGTCCCACCTTTCAGTGCAACCTCCATGTGACATTTGTCAGAGTTTCAGTCAACGCACTCTTAATGAGCACAAAAATAAACTCATTCTGAAAGGATTACTCAAGTCTTCCTTCTCAGAGGCCATTTCTGCGATGGAGGTCTCAACCTCTTCCTTCTAAGGACAAAAAGACATCCCACTCTGTTCCTTCTTTACCATTGGGTGATCAGAGTAAGCCTGGGAAATCAAAGGTCCAAAAGTTATCTTCTCTTCGGAGCATAAATCAGCCTCCTTGGCTCAGTCTTCTTCAGCTCTGACCATCACAAAACCATCGATACTGGCACCCATTTCGCACCAGTCCTGCCTCTGGCACTGATCATAGACCTTACTATGCCTATTTCAACTTCAGCACCTGTGGTCACCGGCTCAGGGCATACCTTCAACTACATTAGCTTCCATTTTGGAACCGACCATTTCAGCTCAGAGTGCCACTTAGGCACCGAGCATTGTACCGACCTCACTGGATTGATCTCTCTACTTCCGTTCTCAAAACTAGAGACTTCAGTGCCAGCACACCTTGCACCATGGACCCGATACTCCCCCTCTGTAGAGCCATTTCTGGGCCAAGCGTATAGCCCCTTCATCGAACATCCTGACACCCCGTGCAGAGTATCCCCTAGATCCACTAGGAGCCTTTCTGAACACGATGTGGTGGATGTTGTAGACCAGCTGTTGTTAGCCAGAGGGATTCCCTCACTTTCTAAGACCCATCCACCTGCAGGACTTGGGTCACCTTATCCATGGACTATCTTAACTCTCCTTTGACCATCTCGGTTCTGAAGCCTTCTGCGCCATCTTTCTTGGAACCCATCACCTTGGCACCTATGGTGCATCTCATGCCAGCTCTGAGTTTGTCCCTTTGGTTTTGGTTCCTACTGAACCAGTCCTTCCTCAGTCTGGGGATTGTGGGGTGGGCACATCAGCCTGGGGTACAAAGCCACCTCTCTCCTCGGTTCCATCCTCGGTGCCGATAGCCGCATCTGTGCAGATCCTGGTTGAGGCTCCATCCGTGGGGGCAGGTTCATTGGAGCTGGGTGTGACCCCGGTCCTGAGGTGGCCTTTCTCAGTTCTGGGCTCCCATCCCTCTTTGGCCAGGCCTGCCTTCTGTGTGATAGAGAGGGCTCTTGCTTCTGGCAGGACTCCGATGTCAGAACCCCAGTTTACACCCCCTGAGCTACAGCTGTCACCTACTGGGACACCGGACAGAGAAGCCGCAGGACACCCCTCTTCAGGGTACTCCCACTGAGGAGTCCCCTTGAAAGAAGACATGCAAGAGGAAGCACATGGACTTACCCAAGGAATCCTTAATGGAATATATGGATTATGATGATGATGATGAAGGGTCCCCACGGTCACCTTCTGATATCTCCTTCGGAGACATCCTGGAAATGTTAAAGCAGAGAGGTGACTGGAAGCCCTCCAATTCTTCGCCTGAGGAGTTAGTGTTCCTGCAGACTATTTGCACCCGGCCTTCTACCTCTTGGGTGACCCTGCCTGCCGACGAGCTCATCCAGCTCGTCATGCAGCACACTTGGAAGAACCCTGATTCCACTGAGGTGATCCCTCAGAGACCAGACAAAATTCTTTCCCTTCCCGAGGAGAACCCACATTGGTCCAAAGGGTTACCAGTTATGGCCATGAAAAAGGACTTGGTTTATGAAAGTCCCACTGTTCACCCACCCAACACGGAGTCCCCGGGAGGTGAACAGACTTGGAAAGCTTGTTTTTGCATCAGGGAACTTTGCCATACGGCCCCTGAATTATTTGGCACATTTTACGAGGCTCCAGAGGGATTTGATCTCTGAACTCTCTGGGACGCTCGCAGGACAGTTGTCTGATGAGGTCAGGTCCAAAGTGGCCTCACAGCTCACAACCCTGGAATCAATATCCAACTTGTCCATGAGGTTGCTGTCACATGCAACCAAAAGGGCAGCTAGAGCAGCGGGTTCAGGCATTATAAGGCGTCATGCCTGGATGCGCATTTGTACCCTCATGGACCCCTTCAAGTCTTCCTTTCTGAATGCTCCCATCGAAACTTCGTCCCTTTTTGGCTCCAAAGTGAAGGACATGCGAGCAAGATGGAAAGACCCTGTCTGCCATAGGCCTATGGTTTTCCAACCCTCAATGTACCTTCTCCAGAAATCAGAGGAGTGGAAAGATGTGGCATAAGAAATCTCAGGGTCCCTTCTATGCCGCACGTGGTGATGATACTCCCAGAGGCAGAGGGGGGTAACAATTCCGGAAGATGACCCTATAGAGACAGAGGGGGGTCCTCGTAATCAGGGCTCCAGGGATTCCTTCTCTGGACAGCCTTATCAGCACTCCTGAGGAGCAGCCTGATTGCTTACCACTGGAAGCAGTTAGGGGGGATCTGTTTGCACCAAGCTGCCTGGCAATCCATCACCACCGATCATTGGGTGCAGAGCATTATCACCAGAGGTTAGGTTACACCATTCCCCTTTCTTTAAATATCCTAAGAAAACTTCCAGATGTTCCACCCAGTCAAAGGGAAGAAGCAGCTTCAGAGATTATAAAGCTGTCTCAAAAGAGAGTCATCCAACCAGTCCCACCAGACCAGCATGGATCCGGATTTTACTCAAGATTCTTTTTGGTGCCAAAAAAGTCAGGGGACTGGAGACTCATTTTGGAACTCAGCAGCTTAAATGAGTGTCACACAAACCAAATTCTGGATGGTCACGGTTCAGTCCATTCACCCCTTTTTAAGAGAAGGTGATTGGATGCTCTATAGATCTCCAGGATGCGTATTACCACATCAAGATGGACAAACACTCCAGGATTCTGCTTTGCTTCTGGCTGGGAGCCAGTCATTATCAATTCATGTCCTGCCATTCGGTCTCTCTACAGCCCCCAGTGTGTTCACAAAATGCATGGCAGTGGCAACAGCTCACTTGAGACTAAAAGGATTCTGGGTGTTCAATATCTGGATGACTGGCTCCTTACCACCCCCACCGAGCATCTTCTGGTAACAGCACTATATTATACTCTCTCTCTGGCAAAATTGTTGGGAATAATTATACATTGGGAGAAATCAAACCTTGTCCCTATACAACAAACAGAATTCATTGCAGCAATGTTCAATACTCAGTCCTGTCTGGTATCACTCCCAATTCACAGACTCCATGGATTGAGGCTTCAACTCCGGGTGATACTCTCACAAAACAGTTTCTGCACGGGAAGTTCTTCAGGCCCTAGGTTCTATGGTAGCATCAATCCCAATAGTGCCTCTAGCAAAGCTGTGCATGCAGATTCTGCAATGGCTCCTTCTGTCTCAATGGTTCCCAAACTATCACCCCCCCCCCCAGTTACCAGATTAGAATAACCAACTCCTGCAAACAGGACCTGCTTTGGTGGATGAGGCCAGACGTAGAACTTTGAAGTCTTCCATTTCAATCTCCTCATCCCACAGCTATTGTGACCGCAGATGCTTCCCTGATCGGGTGTGGGGGGGCATTTCCAGGGAAAGACAGCTCAAAGCACATGACCCACCTGCATACCAATGTTCTGGAACTGAGAGCTAAGCTGTTAACATTGCAGGCCTTCCATTCAGCTCTCCCTTCTGGGACAATTGCAATTCAATCAGACAATATATCAGTAGTCTGGTATATCAATAAGCAAGGAGGAACCAAATCCTATCCCCTGTGTTGAGAAGCCATGAGAATTTGGCAGTGGGTGATAGCTTCCAACCACTTTCTAATAGCAATGCATATCCCAGGGAGCTCCAACATGATTGTGGACAAGCTGAGCAGATGCATCCTCATGCCTCATGAGTGGTCCCTTAACCCCTAGGTGGCGTCAGCAATCTCCAGCCACTGGGGCCAGCCCTGCTGCAATCTTTTTGCCTCCCCATCAAACAAGTGCAGCAGCTATTTCGCCCTACTTCCCCTGGAAGGGGAGTCACTGAGGGACACTCTGATCCCGGATTGGCCCACAGGACTTCTTTACAGTTATCCTCCCATCCCTCTGATCCCACAATTTCTGAAGAAAGCTCTTCGGTTGAGATGCAAGGTGATCCTCATAGCCCCATTCTAGCCTCGACAAGTTTAGTTCCACTTCCTTCAGCTTCACCTAGTATACCCACTGTGGATTCTGGACCCTCTACCAGATCTGATTACTCACCCCCCAAGGGTTGAGTCACACAAATCTGTCCAGTCTCAAGCTGACAGCTTGGTTTCTCCATTTCCACTAGTAGCCAGGCAAGCTAATTTCTCCTCACCTGGTTAAGACTTCATTCTGGCCTCTCACAAACCATCCACCAGAAGACTATACCTGGTAAATGGAAAAGATTCTCCATCTGGTCCAAGGATAACATGCTAGACCCGTATTTGGCTCCAATTACTGAAGTACTTCAATACTTGGCTAAGTTTTTTGATAATGAAGCCTCTGCCGTATGAGTACATCTAGTGGCAATTTCCACAATGGTATATATGGCACCCGTCTTATCTCTCTATGCATTTGCAAGGCTTTCTTCAAGGGGACTTCTCATATCAGGGCACCTGTCAGAGGGCCTGTGGAACCATGGAACGTCACTCTAGTCTTTCAGTCTTTGACTCAGAAACCTTTTGAACCTGCTGTGAAGTGTGCCCTAAAGTTTTTGTCTTGGAAATCCTTGTTCTTGGTAGCCATCACGTCTGCCAGAACAGTCTCAGAGCTGCAGGCATTGTGTATCAAGAGGTCCTATCTGGTCTTTCATAAAGACAGAGTATCACTTCGGAAGAATCCATCCTTTTTCCCCAAAGTTGTTTTTGAATTCTCCATAAACCAGACCATTGACCTACCAGTGTTCTTTCTGAATTTTTCCAGTAGAGGAGAGTACTACCTCCACTCTTTAGACGTGCATAGACAATTGAGATTTTTATCTAGACAGGACCAAACCTATCTGTAAATCTGAACAGCTTATCTCCTGTTCTGGACCCAGAATGGGAGAGTTTGTTTCCAAGGTTACTTTGTCAAAATGGCTAAGGGACTGCATACATTTCATCTATTCCCTCTGTAATGTACCTATGCCAAAGGTTAAAGCTCTCTCCACTAGATCTATGGCAACATTTGTAGCTTTCCATTCTAGGGCTTCCATGGATGACATCTGTGCAGCAGCTACTTGGGTTAAGCCTCATATCTTTATCAATCAATACAAATTGGACTTAGTCTCCAGAGGGAGAGCTACTTTCGGCTAAATGGTACTCAGGAATGTTCTTCCATAAAGGCCACCCATGGACCTCAAGGTAGCTTGGGATTCTGTCCCATCAGTGATGAATGGAAAGAAGATGAACAACATCAGATAAAGAAGTTATGTCTTATCATCTGTGTTGTTCATTTTCTTTCATTCATCACTTCCCACCCTCCTTCCCCCTCCAAAGGCTCCTGGGGGAGGCTTTGGGTCTAAGTGGTGCCTAGGATAGTTGCGCAGAAGTGGCCTTGGCTTTACTTCCTTTTCTCTAGCAAGCTCAATTTGAAGTAACACAGAGAAGGGCATTCTGGGTAGAGACTTAGCTCAGGAGTTTTTTTGCTGGTATGAGCTTGGTAAAAAAGCTAACTTGGTTCCGAGGGCTTGGAACCGATCCCCATCAGTGATGAATGAAAGAAAATGAACAACACAGATGGAACATTATGGTAAGACATAACTTTTTTTTTTTTGGTATCCAATGTGATTTGCAGCCCTCCTGCACCACTTTCAACACCCAGGACTTGGAAACAATCTTTTGTCAAAGCGGGATGCTGACGGCCAGTTTGTTTGTGACAGATTTGAATAAATATTGGCCAGGGGAAAGGAATGCTGGCATACTCATTCTGGACTGTCCCTTTTTCTGAAAGGACCCTTGTGTATCTGTCTTTTTAGTGTAAAAGCAAGGCCTGTAAGATTTGTATTGTGGTACATGAAATATTTTAGAAACTACCTGAAGTAATTTCCTTTTTTCATCATATTTTCTGAGAACTTGGGTAACAAGACAGCCAAACAAAACCTCCTTATCCAAAGCTGAATTCAAGATTTCTAGCTTTACATAATCAGCAAATTTTTACATACTCAAGAAAACCTCAACACAGTAGCAGTGGCTCTAGACACTACCTGCACAATCATAATACATGAGAAAGGGTAAGAAACTGATTCAGGAAAGAGCTTTCTTTTGTAGGCAGCCTGGAAGTCAGTTCCCTTAAACCATCCATATGACATAGCATAAATTTCCACATGTATGCCTGGTAATTCAGAATTCTTAAGGTTAAAGTGAAAGAAAGAAAAAAAGGTCGGTACTTACTATAACATTCCATCTGTGTTGTTCATAGGTATTTACTAGGCTAATGACCATAAGGGCCTTTTTCAGCCTAGACATGCATCCCAAATCTCTGACAACTTCTGCTACCCTTGATAAGTGTAAGCATGGACCAGGGAGATGAACCATTTACAGGTTACCTGTGTCCATTAGAGACATGGGTGCCAAACCAGGGATGAATTTATGGTTTCCCATCCAATTATCTAAGTTGTACTTGAATTGGGTTAGAGGGGAACTTTGCTTCACATGGATGGGTAGCCTGCTCCATAGACAGAGCAGTCTCTGGGATACATACCTCTCTCTGCATCAGGTCCTATTTATATCACAGACAAGGTTTAAGTCTTTAGAATGGGTAATTCTGGTGCTGTTTGATTTCTGGTTTTGCAGGAAGTCCATCAGAGTGGGGTCTGTCAGTACCCTGTATGCCAGGCATAAATCTCTCCTCAAAAGCCTGTAGCAGACAGAATACAGGGATAGGGCCTTGAGACGGTCTGCATAGGACATATTACTTATGCGCTGCATTATTTTAGCAAGATATTTCTGTGGACGTTCCAATTGTTGGATATGCCTGGTTAGGTACATACCAAAGAGGGCACTGTACTCAGTGATAGGTCTGATGAATGCCAAATACAGTGGAACAATGACTTCATTGGACTTAGATGCCATACCTTTGTTTATACATTGTGCAACATATAAGGATTTCCTCACCACTGTAGACACATGATGATCAAAGGCTAGATTACTATCTGTGCGTATCCTTAAGTCCCCGACTACTGGCTCGGCTCTAAGGGGTATGTTGTCAATATGACAGTTACCAGGGATGGATGACTTCCCAAAGGATACTATTATGTATTTCTTGACATTTAGGTTTAGTCCATGGCTCTGACACTAGTTGTTTGTCAGCCCCTCCTGTAGAACATTTGCATCAGTGTGAGATTTAATGACAGCTCCTAATTTGCAATCTGCAAATTTAGTCAGCCAGAGACCACTGACATTGGCCTTGACTTCTGAGAAGTAAATGTTAAAAAGGAGCGGTCCAAGGGACACCTGAGGGACTCCACTTGTGGAGTGGCCTCTTTGTAGAGGTGGACTCCCCAATTCTAACTTCCTGGGCCCTGTGAGTCAGTTTGGCTATCCACTGGGTGACATATGGGTTTGTACCTAACCTCAAGTATGTCAACAATGTCCGAGTGGGGTATTGTGTCAAATGCCTTGGCCTGGTCAAGTTAGGCAGTGTGAACAATTTTACCCTCATCCATTGCTTTGATGATCTTCTCAAAGTCATCCACCAGGTTGAGTAGGCATGCTGATCTGCCCTTGATGAATCCAAACTGGGTTGGGTTTACTATTTCTCTAAGGATCATCTCCATGTTAATTTTTCCATGACTTTATAATTAAGACTAGTGAGACTTATGGGTCTGTAGTTACCAAGGTCTGTAGATGGCAAACATTTGTGCACAGAAATGACTGTTGCCTTTGTCCACTCATGAGGCACAAAGCCTGTTTGGAGGTTACAGTTAAACAGTAATTCCAGAGGCCCTGCTAGGTCATGTTTCATGCTATTTAGAAGGCATCCTGGGATATTGTCTGGGCTCATTGATGCAGTGTTCTTAGTCTTAGAGAATTAAGGACCTGTCCCCTAGTAATAGTAGGGGGAGTTATACTTGATATTTCCTGAGGGAAGGTTGAGGAGGAGAGAGGAGTAGAGTTGGAGCTGAATTTATCAGCCAAGAGGTTTGCTACATCTTCTGTCTCATTATAGGTGGTTCCATTTACAATGAGCTCTGCACACAATTGTGTATTGCCTTTGACATTGTGGACATAGCTAAAGAATGCTTTGCATTTGTCCTTGGCCTGGGAGGCCAAACCTACCTCAAACTTGGCTTTGGTAGACTTTTTTTGTCCTCTGAATTGCTTTAGTTTGATGAGAGTGCTTTTATCCTGCTGGGTGCTGCACCTCCTAATTTTTGCCATGATTTTCTTCCTCCTGTTATACAGACGATTGATTTTTGTGATTCCACCAGGGTGGCTTGTTTCTGAAGTTAGTTGTTCTGTACTTCTTCCTGGTGGATACAGCTACCTCTATACAGCTATTAACATGCTTGCACAGGGTTTCCGTGAACAGCTCTGCATAGGCAGAAGTGTTCTCAAAGTTTATGGGAGCTTGACATTTTGTCAGGTTCTCACTTAATAACAGGAGGTTAGCCTTAGAATACTTCCTGAATATTCCAGGTTTAGCTGGGGGTCCAGATTTTTACTTCAAAGGAGACCATTTTGCAGTCTGACCTTACCAGGGGATGTGCAGCAGTCTCCCATATTAGTGAGGACCAGATCCAGTATGGTTGCACCCCTGGTTGGGGTGCTTTGACTATCTGGTGCAGGGAGTTTGTGTTTGCAAAATACAGGCATATCTGTGCATGTATGTTTGGTGACATATAGGATTCCCAGTTAATAGTGGGGTAATTAAAGCCACCCATAAATATGGTGTTAGGTTGGACAGTTAGTGTTTCTAATAAATTTAAATACATGGTATGGGTTTCCTGCATCATAGAGTGAGACCTGTAGCTTGCAGGGAAGAGGTATTGGATTTTACTTATGGTTCTTTGAACATGAAGCAGTTCAAGTGCATTGTCCTATTTGACCAGCCTTGAAGTATATTTTTAATGTAAATAGAGACACACCTCCACCTTTAGTTTCTGCCTGTGAAGTAGCTGGCCTAAATGTGTGGAAGGCATTATAACCTAGCACTGTTGGTATGCTCTCCACAGCTTTAAGCCATGTCTCAGTGACCGTACAGACATCAGCATTCTCTAGGGTAAAGAAGGCTTCTAGGGAGTGGAGTTTTTTGTTTAGACTCCCAGCATTGAGCAGTAATACCTTTAGATTTTCTTGGTTTGGATTTGCTATGTCGGAAGTACTTTCAGTTTGACATTGTCCAAAAAAAAAGGCACTATGGGGAAGACAATGTATTAGCTAATATTCAAAAGCCTAGAGAGGAGAGGTGCAGACCATCCCTGGCAAAGCAGCATGGTCTGTTGACCATCTCCTCCTATGCTGATAAATATTGCACTCCCTTAGAATGACACCAGAAACTAAGCCAATTATTAAAGTCAATCATCTTTTGTTCGCATTGTGGATTCATCCTTGGAGAAGGTAAAATGTTGCTCAATGCTAGGGTCATACAAGCCTGAGAGCTCCAGGATGTCTCCCTTCATATAGTTTAGGAAAGTACATCTCAGAGAGTCATTCTGGCAATTGTGGTCCAATGACCTGACTGCATGTGTAATGTTGGCAGATCCTAGCCCCTGCTAAATAACTGACTGTAATTTTCTCCTTACTCAGCCTGGTGAGAGGGACATCAGTGTGTCTCCAATGACTAGAATGTTAGATTGTGTGGTGATTTGCCTTATGGGCATAGAGGTTCCAGGAGCTGTAGTTCTATGTAGTGTTGTTTTGAGAGCACATTTGGGGCTGCTGAGAGTATTTATGTGCACTTCATCTAGGAGGGCTTTGTGGTTTAGTAAGGTTGCATGTAGGTGCCTCAGCAAATGTGGGTCTATATGTCTGCTTTGAACTGTGCATGATGGGTGCAGCGTGTGTACCACTGACAACCTTATTGACATTAGTACTTTTATATGAGATCTTTGTCTCCAGTGACATTGTCTAAATACATCTTTCACATAACATATCAGTTTGAGAATTAACTGGTTGTCAGTAAATTTGAGCCAATTTCTACATTACCTCAGGATACCCATATCCACAAAACCAGTAAAGGAGACAGGAGGAAAGCTCATATCCATAGTAACAGATGCTTTTTTTTATTGATTAGACATCAATCACTGTCAGGAGTATCCAGTTTGCAACTATGTGGACAGTGCTCGTTACTGCAAACTAATTGTCCTGTATGCAACTAGGTATTGGAGAAATTTCAATTGTGCTTTTAAGGAAAAATGTCACTTATTTTGCCTGAGTCTGTACACAGCACTGCCAAACACAGAGACCCTGAAAATTTAAGAATGAAGTATTTAGGCAGATATTCTGAAATTAGAAACAAATCAAGCAGTACTTACTGAAAACAAAGAATTAGCTTGTAAAGAATTATGAAGAGGGAAGTTGAATGAATGGCTACTACTAATGCTGGTCTTACTACAGCTTCACTCTGTTGGGATACAATGCTCCTTTGCTTCTTCTCACACCAGAAGAAGAATATCAATCTTCATTTTTATTCAATGAGTGGGTTTAGATCTGACTTGGCTGATGCTAAAGCTCGCAGCTACCAAATCTCAAGCTTATCTACAATGCACCTACCCAATTACCTCAGATCTTGTTTGTTGCTACATTAGCTTAGAAAGCTTAAGCAAGTTATGGAAGAGCCATATCCAGAAGTCATGACACCATGAAAATACCTGTTAATCCGGAAGCCATAGGATGTGGGTTGGTGGGAAAACAACACAGATGGAACATTATGTTAAGTACACAACTTCTGATGTTGTCAACCTTCATTCTATCCTCAACGAGTGGGACAGTATTCCTAGCTACTTGAATTTAGTGTGGACTCAAGGAAGGATATTCCTGAGAACCATACAACCAAATGTCCTACCTCTGGGAACCAGATCCAACTTGTAATGAGTGATAAAGGTATGAGAAGTAGCCCAAGTTGCTGTGGCACATATCATCCATAGACATCCTTGATTGAAAAACTACGGCAGTAGCCACAGATCTAGTGGACTGCACTTTCAAGAGATGTGAAAGAGGAATGCCCATTTTTGCAGACAAAGGAGATGCAATTTCTCAGCCACTTTGATAGGGCAACTTTGGAAAATGATTTTTCCCAATTTTGGTTCAGAGTAGGAGATAAACAGTTGGTCTGCTTTCCTGATTTTTTTTCCTGTTTTATGCAGATAGAATTGCAATTGTCTACAAACATCCAGTAAATATAAGATATATTCTGCTTTGTTGTTAAACTTGGAGGAGAAAAAGACAGTGGTAAACTGATACTACTACTGCTGTTGGATTCTGACACCACCTTTGTAAGAAAGGACAGGTTGGTATGTAAGGTTATTAGTTTTGTGGAAAACCAAGTAATAAGATTTAGAAGATAGTGCTTGGATCTCAGAAATTCATCTTACAGAAGTAATGGCAACCAAGAAAATTGTTTTCCATGTAAGATATTTAAGGTGACCTGTAGTTTCTGGTTCAAAGGGAGGTTGTGTGAGAGACCAAAGCATCCATGGAGGCATACAGTCTTTAAAAGGAGGTTTTAGAAGAAGTGTCCCTTTTAAGGCCTTGCTCAATTTGTGGGAAGCTATAGGTATACCATCAAATTCTGTATGACAATTTGAAATTGTTGGTAGTTGTACTTTAATGGTTGAAGTACTGGCACCATTCTGAAACAGGTGAACAAGGAAATCTAAAATGTAATTGATGGCAGCTGAAAAAGAGTCAATATGTCGTTGAGCCAAATGGCAAACCTTTTCCACTTACTGGAATATTTTTTCCTTGTCGAGCATTTATGGAAAGATAAAATTATACGTTAGACAGATGTGATGAGAGTATAGATTGTCTGTCTACTAAGGGAAATAGAGAAGCCAAACAGCTTGAGATTTGGTATATCCAGATGTGACATGACCGTTGGGTGAGACAGGAAGTCCAGAGTTGGATCTAGGTTCCATGGGGGTTGAACCAGATGAGGCCATAGGAAGGGGAACCAAATTTGTTGGGGGCAATAAGGATTACTGCATTCTTTGACCTGGCAGATTTCTGCAGAAATTTGGGAATCAATGGGGTTGGTGAGAAGGTATAAAGGAGACTGTGTGGCCATTCGGGAAGTACAGCATCCCTCAGTGATCGCCACTGTGGGGGGGGGGGGGATCAGGGCAAAGTAGTTAGTGCACTTGTTTAGGGGGGAGAGAGAGGAAAAGATCACAGCATGGCTGGCCCTGCTGATGGAAAATCTCATCCACCACTTTCTCTTAAGGGACCACTTATGTGGAAGAAGAATGCACTTGCTCAGTTTGTCCACAATCATGCTGGATCTCCCCAGAATGTGAGTCACTAAAGGAAAGCAGATGGAAGACATTGCCTACTGCCAGACCCTGACAGCTTCTCAACACAATAGATAAGATTTGGTTCCCCCTTGTTTGTTGATATACCAGATGACTGACATGTTCTGGTTTGAACTGCAATTGTCCCTGAGGGAAGAACATCTTGAAATGCTCATAATGCCATAATGCACTGCTCTCATCTCCAGAGAATGTGCATGCAAATTAGCCACTTTGGGCTACCAAATACCTTGAACTGTCTTCCCCAGATAATGCCCCCACACACCTTATCTGGGGAGCATCATGGTCACTATAGCCTTGAGCTGCTAGGGCGGATAGAGGAACAGCCATGGCACAGTTGAGCGGATTGGATCTGCCAACAGAGATCTCTTTTTCCATGTGTTGGTAATTTCTATCTGGAAAGACACTGATGGAAGATAGATCATTGAGTGGCTAACAACCATTGAAGGATCCACATGTAAAACCAGGCCAATGAAACTAAGGTTATCACTGCCACCATTACACCTAGAATTCAGAGAACTATGCAGGCTGAGATTGATGTGTTTCCTACAACCTTCTTGACTTGTGACCTTATTGTTTGAACTCACTGTGGTGGAAGGGAAATAATGACAGTCTGTGTTGAGCAGTGCTCCAATAAATGCCAATGTCTGTGGTGGCTGTAGTTTATGGTTATCCCTATGATATCACAGGTGTGGAGAACCTGATCACTTGCATAAATGAGTTTATGTCTGGTCACAGCAATAAGCCAGTCATGCATTCAGGGAAACACCCGGAATCCCTGTAGCCTGAGGTAAGATGCTGCTACTGCAATGTATATGGTGAACACCCCTGGGGCAATAGCGAGTCCAAATAGCACTACTCAGAATTGGTAGTGACTGGCTCCCAGCTGGAAGTGTAGGTATTTTCTGGATCACCTTGTTCATTTTTAAGTGATAGTAGGCATCCTGAAGACCTATCAAACACATCCAGTCCTCCTTGCCTAGAAAAGGGAGGATGGACTGAACCTTGACTATCCAGAACTTGGTTCAGTGAACAGATTTGTTTAGATTTGTGAAATCCAAAATTGGTCTCCAGTCCCCTGTTTTCTTTGGCACTAGAAAGAAAGTACAGTTGTGTACACTTACCATAAATGTTAATGTTCGAGTGTATTCACTGTTGCAGTAATTACATTTGGGTAATCTGCTGGCAGGCTGATCTCAGTCGACCTGATTAACAAAGTCTTGGGTCCTGCGTCAGTTGCTGTCCCTTCCATGATGCCAGGTCGTCAGGGGTATAAAACATGCAGCCGACACCATTAAATAAAATAAGAAACACAAAAATATACCTCCAGTTTTTCTTGCCCCAGATGAGGACTAGCTATAAATGCAAAAGCCCTGGCTAAAAGAGCTCTGATTGTAGATAAAAAGTGTATGTGACTAAGATATGAACTGAAATGATAGGATGAAGCTTCAACGGCAGCCCCTTCAGGACAGTTTGAACACCTCTGAGAGTTTGTAAAGCCTGCTGATTTGCCTGGTGCAGTATGTGAACTCCCTGTGGATACATTTGAGATATCAAAAATGAATACATAAGATTTGGGTTACGCTAAAGACCCATATTATTAGTAGTTCATGACAGTTTATAATGGTGTTTTCAATTTTGTATTTATTACTCTACAATAACGGTGATAATATATAAAGTTGTTGTTTTGTTCGTTTTAACGCATTTTGATTTTTGGATTTATGTATATCAGTTTACAGTGTGTAGGAAAGCGTTGGGATTTTTTTATTTCAATGTGTTTTTTATATAAGCTACGTTTCAATAAAATAGTTTTATATATTGTTTTAAGGAACACAACGAAAAACACACACAGTGGAGTCAGTGAGTCTTTGAGCTACAAAGTGGTTACACTGTTTAGCACAAAGGGAAATTTTGTTACTAAAAGCTTGGCCACACAACAAAATTTGAAGAGACACTACTAGGGGTGTCCGAGCACTTATTGGATCTCTATGGTAACATTGTTCTATTGAGAAATTAATACAATGACTTATCCATTTAGAAATGGTTCACTTTGAAATAGCCTTCCCCTGCAGAAAATGCTACCAGCAGTTGTTCAGATTTTCTTTGAGATTTAGTCCTGTCCAAGTAGAATCTAGTTTGTCTGTGTACATCTAATGAATGCAGAATCAACTCTCCCTTGTTCTGTGGATTGAGAAAGAAAGTTGGCAAATTAATAGACTGATTAAGAGCCACACTGGATACCACCTTGGGCATGAATGATGGATTGGTCCTGAGTGACACCCTGTCCGCATGACAGATGAAGAAAGGCTCCACTGCCATAAGGGCCTGTAATTCAGATATCCTTCTAGCTGAAGTGATTGCTAAAAGGAAGGCTGTTTTCCAGGAAAGACATTTTAAGTCTGCAGTTGCAGCTGGCTCGAAAGGAGGTAGAGTGAGTTTCTCCAATACAAAGTTAAGGTCCCAGGTAGGGGTTGGAGCTCTCCTGGGTGGTCTCAAGTTTTTGGCCCCTCTGAGATACTACTTTAGAAGAGGATGAGAGAAGGGGGGGGGGGGGTCTGTGTTGTAATGAGCTGAAATGGCTGAGGCATGGATTTTTATGGAAGAAAAAAGACAGGTCCTTATGAAGAATCTCAGTTAAGTATTGCAAAATCTGAAGTAAATTGGGCACTGCTGTGCTCATCCCTTGAGATGGATTCCAGGCACAAAATCTTTTCCATTTGTCAGCATAAGATTTTCTATTACTAGGTCTTCTCGCCTCCAAAATGACATCCATCACAGGTTTGGTGAGGGATGCTAAGGGTGAATTTAAGTGATTAGCCAAGCTGCGAGATTCAATGTTTGGAGCTGAGGGTGCAGAATTTGGTTCTCCTGCTGAGACAGTAAGGAAGGTGTCTGAGGCAAGTGCCATGGAGAAATGTGTGACACTGCGCAGGAGTGGGTACCAGTGTTGGCAAAGCCAGTCTGGAGCAATCAAAATCATTTTTGGCTTGTCCTGTTTGACTTTTAGTAGAACTTTGGAGAGGAAAGGCATAGACTAATAGGTTTTTCCAGCTGAAGGACAGAGCATCCACTTTCCAGGCTTTTTTGTGATGAGTTCTTCTGCAAAATTTGTCCAAATGGTAGTTCTGGGGTGAGGCAAAAAGATCTATGTCTGGGCTCCCCCATTTGCGTGTCAACATGTTGAAAATCCATGGTTCCAGTTTCCATTCATGAGGGTCCATGAGATTTCTGCTTAGTTCAAATGCCAGAACATTCTGCTTTCCTGGCAGGAATTGAGCTTGTAGTTGTACTTGGTAGCTCAAGGCTGTGTTCCACAATGCCATGGCTAGTCTGCAGGGGGGGTAGGAATGTGTACCCCCTGCTTGTTTATGTACCACATAACCGTGGTGTTGTCCATCTTTATCAGTAATTGTCCTGGATGAAGGTAGTCCTTGAAGGCTGTCAGAGCATTCTGTACAGCTAGCATTTCTTTTTGATTGATATGAAGGTGCATTTGATTTGGGCTCCATTTACCCTGAATGCACTTCCCTGCCAGATGAGCCCCCCCATGCATAGTCTGATGCATCTGTAGTTAGGGTTTGAGCAGCAGGGTGTGGTGTGAATGGCAGTCCCTTGTTTTGGTGGCATGCCTCTGCCCACCATAGGAACTCTAGGCGCAGGCAAGGCATGATTTTAATCACTGTTTCCAGGCTGTGACAATGTTGACTCCATAAACTTTTTAAGTACCACTGAAGTTTCGTCATATGCAGTCTGGCATATGGAATTAGAAGAATGCATGAGGCCATGAACCCCAAGGCTTGCAGAATTTGCCTTGCAGATAGCAGGGTTTTTGTGGCCACCTGTTTGAAGTAAGTCACCAAACAAATTTGCTTTCCTGGCATAAGGAAAGCCATCTGGGTAGTTGTACTCAAGCTTGCACCCAGGAATGTAATTTTTTGAGAGGGTACCATTTGAGATTTTTTTTTGTTTATGGTGTACCCTAGACAGGTTAGAAGACTTTTAGAAACGCCAGATGTTTTTGAAGAATGGCCTGGTTTTCTGCCTGAATTAGACAATCATCCAGGTATGGATATATTTGAATATTTCTTTGCCTGAAAAATGCAATTACTGGAGCCAGGCACTTTGTGAATACCCTGGGCACAGTAGACAAGCCAAAGGGCAGTGCAGAGAACTGATAATGCATGCAGCCTGCTTTGAAGCATAGGAATCTTCTGCAAGATTCCCTGATTGGGATATGCAGGTAAGCCTCTTTTAAGTCGAGAGCTGCCAACCAGGCATCCTTGCCTAGCATAGGTAGTAAATGGTGAAGAGTCAGCATCTTGAATTTTGGAATGTCCAGAAAGGTGTTTAGAGTAGACAGGTCCAGAATTGGACACCATGATTTGTCTTTTCTGGGTACCAGGAAGAGTCTGGAATAGAAACTTTGTCCCTTTTCCTCTTATGGTACTAGCTGAATAGCCCCTATGTTTAGGAGGGAAAGTACTTGTTTCTGAGCCTCTGCCCACTGATTTGGGGGCAGGTCCGGCCACCTGTTTGGGGTTGGCAGTGTGTGGAAATGAAATTTGTACCCCTGGGACACTATTTAAAACCCATTTGTCCTGGGTTATAAGTTGCCGGTTTCTTGAATGAAGAGCCAGTTTTCCCCCCAAAGGGGCGGCTAAGAGGTAAGTGCTTGGTAATTTCAAAGGGAAGTCATTGAGACTGCTTACCATAGGGTGGTGCCTTGTTGTTTCCAGATTTGGAAGTGGAAGCACCCCATTGCGAAGTTCTGAAAGTCCCTTGGGACTGAAACCTGGTGGTTTTGGAATGCCTGGGTTTGGCTGTAGGGGCTCTGGAAGGAGCTGGAAAGGACCAGTTCTTAGTAGGCCAATGCCTACTAAATCTAGGAGGTTGCACTTGTAAGAAATCTTTCACAGTTTGCATAGATTTAGCTTCATCTTCCATCTTTTTTTAGAACTTCTTCAGCCTTATTGCCAAATAAGCAGTCCTGCTGTAAAGGAGCATCCAAAAGTTTTGCTTTAACATGATCAGGCAAAGATTGCTCCTTAAGCCAAGCATGCCTTCTAAGCACAGAAGCAATAACAGCAGCCCTACAAGAGGCCTCTAAGGAATCAAAACCACAGTGCAAAGTATGTTTGCCAACTTATTCAGCTGAATGCAATAAATCCTGCAAATCTTTATTCTCCACACAGTCGGAAATCAACATTATTTCCTGTTTAAGCAATCCCATGATATGTTGTTGGTTTACTATCAAAATTTCGAACCGAACTCCGTCGACTGCACTTTGTTCGAACACGGAAATTCAAACATGGCAATGTCAAACATCAAGACCCTATCTCAACCCATATTAAAACCCATTCCTAGTTTGGCTTTTGATGTTTGACATTGCCGTTTTCGAATTTCTGTGTTCGAACAAAGTACAGTCGACGGAGTTCAGTTCGAAATTTTGATAGTAAACCATTGTTGAGATTCTAGCACATGGAATTGACAGTTTAAACCCTGATTGCTAAGGTTGCAGAAGTGTAAACCTTTTTACCCTATTTATCCAGCACCCTGGAGTCTCTATCAGAAGGGGTAGGATTTTTAGCAGTAGAGGCCTTAATGCCCTTGGGCCCCTGAGAAATGGTTTCAGGGTCCGCAGCAGGATTTCTGAAAAGGAATTTGTGGGACTCAGGAACCCTGTAGTACCTGTCTGGTTTGCTAGGGGCCATACTGGATTCTGAAAACACATCATCAATATCTAGTACAGGAGGTATAGCCAAAGACCTGTGCTGAGGAAGAAGGAAATCCCCAAGCCTCTTTGTGGATTCAGAGAAATCCTGATTTTCCCAGTGGAAATGCTCCCTTAAGGTATGTAAAGTTTCCCCAAAAGAGAAATCCTCAGGCAGAGAAGCAGAGGGAATGGAATCCTCTGCATCAGAGTCCTCATAAGTAGGCATGGACAGATCCAGATTAGAAGAGTCAGAAGAAACAGTCCTGTTCAGAATATTCATAGTCAAATTCAATCCTAGGCCTCTTGGAGGGGGGGGGGGGTTGACTACCCCTGATTAGAGTAATTAAATCTTCAGCCATTTTGATCATTTGTTTTTAGGCATAGGGGCCTGAACATGTGTCGTGGGCATTGTTTTTTTAGACATAGATCGAGATTTAGGCCTTAGCACTGAAGTTGGAGTCTGTTTAATATGCAAGTCTGTAGGCCTGAATACACCCTCAGAAGCCAGTGCCTGCTCAGCGGCTCTGGACCCATCCAAGGTAGAGACATCCGCGGATTCCATATGTGAAGTATCTCGCGGCATACCGGACTCCGAATGGGTCTAAGTAGAGGCCTGCAAATCAAAAGTAGCAGGTATCAGGGGCTGCAAAAGCACCTCATTTAGTACCGTTGAACTGGCGACTGGCTTAGGAGAAACGTTGTCAACAGTTTTGGACCTCAATGGCCTGTCTCTGTCTTTTTCTTTGCATTTTTTCGGTATTCTGGTAGTCAGATGGTTAACCGATGTCATTTCTGGATAATTAAACAGAGAGCCGAAATATTTTGAAGCAAAAATGTGGAGACGACAGATAGTACGCTGATTAAATAAAGCAGAAAACAGACAGCAAGGTACATCGTGGTCAGGGCCTAGGCAAGGAATACAGTGCAAATGAAAATCCTCATGAGGTTTTTGCTTCCCACAAGTAATGCAATTATTAACTTTTACTGACATCGGAAAGGAGCAAGAAAATGTTTCCCCAATGGGGGACTTAACTTTAAGCTGAAGACTTCGGTTCTGAAACTCGAAAATGAAAGTTCCAGGAGTCTGCCGACCGGCACTTGCGAACTGCTTCTGCTTTGGGCACCACGCGGCAAGAAAGACTGATGTAATGGCATCGGCTGCATGTTTTATATCCCTGACTACCTGACGTCATGGAAGAAGGGAGAGCAACCGACGCAGGACCCAAGACTTTGTTAATCAGGCTGACTGAGGGCAACCTGCCAGCAGATTACCCAAATGTAATGACTGCAACAGTGAAAAACAATGAACATCCTTGAGTAAGTTCCAGATCCTATCTGGTCTGGTGGGACCTCTGGGATAACTCTTTTTCTAGCAGCTTTTGAATCTGGATTGCTGCTTGATCCCTCTGACTGGGTGGAACATCAGGGATTTTTCTGGGAACTGGTTGTGGCAGGGAAAATGGTATTGTACAACCTCTAGATATAATCCTCTGCACTCCAGTATCTTTTGTTAAGTATAGCCAGGCTCTCTGGTCCAGGGATAAATAGTTCCCCAACTGCCTCCAGATATGGACACTCAGGCCTCTGTTCAGGAGCGCTGGTAGGGTTTATCAAAGAAAGAGTCTCATGAACCCTGGTATCGTGGGCCACATCTCCACATCTGCCACAAAGGCAATGACGTCCACTGGTGTTCCCCCTCTGCTCCTGGGGGCACATCCTCCACATGTGTCATGGAAAGGACCTTAGGACTTTTTGAACTACATTTTCTGGCCACTCTGGTGATTCCTGGGGGAGGACTTTGGGGAACCAAAAAACATATGCCCAAGAAAGAAAGTCTTTCTATCCTTCTCACACCTGGACAGCATTTCTTTCAAGTTAGAGCCAAAAAGAGTAGTTCCAAAGGGAGTATTGATGAAATTGGACTTAAATGACTCCGCAAAAAAAATCACACAAGTGCATCCAGGCATGCCTCCTTGTGAAAATGCCTGAAGCCACAGCTCTTGAGGTCCCTTCCACTATGTTGGAAACTAACCTCATGGAACTATTGGACATAGACTTTAGGGTTGCCAACTGAGAAGTTACTGAATCGCAGACCTCTGCGGAAACAGTTCCTGAGAGAGTACTTGATAACTCCTTGGTCAAATCTCTCTGAAGTCTAATAAAGTGCACCAGATAGTTCAGCAAATGCAAGGCAAAGGTGACTGAAGTAAAGACATGCTTCCGCAATCTGTCCACTGCCCATGACTCCCTGTTGAGAGGATAGAAAGTGGAACTCTCATCGGCTATTTCCTTCTTAGTGGCTGCCACCAACAACCATGGCATCACCTAGAACCCCTTTCCCCCAAAACTGTCTGTCCACAGATAGTGCCATTATCCTGTCCGGTCTCAGAGGTATGAGTTCTATGGAGTCTGATTCCTTCCACACCTGCCTATAGATCATGTCAATGAGATCAGTGACTGAAGTCACCCAGGAAGTAGACTGTCTCATACCAAAAGACTCTAGAAAAACCAGATTCCTCCAGCATACTGTTGGAGGATGTCCAGCCACCTCTCAGCTTAAGGATTTCTAGGATGTCTCTGAAGGGAACATCTTCAGGAAGTGACTATGGGGACCCTTCACCCTTGTTGAAATCTATGTCTTCAGTAACCAAGTCCTGTGGGGAGTCTAGGTGCTTCCTCTTGCATGTCCTCTGCCTGGGTATTTCCTCAGTGGGATGTTCTGGGAAAGTCTCAGTAGAGGAAATCAAAATTCTCTCGGAGGGAACCTGAGGCTTCGGTATGGGATGTCTCCATGGAAAAAGGCACTGGGGCATCATGGTGGAATGTGTAGGATCTGACCACAGCAGTCAGGCAACCATTTAAGAGCACTGAAAAGGTTTGTCTGAGAAGGAACCCCCCAAAGCCATGATTTTGCTGTCCAGCTCTGCCATGGGAGCAATGTCCACTATTGTTATTCACCCTTCTGCCTCTGGGAGGCCTAATGCTGGACGCTTCTAAAGTGAAGCCTTTATGTTTTCAGAACTACAATTCCTTTCCTCCTTTTTGCTTCCCAGAAAATGTCCTGAGAGTAGAAAAGTGTATTCCAACAGCAGAGAAGACCTTGTCATCCTTTTCACTTCTAGACAGCTTCTGTTTAACATTCAGTCTAAACAATGAAATCATATGGGCATTAATGAAAGACATCTTAAACGTGTTTTAAGAAGTTGCAGAGATGCATCCAGACAAGCTGGCACACAGCTATGTTTGTGCCCGCCCCTCTACATGACATCAGCCACATTAAAAAAAAATAAAGCACATGGACACATCCAAGAGAGACTGGATGGTAACCAGCTACATAACCACAGCTTTCCTGTCTCCCAAACAGAGAGTCCAAGAGGGACTTAGATAATCCCTTCCAGTCCCTCTGAAAGTATGTTACATGGACCAAGTAGCTCAGTGCTTTGACACCAAAGGTCACTGAAGCATTGACCTGATTTCCACATCTGTCCAGCTCCCTGGATTCTCTACTGGGGGGTGGACAGTGGAGCTTTTCTCCAAAACTGCTACCACCATGTAGTCTGCTGTGGCACCCTTGCTCCAGAAGAAATTATCTTTTGGAAAAGTCAATATCTTGTCTGTCTTAGAATGGTTTCATCCACATCCAGTTCCTTCCAAGCTCACTTCACAACCAAGTCTGCTAGTTTGTTGGCAGGATGGACCACCTATGTACTAGATGGGTCATCCCCAAAAGTCTTGAGGAATACACACTCATCCTGTGAGGTGTCACCTCTGACTACCTGCAATTCTCTCTCATACTCCATTATCTTACCAATCTGGAGGATACCCACCCCTTCACCCTCATCAAATTTAGTATCTTCAGTGAGGGATTCCTGTGGAGAGGTCCATGTGCCTCCTTTTATGTGCATGTTTTAATGTGTACCTCCTAGTGAGATGCCCTGCAGGCAACAATCTGGAATACCTTGAGACTTTGAGGGGCCAGCTGACATGATATGGCAGCAACAGGGGACCTGAAGAACCCTGGAAAGGAAGGGGTGGATCAGAGTGGGGAAAGGACACCTATTCCCTCAGCAGAGAGGACTCTCATGAAGGCCTTGAATGCCGATGCAGAGACGGGTTCCAAAACCAGTCCCTGCAGGTTGCAAAGAATCCAACAAGGGCAAACTTTAACAGCCCATTTGGCTCTGATCCAAAGCAGATACTGGAGTCAAGCTGTCAAGAACCAACATGCTGAGAGGGAGGGAGGGAGGGAGGGAGGGAGGGATTCAAAAGCTTTGGAATTGACCCAGACCCCTCCCCCAGCACAGAAAAGCATCAAAATCTGAAACAGCCAGTGTCAATTGGGTCAGAAACAGAGTCAATGAGATCCAGTCGTTTGGACCAGACATAGCCATTCAGCAGTATCTACTCAGATCTAGGGCCATGAAACCTGTTGGCTAGATCAGAGGAGTCATGATCAAAGGAGGAGGGGGAAACAGCTACAACAGAGGACAGTACTGGGAGGACCCCCCAACTGGATCCGGGTCCTAAAAAACTTCATTATTCTCTTAACATCTACATCAGAGAGGCTCCTGAAGGTCTGCACTTATATTACAGAAAAGGCCATACAGGAGCTTTAAATCCACTGGAAGGTTCTCTCCTACAAAAGGAGGGGATCTCAGCTGGAGGATAACAGGATTCACAGAGAACCTTGGTTCTGGGCAAAGAGTGAGAGACCCACCTCAGATGGGGTCAGATGTTGAGGACAGATCCTATGACTTGGGTACTTTTAGAGCCAATCCTGACTGCCCCAATGGATCGAGTTTTTCCTTTGAGATTACTTTTTTGTTTCTCCTGCTCCTTACCTTTTTTTCATGAATTTCTCCTCTGTTTTATTGGGTGTCTTTTAGTAGAACATAAGAGAAGAGTTATCTTTCCCTGTGGTGGCAGGGAAAAGCCCTTTTAAGGGCAGGTTTGGGATGCCTATCTGTAAGAGGTCTGGCCCTGAAAAAAGAATAGGGCAAGCAATACTCCTCCAGATGTCAGCTCTTAAGGCAGCAAACACATTTGCAATGGGCATCTTAAGCCCACAGGACACATTTCTTGAAGCCTGCCATCCCAACCACTAATCTCCACAACTGCTACATAAAACTGTAGCATAAATAACTGCACAACTCCAAAAAGATTTTAGTAAACCATACAACTACCACCAAAGGTAACTACACCAACAGAATTACCACCAACAACTAGATCTATGACAGACAGTCAAATGACCACATTGTCAATCATCATCTTGTTGACAGTGCAGGCTGTCATACCACTCACCCTCCCTACTAATTATATATGGAGACTCCAAGATCACACTACAGTGTGGAAAATTTCTTGATCCCCACCATAACATGACTTCACTCAGAACAGTTTGACAGCCTGTACTGTCAAACAAGATGATATGTTAAACAACGTGGCTATTCATTGGTCTGACATAGACACCAATAACTTTAGAGAAGCCAAAAACACCCATTAATAAGGTAGAGAGTTTTTTTGAAAGGAGAGAGATCTCAGAGAGCTAAAGAAAAGGTACAATAAAACAACCCACTTATCTGACAACTATCCTTCACACATTGAGCCAAGAGTTCTGTAACCGATGCAATTGACAGCAAATGAGATAGGAAGTAATTCAGTACACTAAAGGGAATTATGAGTAAGGTTATTAGCCTGAGCCTTGAATCTAAAAGTCTGTGGAGCAGTCAATATCTGATCCAGTTACCCATCAATTGAATACAAACTGGAGACAACACTGGATCACACTCTTCCCTATACAGTCTTACATTTTACCATCCTTATTACCAGAAGAGTTGGTATTGAGAACCAGTCTTTTGCCATTATGAGACAGTGGAAATGGCAACAAAGTCTGACGTAAGATGAGAGAGTTTATTAACCAGAGGTATTTTATACAGCTTATCGTGTTTTTTTTTTTGTTTTTTTTTTTTAAGGGAATGATAGCTTGGTATCAGGATGATTTCAGGCATCATTAAATACATCCTCCAAAGCTTGCAATATAGGAGGGATAGGAGTGGAAAAGGAGCTCCAGCACCAGAGGACCAACTTGGAGGGACGTCTGCCTGGTCTAATGGTCTCTTACCCCAGGATGCCCAGAGAAGAATCCCCCAGACACAGAAAAGATTGTTCTCCCATGTACATCACGGACTCTGGAATGTCTGAATATGGACATGTCTGACCCCTGATTCATGCTGGTTCACAATTACATGAAGCAAGAGAAGAAATTAAGTGGTCTGAGGCACACCCACTGGCACTGCAGCCTGACCCTAACAGTTTGCAACAATGGCAAGTGACTTGTTCTAAGTACTGGAGAGAAGAAACAGGCATACCAGAGTATCCATGTTGTGACCCACAAAGAAGCACTAAAAGCAGTAAGTGTTGTTGGAGTTAGTCAGTTGAAAGGCAAGTTGTCACTGAGTGTTCAAGAGAAGCAGTCTCATCACTTTCCTTAGTCCCTTAGGTTACAAAAATATAAACACAGTTGTACAAGAACTTAACAGTAGATATCCCACTGATTACTGCTGCAGCATTCTTAACATATGGGTTTTCATCGGCTGATGTCCAGCAAGATACCAAAGCTTTACCTTTCCAAGAAAGTACATCAGACATGTGACCTTAGCTCGTATGCATTGGCGATATATAGGTAGACATATGCACAAAAACGGTCTATAAGCCAGCAGCCTGATGATTACAGATAGAGGAAAGTGGTCAGCTAGGAAGGGTGTAGCTTGAAGAAGCAAGCAAATTCTCCTGAAAGCAATTAGGTGATAACTTTCAACAGAGGGGAAAGAAATATAGAAACAAAGGAAGAGAAGAGGGGAAGGAATACTGTGTCAGTGATCAGTAGCACATCTACTGTTACATAAGCTCTTGCACTATGCTCTGACTGAAATTACTGCTGCAGTATTCTTAATATACAAGTATTTCACAGAGCTGAAGGAAGTATAGAAGAGAAAGGTTGACTAAAGGGAGGATGAGCTGTCCATCTTGTAATGTATGGCGACAGTGTGAACAGAAGACCAGGTGCTTCCAAGATGGGCCTGGCATCTACACCCCTGTGGAATGCCCCAGAGGAGTGGAATGTTGTTTTGGGCAGGAAGGCAAAGCTTTCCCATACTAAACTGCAACAGAAAGAAATAACCTTTGACATCCAAGATGCAATGGTTTGCTTAGAGATGAGCTGGCCCAGTTTGGAATCCATGAATGAAACAAAAGGTTGGTCAGTTTTTCTGAGGTTTTTTTTTGTACAAATACAACCTGAGCAACATCTAGTGAGTGGAGAATTCTTTCCTCCTTACTTTGGGGATTAGGGAAAAGGTAAGCAGGTGTATAATGTGGTTGAGGAACATCTCATTCAATATCTTAGGAATAAATGATGAATTGGCTCCAAGTCACCCTGCCCATGTGGAAAACGAGAAATGGTGGAATAGACATGAGAGCCTGAAGTTCAGACAAACCGCGGGCACAGAGAACAGCCAGCAAAAGATGGTCTTCCAGGTGCAGAATTTTATAGTGGCAGAAGCTTCTGACTTGAAAGGGTGCAAAGTTAAGTTTTCCCAGCACAAAGTTGAAATCCCAGGGAGGATAAATAGGTTTCATAGGTGGTTTAAGATAAGACTCCCCTCAAAAAAGTTTGACCTCAACCAAGTCATGAGAGGAAGATAAGAGGCAAGCAGGTGTTAATAGCAGACAGATTGGTCTGGACTACTCTTCAATTAAAGCCAGAGTGTAATAATTCTCAGAGATATTTGAAAACAGAAAGGTATCTGATACAAACATGTCCTGCTTGTGCTTAAAGCACCAATGTGAAAATCTTTTCCAACTAGTTGTATATAATTTTTCTGGTGGTAGTTTCCTGTAGAACCTGAACCACCTCCTCAAGAGATGTCTTTTACTGATCAGAACCCTATCATCCACAGAGCGAGACAGGGACTAGTTTTGGATGGAGAAGCAGACCTTGCTGCTGAGTGAGCAGATCTGATTGCAAAGGTACTTTCCAAAAGATTCCTCTTGGTCAGGTGGAGTAGAAGAGGAAACCAATGCTGTCTTGGCCAGAAGGGGACTAGGAGTAAAAGTTTTGGAGCTTCCTTTTGAACTTTTAGAAGGATTTTTGAAAGTAATGGCCGAGTGGGGGGAAAGGCATATAGGAATCTCCCCCAAACACTGGAAAGAGAATGCATCTGCCCTCCAAGCTAAGGAGGGAGGACCTCTGGTGCAGAACAAGGGAAGATGATTGTTTTCTGGAGAAACAAAAAGGTATACTTGTGGTGTTTCCCCACTGACTGCTTATAGTTTTGAAGACTTTTGTTCAGGGTCCATTCATGAGGATCTTCCAAGGACCAGCTTAAGGAATCTGCCAGTACATTCTCCCATCAGGGAATTAATACAGCTGTTAGAGTAATGTCCATGTTTGTGGCTAGGTGCCATGTGTCCTGTGCTAGCATGAATAGTGGGTGAAGATCTTGTACCCTTCTGTTCAGGTCCCATATAACTGTGGTGTCTGTGTACACCACCAGTGAGCCTGGTTTCCACAGATGACAGAATATCTGCAGAGCTTGCAGAAGGGTTCTCATTTCTTTCAGGTTGTGTTATTTCAGGATGGGGGAAAGCCATACCCCCTCTTTACTCAAGATCCTGTCCAAGCCCCTAATGCTCTGTTCAAGGAATATGTGTGAAGAACTTGGGTGGGTGGGGCTGGGATGAAAGGAAGGGTCGGGTTAAACATGACCTGTTTTTCTCACCAGAGTAGTTCCTTTTTGAGGCAAGATAAGAAGAATCAGGGTATCCAGGGGATGGAATGTTCAGACCAGACTGTTCTCGGGTACCGAATGAATTTTCCAGATATTTAGTCTGGCCAGAGGAAGAACTGGAATGACAGCTGCAATGAAACCCAAAGCCCTGAGTATCCCCCCTTGCTGTGCAGTGAGACACTAAAATGTTTTGAAAGAGGAGGCCAGACAGACCCTTTTCCTGAGGAAAAGAGGCAAACGTACCATATGTGACTAGTTTGCAACACAGAAAAAACAGGTCCAGAGTGGATGTGAAAGTGGATTTCTTTAAGTTGATTGCGAACCCTCAGATGGACAGGAGATGTACTGTGAAATGTGCATGCCAGAGGAGGGGACTCTATGCAGAGAGCTTGAATCAGGTGGCGGTCATCCAGGTAAGAGAAAATTTGAATTCCCTGTGTGCGACAGAAGGGAATCACTGGAGTAAGCACTTTGGTCTTTCTATGGCACCAGGAGTTTTTACAAAGGGAAAATCAGTAAATTGAAACTGTGATGAATTTCTTGGAAGAGTGTCTAATGGAGACATGGAGGTGGGTGTTCTTCAGGCATAGCAGCATAAGAAAAATGTGAGGGAGAATTAAAGGCAGGGTGTGCAGTCAGCACTTTCAAAGTTGGTACCTTTAGAAAGGTGTTCAGAAGAGAGATTGAGATCCAGAGTGGGTCTCCATTGACCTTTCTTGACACTGGAAAGATTCTGGAATAGAACCCTTTTCCTGTGAAGGATGAACTCTTTCTATGCTGCCTTGATCTAGTAAATCCTGAATTACAGTGTCAAGCAAAGGGAGCTGGTTTTGTGGAGGAGGAGGTAAGCCCTTCAGCCAGAGGATGCTTTCCCATGACATGGCATAGCCTTCTTTAATGATAGAACCCATTTGTCTATAGTTCCCATTTACCAGAAAGGAAGGGACATATAAAGTCTTTTTGAAAAAGGGGCAGGGGGTTTTAGGATAGGAGAGGTGAAGATGGAAAAGTAGTCATGGATATTTGCCTTAAAAGGGGAGACCTATCCAAAAGAAGTTCCTTATGTGGTTAATCTGAAAATCTCATAAACTAGACCGTTTCCATTAACAAAGGAAGTAGACTTGGCTGGGTGGTTCCTGTGGTATCTAGGACTGTAGAAATTAAAGTCTGCCTGCAGTCCTTCATAGTCTTGCCTTGTTTTTGTTGGGCTCTGAAGAGTTTTGCAGCTTCTGGGCAAATGAGAGTTCAAAAGTGATCTACGCAACCAAAATACTCAAAGGTTCCCCAATGGGGCACTTATCTGAAATACAAAAAAGCAAAGCATTGGTAACAATGGCCCAATGCAGATCAGTCTGACAGATGCGTGACCTACATTCGGGCTGGCAGTAAGATAGTCTGGGGTTCTTCTGCATACGTCAGTCTATATTCCCCCAATGTATACGAGCCAAGGTCACATGTCAAATGTACATCCTCTAGAAAGTAAAGCTTTGGTACCACAGCAGGACATCAGCAGATGAAAATCCTATGTAAAGAATTCTGCAACAGTGATTTTAGTCAGGACATCAGAAATTCCCTGTCAGCACTGTTCAGGCACTTACATACACCCACTGACAATCAAAATGGAAGGTATGATGTCAAGTAGTAAGCATAAGCATTAGAGTGAATCTCCCACCCATTCCCCTATAAATTTCTGTCCCACAAAATTCAAAGTTTACACGAACAGAACACAATTTTTGCAAAAATTAACACAAGTCCATGTATTTTGAAGAAAAAAAAAGGTTAAGATTATGTACTCACCATAACTATGCATCTGTGTTGTCCATTTTCATACTTCAACCAATGGGTCTTGAATCCAACCTTAGATTCGACTCTGCGGTATTTACTGGTCTCTCTGATCCAGCTCATGAGCTCCTCCCTTTACCCATGATGTCCCAGTCAACCTGCAATACTTCAGATCTAGTTTACTGCCCTAAAAGCAATACCAAGAACCAACCACAGGTTAAGACAAAAGAAGGCTATTACCAGAAGACTGGGGCTCAAACCTGGAACAGAGGTTCCACAACATCATAATCACTCCAGGAGCTAAAATGAAGGGGGGTGGAGGGTGGGGAGTTGAAGAATGAAAATGGAAAACAAATGCAGAGTAACAGTGAGTACACAGCCTTAATATCAGACATCCTTTTCATTCGTTCAACTGATGGGACAAAGTCCCCAGCTACGTGGCCCTCGTGGACAGATATTCCACATTACTGCAGAACCAAACGTAGCCCTGCTTCTGGAAGTCAAATTTAATTTGTAATGAGCAACAAAAGTATGAGCATTAGACCAGGTAGCTGCTGCACAAATATCATCAATACAATTTCTAGGCCAAATAGAAGATGACATAGCCATGGATCTGGTGGTGTGTGCTTTAGGGGATCTGGGTAAGGACTGACCTCACTGACTATAAACAAAAGAAATACAGTCAGCCAGCCATTTGGCTATGGTATTTTTAAAACCCAGTTTTTGAGGGGAGAAAAACAATTGAGCTCACTTTCTGAAAAAATCTATTCTACAGAGATAAAAACAGCTATGTACATCCAAAAGATGAAACATGCATTTACCCCTATTAGCAAAGTTGTTAAAGAAAACAGGCAAATAACTTGATTAATAGTCATCTCAGAGGCTACTTTAGGTAAGGACATATTGGTCTGTAAGGTAACCCTATCTCTGTAGTAGATGAGATATGGAGAGTTGGGAGAGAGAGCCTGGAAACCAGTGTCACAGACAACTGCCACTAGGAAAGGCAGTTTTCCAGGATAAAAATCAAGTCAGATTTAGCTGATAGTTCAAAAAGGACAGAGTTGAAACTTGCAGCGCAGCTGTTAAATCCCAGGGTGAGATGGGGTCCTTTACTGGGGGGGGGGGGCTAAGCAAAAAAAAAAAAGGTACATTTAAGGAAAGCCTCGCACAATTCTAAAAACTAATTCACCTGAATGAAAATTAGATATTGCAGCTAACTACACTTTGATAGACAAGCTGGCTCCTTCTTGACAAAAAAGGATGCTAAAAATGTCAGGACAACAGAAGTAGGAGGAGTAAAGAGAATCTCTTCCATATACTTCAATAGATCCTCCTTGTATAGGCCATGTGGGAAGAAAGTACTATCTGTTGGACTAGAGAGGAAAGCCTGCACTAGAGTAAACAATCTCTTCCATATACTTCTATAGATCCTCCTTGTAGAGGCCTTGTGGGAAGAAAGTAATATCTTTTGGACTAGGGAGGAAAGCCTGCCCTATCAGTGGAATTGGAGAAACCATACAATCAACTTGAAGCCTAGAATGTCAGGTGATCCATCCCTGTGGGATGACAGAGAAGGTGTGGCCCGGGATCCAGTATCCAGGGTGGATATAGAAGGTGAGACCAAAGGAAAGGGAACCACACCTGACACGGCCAAAAAGGGGAAATGAGGATAACTGTGCTCTTCAACACAAGTGCCTTCCCTAAGGATTTGGGAATTAGAGACAACAGGGAATAGGCATAAAGGATACCAGAGGGGCCAAACATGGACTAGAGCATCTCTTGGTGCCTCCCCCAGAGGGAGAAATAAGGGCAAAGAACCTGCAGCACTTGTTGTGGAGAGATACAAAGATCACAGTAAGGTTGACCCCATCAATGGAAAATCCTCTCTGCCACTAAGAGACCACTCACGAGGCATCAGAATAGACCAGAGTTTGTCCTCTAGCACATTAGAGTTCCCCAGGATGTGCATTGCCATAAAACAGTTGGAAGAGACTGCCCGCTGTCACATTCTCATTGCCTCTCAACAAAGAGGATAAGGCAAGGTTCCCCCCACTTGTTGATGTACCAAACCACACGTCTGTTTGAATCTCAATCATTTCAAAAGAAAGGCATCCTGGAAGGCCTGCAACACTAGGAGGATCACTCATCTGTAGGACATTGACATATTCTGGGGACCACATGCCTTGGACCGTCCATTCCAAGAAATACCCCCCTCACCACAGTTGGGAAGTGTCTATGGTTACAGTGCCTACTGAGTGTGGAAAAACAGAGGGCAGCCTTGGGAAAATTCATCCGACTAAATCCACCAATGTAGGTGGTCTTTGCATACTGATCAGAGTTTGACTGGTAAGGACAAGGGGTGGCAAAGAATTGGATTCTAGCTGTTCAGTGACTAATGAAGAATGCACATATAAAAACAAGTCATAAGTACCAAGGTTATGTCCTCTACCATTGATCCTAATATCTGAAGAATAAGTCTAGCTGGGGGAGAAGCATGCATGATACCTTGTTCCACTTGACACCTGATGATTGTACTGCCAGTGGAAGGGAGGCTGAGTGTCCAACTGAGCACCAATGAACTCCAAGCTCCAAATGGGTTGAAGATGGGACTTGCATGATGTTGACGGAGATGCCTAAGGACTGAACTGGAGCCAGTAGTCACTGGATTTCACTAGGAGATGACTGGCTGGGGCAGTGAAGAGCCATTCATCTAGGTATGGAAACACTAGGAATTCCAGCAGTCTCAAGTGAGCTGCTACGACTGCCGTACATTTTGTAAACACCCTGGGGGCTGTGGTGAGATCATAGAGCAGGGCTCTGAACTGGTATGGACTGGCCCCCCCAGCTGAAAGCGTAGATATCTTCAGGAGTATCTGTTCATCTTGATACACATCCAGTCATCCTTTCGCATAAAAGGCAGAACAGACTGAACCATGACCATTTATAACTGACTTCTTTATAAATTGATTCCGTTTGCTGGGGTCCAGAATTTGTCTCTGGTCTTTTTTTTTTTTTTTTTTGAAACTAAAAAATCTTGAGTGGTTTTTGAATCCTCTCTGGTGGGACCTCCTGGATAACTTTTGTTTAGCAGCTTTTGAATTTCTACTGCTGCTTCCTCCCTCTGACTGGGTGGATTATCAAGGAGCCTCTTCCTTGTGTTTGGGGGAATGTGAGAATGGTAAAAAAAATAAATAAATAATAACCTTTGGAAATTACTTTCTGCACCCAGAGTATCTTTTGTGATTGATGCCCAAGTATATGGGTGCAGAGACAAGTGGCCCCAACTGCCTCTGGAGACAGGCAGTCTGGCAACCTTTCAGGAGTGCTGAAAGGGTTTATCTGAAAAGGAGAGTCTCAGAAAACCTGGTCCTGCAGGTCTTCCCTGAAGTGAGGATGGCTTCTTCCATTAGAACTCCACCCTCTGTGTCTGGGGAAGATATCCCCAGGTGAATCTTAAAAAGGACCCTGGGACTTATGGGACCACATTTTCCTACCTCCTTGCTAATTCCTGGAAAAGGATTGCTCTGAATGGGTAGAAAAGCATTATCCCTATGGCAAACAAGGTCTTTCCATCCTCTTCATTCTGGGAAAGCATTTCCTTAAGAATGGGGCCAAACAAGGATGATCCATCAAAAGGAGCATTAATGAATGATGACTTGAAAGGCTCTGCAAAGTTGCACAAGCACCTCCAGGCATGTCCCTTAACTGCTATGCCTGAACCTGCCACCCGTGAAGTACTCTCAGCAACACAGAAAATTTACCTCATGGACGCATTAGAGATGGAGAGAAGAGTGGCCAGCTATGAAAAAGACTTCTTGCAGTCCTCCACTGACATGGACTCAGAGGGATTTGGAAAGCTCTAGTCAAATCCAACTGCTGCCTAGTGAAATGTAACAAGTAGTTCAGAGGCCATAAAGCAAAGGTCACCAAGGCATAAATGCACTTCCCAAATCTGTCCAACTCCCTGGACTCTCTGTTAGGAGGACAAAGAGGAGCTCTACTCTGCTAGCTGCATCTTAGTGGCTGTCTCTACAACAATGGCATCAACACTGAAGCAAGCGGTTCTGTGTGGTCCGTCCTTAAGGGGGGTAATGAACTTATCAGGATGACAGGAAATGGGTTCTACAGTATCTGGCTTCTATAAGCTCATCAGCTGAGGCAGTCACCAAAGACGTAGATGGGCTGGACCCAAAAGCTTCCAGGAACACTGACTCCTCCTGGGAAAAGGAATCTGAGGGCTACCCACCTTTCTGCCTGAGAATTTCTAAGATATCTCCAAAGGAGACGTCATCCAGTGGAGACCTTGGGGAACACCCCCCCCTTCATCAAAGTCAGAGTCTTCAGTGAGAGACTAATGAGGGTAGCCTACTCTGGCATGTTCTCCTACAGACAGCCTCCTCAGTGGCATGGTCTGGAGAGGTGCCCGAAGAGAGGGGAAAAGTCCTTGACTGGGACTGCCTGAACATTTGATAGGACCAGCTGTTCCAGACTGAGAGGTTTGAGAGAATCAGATCTCAGATCCGATGGCAGTAGGGCTGTAGGATCCAAAGAAGAAAAGGTAACCATGTGTCTTGGATAAGAGAAGACCCTCTCCACCATCTTGAAAGCAGGACTGAGAACAGTCCCTAGCTAGCTGCACCAGCACTGAAGCTCCAAGATGCCACCATGCCCACCTACCTAGAAGGTGGAGTTGGATCAGAGATGTCCAATTATGAAGCCCTGAGGGGCAACGATGGTCCTGACAACTCAAGAGTCAAACCCAGCTAACCAGAACCAAAGTTTCACCTCCAAGACTCGTCTTGGTCCAAAGGAATAGCTGCTGAACAAGTCAGGGAAGCAGAGTTGAACTAGCCTTCTTCACATCCACTGACACTCTGGTCCAAATGCTCCAAAACTGGTCAAATCAGAGATGGAGAAATCACAATATAGGAAACAGAAGGGAGGCACATGGATCCAATGGGAAATGGAGCCAGCATAACCACCATATGAATCTGAGCTCCGAACTTCATCTTATCCACTTCTTCAGAAATGCTCCTAGAGGAAGTGGTAGATTGGGGCCAAGACTCTCTCCTGGGTGTCTATTTTAGGAAGGGAGAATGGAGCAAAGGAGAGAGAGGCTCCAGAGACTATCCTGGGGGCCAGGTCCTTGGAGACTCGGTATGGGTATGTGTGTCAGATCAAAGGATTTTGTATCTGATTTTTTAACTTTAGGAGGAGGCTCTGAAGGAGCAAGTTGATTTAAAGGAGTGCAAGTTGGAGACCACTTTCTTGATTCCTTTGCATCTGAAGAGGCCTTAGGTATGAGTCCCTGGAACAGAACAGGAAGAAGAGGGTAGCAAGCCCTTTAAGACTAGTTTGTTATGGCTGTTGTTAAGGGCCTTAGAATTAAATACTGAACAAATGGAACTGTCAGTATTTAAGTGTGATGCACTCCCTTCTGGACATCAGAATTGGGGATCTTGTGCCCACAGGAAATGCATTTTTTAAACTCAGTGAGTTTATCAGCCATAATTATAAGAAAAATGTGTAAAAGAGAACCAACGTTTTTTAATAAGATACCAACAATGGTAGAGTGTAAAAAAAGACCCTCTAGAGTAGGAAGAAAAGGAAGGGAAAGTACCAACAATGATAATGAGAGTTACCCTAGGAAGAAAAAGTGAATAGATTTACGACCCTAATGTGATAGAAACTCATGAAACTAACATAAGGGAGGCAGAAGTAATAAGAATAGGTAAGCCTACAGTATTAAAAAACTAAAATAAAAAAACCCTCACTGAAATTGAAAAATACACCCCAAAGCTCTACAAGAAGTATCTGCGTCTGTAGAAATATGGCAGCAAATGAGATATGAGGTACTGCAGGTTGACCGAGCATTGTGGGTAAAGGGAGGAGTTTAAAAGTTGGATCTGTGTATCTAGTAAATGCTGCGAAGTTGGATCTAAGACCCATCAGTTGAGGAACAAATGAAAAAGTCATCAAATTAGAGTTCTTTAGAAGGGAAGTATGCTTTTATTCAACACACAGATTAAAAAAAATGACAATTTCCAATTGGTGGGGATCCCCAACAAGGACTTATCTGCCAGAAATGAAGCTCTAAACAGACTGATGCTTCTTCTCGAGACAGCAAAAAGTACTGAAGAAAACTTCACTTTGACTTTAATCCACAGTGGTTATTCAAACAACAGTCAGAATGAAGGAGTTGGGGGAGCCAGAGCTTTTTGAACCTGGCCGGTTATCATTTAGAGGGCAAGAAAAGACCCACATAGCCTAAGGGCTACTGCAGCAGTGGGAATGATTAACATTTATTTGCTGCCAAAGAAAGATATAAAGAGCCAGGCTTTGGGGAAGAATGCCATAGTCGGAGAACAACATGATGCAGACAGACTTAACACTCCTTGTTTTGGGGGGAGGAGGGTCCACCTTTCTTTCTACAGCAACCTTGCCATCGTTTTTTTTTTTTTTTTGAGCATCTGTTCATTTGGTTTTATACAAAATTTAAGTTAGGATAAAACCTTTAACAAAACATGGAGAAGTAAGGTTAAAAATATGAGTAACTCCCTAAATCAGATTCCCTCTCATATCACTGTTTTCAGGGCTTCTGCAGCTGGTCTAAAAACAAACCTTATAAAAGTTCAAAATTACACAATTTACCAGAAGATGTTAAAAGTGAATGTAACCAAGCAAAAGTTCTTGTAACTGTTCCAGTAATCGCTGCTCTGGAACAGGTATCAGCAGAATCATAAAGTACAATTCAGTGTGTCTAATCTTATTGATTACATGTCTCAGGTACCTAGTCAAAGTACTAGAAGAATAAATGTCCCCCAAAAATCTGTCAGAGGCTTTCCTGTTCTTCCCAAAGGGGAGTGATTAGCAATTAACAGATATTTAGCAGCAGCACAATTTGCCAAAGAAATCACCACAGGCTCAGATCTGGACTGGAAAATAATTAGTATGGATTGAAGAACTATAATGCTTTCTGGGGGGGGGGGGGCATGGTTGTCAGACGGTACAAGCTGTAAAAAAAGAAAAAAAAAGTCCTCCAATGCTGGAGGAAAGAGCAATTGTGCAAGTAAACTTACCATAACAGTAGATGTTCAAATGATCACTGCTGCAGTAATCTAAGCTATATGTGTTATATCCTGCCAAGGAAATTAATAGACAGCTTGCAAAGCTTCAGGACACCTTACATGCACCCAAACCACTAGGTAACTTGCGGTGAGCTGTCTACAAAGATAGGCTTGAATGCAAAGACCTTTAGAGCTTTCATGCCAACTGTGAAACGGAGGCAGAGTCCTGAGAAGACTTATCTAGGAGTAAAAATTTATATAAATGTCTACAACCATGCAAAACAACTAAAGGGTATGGAAAGAGGGAGTGGCTACAGCAACAATGATCATTCAAACATCTACTGTTAGAAGTTTACTTACACAAGTCTACTATGTGTAACCCTTTCCAAAAAAGGCTACAGATTAAGACAAAGCCTAGCACAGAGCCTTAAATCCTGTCTGGAGTAGTTTTGTTGCAGCAAGTAGAACAAAAAGTAGTAGCATGTGGCAACCATTTGGAAATAGTCTGTTTTGACGCATCCTTTTTCCTTAACTTCATAAGAAAATGAAAGTACAGTCATGTAAAATCTTACCATAACAGTCAAGGTCCATATTTTCAGTGTTGCAGTATTCTTTACACAAGGGATTCTCTGCCAAGGGCAGCTTAACACCCAGCCAGTACACCAAACACTTGGGAAATTATAGATGTTGCATGTCACACACATGCTCCCTACTCAAGGCATAAGGCATACATGTGACATGCATACCTCAAAACTGAAAAGCCCCAGGAGGAACAAATATTCATAGGAACTAGGAGGAACACTTGCATCCAGGAGGAGAAACAAAAGAATTCCAGGCCAGAAAGATAGAAGGAATAATGTAGAGCAGAAGGGGGAGGAGGGAGGGAGTGAATGAATACTGCAACAGTAAAGAGGACATTACTAGTATGGTATGATTTTACACAATGTACTATGTTCTTACACATACAAGGTATAGACAGGAGTCCAGGTAACACCCTCAGGGATGGAATTGTGCCCAATCCCTTTGGAATAAGCACCAGAAAAAGCAAAAGCTCTAGCAGAATGAATTCCATTGAAATAAGCACCAGAAGTAAGAGCTCTAGCAGAATGAGCCTTAACAGAGGTAGAAAGACATTTACCATGAAATAAAAAGAAATGGTCTCGGAGATCCAGGAAGATATGGTTTGGTTTGCTTAGAGACAGCCAAACCTATAGACCTGGGATGAAAGAAAACAAAAAGTTGTTCAGATATGAGAAAAGTCTTAGTTTCATCCAAATAATATCTGAGCTGTCTATGCAAATCCAAAGTGTGAAGATCCATCTTGCTAGCAGACTGTGGAGAAGGAAAGAGGAAGATAAATTAATAGATTAAGAAAATTCATTAGCCATTTTAGGCATAAGAGAAGGATTAGTACGAAGAAATGCCCTGTCCCTATGAAAAAACAAGAAAGGAGAAACAGCTATAAGAGCCTGGAGTTCAGACAGTCTTAGCTGAAGTAATTGCCAAAAGTCTTCCAAGTGCAATGCTACAAGGAAGATGAAGGTGCAGGCTCAAAAGAGCCACAGTCAGTTTCTTAAGGACAAAATTAAGGTCGCTGGAGGGTGGAGTAGACTTCCTGGAAGGCCTGATATGAAGAATGATTGTAAGAAATTATTTGATCTCAAATCTAGAGGCAAGAGGAGGAGTCAAAGGCAGACAAGCACAAATAGCTGAAAGGTGAGCTTTAACAAAAAAATATGCTAACCCAGCATGGAACAATTCACACAAATAAGAGAACCTGAGGGATCCCCAGAGATACCTATGAGTTACAAGTCAATTTAACACCCATAAAAATGGCATCATTACACCAATTAACCAATTGCAGCAAAATAATTATAAAAAAAGTCATAAAATACAAACTTCCTATCTTCCCTAATGTATATTTAAAAAAAAAAACATTTTATAAAAATGTATGTTATCTAAAAAAAAATATATATATATAAAATGCTTCATATTGAATGAACTGTATATATTTTAAGTAACGTGTATACTTAAATACATTTGTATCTCAACAAACTTTTCACAGAAATAGATTAATTTAATCCAGGACTGACATCTGCATGCAAAAACACCTGCCACTTGAGTTCTAAAAAAACTAGTTATTAAAGTGATCTTGAAACATACTTGAGTCAACAACAAAAAAGTAAAACTTACAAATGAAGTACAACTTAACCGATGTCTAGCTAAAGCATTAACATCTTTGTTTTTAATAGCTCTGACATGTTCACTTATATAACACCCTAAGGTCCTCACAGTTTTGCCAATGTAAAAACATTGACAAGTACAGCAGGTTGCTAAATAAACCAACCCTGAACTTCTACAATTAAACCTGCCTTTGGATTCCAAATTGTAATTAATACGTTTAAAAAATACAATTCAATCTAACTACAACTGCAATAAAGAAATCTATTTCTTAAATGAAGTCATTCAGGTCACTATCTGCAGATGACCTTCTGAAATTCATTGCAATAGTTGCTACTGACACAGTCCTTTAGTATTGTTTATGAATAGTATTTTGACTTGACGAATATGTTATCAGTGTATATAGAAGCAGTAGTATTTCTCTGTATAAAAGAGCTCAAGCTGGCAATCTAACTAACAAAGCCTGTTGCCTTAAGTCCACTTGATAAAATCTTTGAAAAGTTATGCTCACGCATCATAACTGGATAAGGAGTAACATCACAACAACAAGCAATACATTTTCTGTCCTTTATCACAGCGTAGATACTAGTTTGTGATTTATAGCCAGTTTATTATGTTTCACTTACAAAGTTGATGACTGATATGAAATTTCTTGATAATTCAAATTCTTTGATACTGTTAGCCACTGCTAATTTAAAGGTTCGGTTATGTAAAACTTCCCTTTTTCCATCTAAGTTTATGGGGTATTTGCAGGGAAACCCCATGTTACTAGATGACAACTTTTGTCTTCATGAAAATGTATGGCATCCAGACACCAACAAGGCCCTTTTCTCTGTCATTTACTTTTCTTACTATTCACTGAATTGTGATAGCCAGATCTACCTATAAATCTTTCACAACATAATTACTGTTATATGCTACATCTTGTTTTAATCATCTTAAGTGGTGTCTAGCATGCAGAACACAGTTTCCTAGGTTAGAGTTGTGGCTAGACATATCCAAAATGATATTTATTGCTACTAAATCACAAACAGCATTGTCCAAAAACACCACAGATTCATTATTTCCTTCTGGTGGCTCTCTCTTACATGATTATCTCCAACATGATGAAATAGAATATCTTTGGTATTTACTTGGAGTAAGAACAAACACTTGATTACTTCTAAACCAACAAACACCTTGCAATCCTCTACAGGCTGAAATCATTTTAACACAAGAAGCTTTAATCACATCATCACAACTTCAACTACAGCCAAAAATATTAAACAGATAGTCTATTTACAAAGAATTCATGTTATTTTCAACAAAACCAGGTCTTCTTGCAATAAAATAACCCATTTTTGGTTCTTGCCTGAGCTACTCCTCTAGCCTTTGACAACTTGGGTGTTTTAACTTCTATGGTGCTGCTTATTCAACTTAAAAAGTTTATCCTTATTTATGTGACTAGACCTACCAAACTCCACAGAATTTTCTAGCATAATATAAACAATGAAACATTTGACATCCTTATCTTACAACTGAGTCAAAATATCTACACTCACCAAACTAGACATCAACCCCTATATAGTTAGGTGGGTTGCAAACTGGTTCACAGATAGAACCCACAGTGTGAAAGTAGCGGACTTCAAGTCAGACTGCTGACCACTCACAAGTGGTGTCCCACAGAGATCGGTCCTGGCTCCTCTCCTGTTTGGCATCTACTTCTCAAGTCCAGGCCAACACTGAGGGACTCTGGCTGACCAAGTTTGCAGACAAATGCAAATGGGAGCCATTAACTCCCCAAGTGATGCAGACATTCTACAGACAGGCCTCACGGAGACCAATGACTGACAATGCAACATATATTCACCTTTATCTTCAAATTTAGGAAAGAATACTGCTAAATTAATGGACTGATTGATACTGGATTCTGACACCACCTTGGGAAGAAAAGATGCACTGATTCATAATATAACTCTATCCTTATGAAAAATCAAGTAGGGAGGTTTTGAAGACAAGGCTTGAATTTCTGAAATTCTTCTAGCCAAGGTAATGGCTGCTAGAAAGTTTTCCAAGTAAGAAACTTACGGTCACATTTACCTGCTAGATCAAAGGGGCAATGCCTACAGTACCAAGTTCAGATCCCATGGTGGAGTAGGATCTTTAAACAGTGGTCTTAGAAGAAGACTGCCTCTCAAAAATGCTTTGCAAAGTTTAGCAGTGGCTGCTAAAGAACATTCAAATCCAATATGGAAATTAGATATTGCTGCTAATTGAACCTTAATGGTGGAGGAGCTAGCCCCTTCTTTAAAGAGTAAAAATTCAAGTACATTATTTATTGGGGCCGAGAAAGGATCAATGATTTTGTTGGGCCCAGTAAATTAATCTTTTCCATTTACTTGAACAGGGGTTTTGTGTTGAGAGCTTATAGGATGATAAAAGGATATGGCAGACAGCGGACAAGATGATTGGCTGTTTGGCTATTAATGGAATTGGAGAGGTTTGTGATGTCTGGGTGAATCATGCCTGTTGGGTGAGATGGGAGGTCTGGAATCAGATCTAGAATCCAAGGTCGGTAAATTAGATGAGGCCATAGGAAGGGGAACCAAACCTGTCAAGGCCAGCAAGGTGCAATGAGGATGACTTTGTTCTTCAACCTGGCAGCTTTTGTAGAAATTTTGAAAATAATGCAATTGGCAGGTAGGCATAAAGCAGACCAGGAGGCCACTCATAAAGTACAGCATCCCTCAGTGATTAGGGCAAAGTAGCTGTTGCATTTTTTTTTTTTAGGGGAGAAGCAAAAAGATCATAGCAAGGTTGGCCCCAATGATGAAAAATCATGTGTCACTTTCATGAGGTAGAAGAATGTACCACCTCAATTTGTCTGCTATCACACTGGGACTTCTCTGGAATGTGCCCATTTCCACACACTGAGTGCTTTAACACAAGGGGTATGATTTGGTCCCTCCTTGATGTAACAAAATACTAACATACTGTCTGTCTGAATAGCACTTGTCCCTGAAGAGAGCGCATTCTGAAAGGACTGCAACACAAAAAGCAGTGCTCTCATGTCTAAGACATTTATATGCAAGTTGGCCTCTTTGGGGGACCAAATACCTTGGACAGGTTTCCCCAGAAAGTGCCCCCCCCCCCATCCTAAATGGGAAGTATCTGTAGGTCACTATAGCCTGGGGCTGAGGGAGAATAAATGGATGGCCTTGTAGAACCTGATATGATTGAATCCAGCAGCCAAGATCCCTCTTGCATGCCTGAGTGATTATTTGTACCGATGTGTTGATGAATAGGCCACTGTGTTGCTAACATCCACTGAAGAATCCTCATGTGGAATCGGGCTAGAGGTACCAATGATATTGCCACTGATCCTAGATCCTGAATGACCAAGCTGGCTGAGATCTTGGTAATACAAATTTTTCTGACCTGCAATCTGATCATCTGTACTCTTGAGAGAGGAAGAGAAGCTACCACTGTTTTTTTTTTTTTTGTCAAAAACTGCTCCTATGAATTCTAAATTTTCAGGTCTATATTAGAACATCTAAAGTTTAATAGTTCAAATCACTAAAGGTCGACCTTTACTGATCGAACTATTAACATTTTGAATGTTCATAAAAAAAAAAGAAAATCTAAAGGGTGTAGGCAGGGGGCGCACTCCCCACTACTTAAATATACCAACTCAGAGACTGCACTACATTGAAGTAAACGGAAATCTCCCCTTACGGAGATTTCCGTTTACCCGTTCGATGTTCTGCACTTTCGCTATTCTCGTGTCGACAATGTTGGATTCGACATTGTCGGCTTTCAAGAATATAACATAGACCATAAATTTTCAATTGGTTGTAAGCGAGACTTGTCATAATTTATAGTTATCCTCAGATGAGAGCAAATCTGGAGGACCCGATTTCTTGTCCTATCGGATGCTTTGTTGAGGTGGTAATGAGCCAGTCATCTAGATATGAAAACACCTGGAATCCTTGTAATCTCAAGCAAGCTGCTACTACTGTCATGTATTTGGTAAACATCCTGGGGGCTATGGTGAGGCCAAAGGGCAGAGCTCTGAACTGGTAATGACTGGCTCCCAGCTGGAAAACACCTTCTGGACTATCTGTTCATCTTTATGTGATGATACACATCCTGAAGGTCTACTTAGCACATCCAGTTGTCCTTGCCTAGAAAAGGGCACTGGACTGAACCGTGACCATCCAAAACTGTCAAATTGATTTGTTCAAATTGCAGAGTTCCAAAATTGATCTCCAGTCTCTTTTTCTTGCACTAAAAAGAACCTCAGATAAGTTCTTGATTCTATCTGATCTGGTGGCACCTCTTGGAGGTCTTTTAATAGCAGCCTTCATATTTGAAATGCTGATTCTTTCCTCTGATTGGATGAATCAGGAATTTTGCATATAGAGTTGGAGGTGGATGGGAAAAGGGTGTTATATAACCTCTGTAAATGAGATACCTGGGAGCAGAGGATTATGTTTAGCCAGGCTCTCTGGTGCAGGGATAGTAGACCCCAGATTGCCGCCAGAGGTGGACAATCGGGCCTCCTTTCAGGAGTGCTGGTAGAGTCTTGTCAGAGAAAATCTCTGGATCCCTAGTTTTGTGGGCCAGCTCTGCTGCAGAGGTGGTGGCATCCCTTATATTCCCACCTTCTGCTCCTACGGAAGCATTCTCTAAATGTGCCCTGGAAAGGACCCTTGGACTTCCTGAACCACATCTTTTAACCACCTTGATGATTCCTCAAAAAGGATCTTTTAATGGGTTGAAAAACATACGACTACTGCAGAGAGGGTCTTTCCATTCTTCTCATGCTTGGATAATATATCCTTCACTTTAGGGTCAAACAAGGAAGTGCCATCAAAGGGAGCATTGACGAATGAGGACTTGAAGGGCTGTGCAAACCTTTGCCTTTGAGGTGCCTTTGGCTGCATGCGAAATAAAACTCATGGAAGAATTCAAGAAAGACTGAAGGATAGTCAACAGAGAAGCCACAGATGATTGGGCCTCTTCAGAAATGATTCCTGAAAGGGAAGTTGAGTTCTTTGATCAAATCCCTTTGCAACCTAGTAAAATGTGCCAAAATAGTTCAGCAACCTAAGGGCAAAGGTCACTGTACTGTAAACACACAAACCTGTCCATTGCCCTAGACACCCTGTTAGTGGAATGAACAGAAACTGTTTTGAAACTCCTCCTTGGTGGCTGCCACCACGACCATGGCATCCACAAGCACCCATTTAGCCCAAAATTCCTTCCCCGAAGGTGGAGCTAGAATCCTGTCTGCCCTTCTGGGTATCAGTTCAGCTGTGTTAGGCTCCATGCCTGCCGAAAGACAAAAATCAATGAGCTCATCTGTGGGTGGAGTAACCCAAGAGGTAGATGGGTGGCATTCATTATAGTTCCCCCCTCTCCCCCTAGGGGATTTGACCAAACGCCTCCAGAAATACTGACTTCTCAGGTGAAGGGTTGTTGGGAGTCCAACCACCTCTGTTTCAGAATCTCAAGGATATCTCCAAATTAGACATTTTGTAGAAGTGATCATGGAGACCCTTCACCTTCATCAAAGTCCGTATCCTCAGTGCCGGACTCTTGCAGAGAGTCTAACTGCCTCCTCTTACACTTCCTCTTCCTAGGGACCTCTTCATTGGGGTGTTCCGGGGGAACTGTCGGAAGAAAATGTAATACCCTGCTGGGTAGTCTGGCCCTGTGGCATCGAATGAACAGGCTATAAGCACACAGACATCTGGGAAGTGGACTGGAAATCTGAGGGGGATGGATCCATCAGTCCTGTCGAAGCAGAGAAAACTCTCTTCACAACCTCAAAGGCTGACTGCCCAGGAGAGAGAAAACACCTCCTCCCACCCCGAAAGCAATCCTCCCGAGGTGGAAGTCGGAGTAGAGCTATCCGGTGCAGAGACTGCTCAAAAATCTTCGGAGTAGACTCCAGTGTCTCTGCTCCAACATGGAGGCTCCAGCTTCAAGAGTCCTCAGGATCCGAAAAGTTGGAGCAGGGGCACTCCGTCAACTTCAGATCAAGATGAAGTGTATGTTTTGCAAAAGGAAACCCATAAGAGAGATGGGGGGGGGGTTCTTTTAAGCCTTGTAAGTTAGAAGAACCGCTCCCATGTCTGGGGGAGTGACACGCTCTTTAGACTCCCAGGGAGGATAATAAGAATGGACCATCCTCCACTTAATACGCACCCCTACCATAGTGGGAAGCATTGGAAATTACTGTAGTTAATAAGGGAGGTAAAAAAAAATGGTTTGCCTGAACACGTCCTATGGTTGGGAACACAAACAGATATGAAGTCTGCCAAACTGGGTGTATGTTGAGGGGGAAGATAAAGGCTGGTAAAGAACAGACCATTGTACTGAGTAGTTACAACTAAAAAATAATGGGAACCGACACCGACTCAGAGTCTAACAGAAGTTTGTTATAGAAAGACGTACAAAGTCTTAAGACTGGATTATCAATGTGAAGACGTAGTAGTCCCCAATCAAATTCCATTGATTCTGTGCAGAAATTGGTTTTAATACAACTGTAACTGTTTAGATTTGGCTACATTTTAGTAATGCCCAGGGATTTAGGAATCTACAAACAAGCAAGCCTAGTCTACAATTAGTTGATATTAGGTTAGAGAAGCAAAAATATTAGCCATTAGTGTACGACCACAGCAGTAGCCTGACATGCGAGTTAGCTCTGCTACCTAGCATTAAGTTCCTGGGGGCCGCAGTGAGGATAAAGGAGGTAACTCAATAGATAGGTGGTCTACAGTCAGAAAGTTAGTCACTATTTTAATGTGGAACTGTGCATCTTAGAGTATGGGACACCTTTGTTAAAGCTTGCACAGAAGTGATAGGATGGATTGAATTTTAAAGCATCCAGAAATTAGATTGCTTATATTACGATTTATAATAATTGGATAAATCTCAGTATCCGCATTTTGTTTTTTTGATAAAAGGGAAGATAGGTATGTAGCAACCTATTTTTGAACCCACAGAAACAGTTTGTGGAATTTTTGTGGACTGCTTTCTGGGCACATATTCTTACAGCCTTGCTGGAAGAGTGTGTTAAGGGAAGAAGAAAGGCCTGATTCCAGTGGTATGCATGGTCTTGTGCCTTGTTTTGTTAGCTGCAGATGAGCAGATAATTCACTGATGCCCTAAAGGAGTCATCATCAAGTGGGGCATTAACAAAGATGCCTTCAGGAGTAACCCAAAGTATCATAGTTATGCAAGAATGTCTGGAAACGGTAAAGTCAGGGCTAATGGGTTGAAAAGGTGCCTTCCTCTACAAAAGGATGAGACACCTGGAAACACTTGAAAAAGGATGACGCAGTAGTTTGAGAACTTCTTGACATGTTCCAAAGAGTTGGAGTCAAAGGATGAATTAGAAAATTGCTTAATGAATCTCCACCAAGAAGAGTAAGGAAAGTCTTGGGGATCCATGAGATAGTACAAATGTATGCATGTCTTTTAAGAGGAAACCTGGATCAGATGCTTGGAAGACATTTTGGGAATCCTCCAGACACAAACTTGTGAAACTATGAAAATTTTATTTTACAATCTTCTGGGGCCTAGAGTAGTGTGCAGACAGTAAACTACTTTGGTGTGGGAGTACTTAAGGTGGTCTCGAGTAGCCCCAAAAATATGTTCGCAGCTCTGAATGTGTGGAGGTGGGAAGGACAAATGGAAATGGTCAACTCCTACTATGACAGGGCAGTACAGTAACATCCAGCAACTGTCACATTAGAGAGAGGGGGAAGGACCACCACCAGAAAGCCTACAGAATCTTTCCTTCCTCTGTGAGGGGTCCAAAGGAAAAGTCGGAATGTGCTTCTCTGCTTATAGACTCTGAAGGGAAAAAAGTCCTTGAAAATAAAGATGAAATAATGGCCACTTTAGTCTAAAGCAAGTTCAGGCCACTGAAAACTAAGAGGACAGAGAGAAAAAGAGCTGTATCAAGCTGAAGATTCTTAGAAGAGAAAAAAGGGGCAGGTTAGATCCTGAAGCATAGTGCTAGGGAAGGAAAAATAGACTCCACGGTGGAGCTATATAGAGATTTGTAAAATAGGACCAGAAGCAAATCTCAGAGATAAATGTTTATACTGGGCCAGAAAAGTGGAACCAGTCACAGAGAGCAACTGTCCAGAACTCCATGCTGGTTTAGAATGTACAGATGGGAGGAAGAAGTACAGACTACCCAGGTAGAACTGGAAAGTCTGAGCCTAATCCCTGCCTATAGAGTCTACAGCACAGACTTTACAACTGAGCCACTATGCCTCCAGAAAAGAAAGAGGAGCCATACCTCTAAACCTTTCAGCTCAAGAAATCTGAACAAAACTTTATATGACAGAGAACAAGGATGCAAATTATAAGCAGATCTTAAATATTGCCATTATGAGCTTAGAAAGTAGTTAGAATAACAGGACATGTGTTTTGTATTTGGACTTAATATTTTACTTATTTTTATAGAAGGCAACAAAATGAAACTCTCTGATCTGAATAAAGCCAAGTTCAGACAATAGTTTTTGGATCTGAAGGTACCGGATCACAGTAAAGCTCAGCTCTCTTGGAATGACTTGTGTTATGTCAGATCTGAGCCCTCGGATCCGAAGAACGATCTACTTGGCCAACAATCCCAGATCTGATACTAGTTAACTGTTTCTGGGCAACCTGTTATTAATCAGATCCTAGGGGTAGGATTCAAGAAGAGAGGTATCCGAACAAATTGGATCCAAATGGGAGGCGCAGGATCCAAAAAGTGTTTGTTGGCTGGCCAAAGTGTATGTCCCCAAGAAAAGCTTCAGTCAGTTGGATTCCTTGAAGGATGTAGGAAGTTGAGAAACTCTGAGACCGATCTTTTAGATCAGAGGGGGGGGGGTCCAAAAACCTGCATGGTGTTTCCATTTTTCAGTTTTCTTTATTTTAGAAAGGGGGGTTGAACCCCTAAAGGAACCATATTCCGGTAGATCCATGATTAGACAGACCCATAAGAAGGGATTCAGCAGCACAGAGACAGCCACAGTCCTTGACACCACTAGAATCTGAAACTCAAATGTCTGTCATTTTCTAAACTCCAAACTTTTATGATTTGCCAGAAAAACACATCTTCATGAAAAACTGACTAAGAACATTAGGCAAAAATCCTAACACACTGAAAAAATCTGTACAGTCAAGAGGTATGCATTGAAACCAGCCAGATACTTTATACAAGTCACACTGTCATGGCAAAAAAGGGATAGCTTCCCATCATTTATCTCTAGTGCCCTGAGTGAGTTCTCTAAGGGAACAGACCTGGCAACAGGAGGCAGATCTTAAATATTGCTCTTATTAACTTAGAGAGCTGCAAAACTTGTAATGGACTGAGCAGGAAAGAGAGGCCAAAGAAGAAGAAAAAAAAAAAAGACCACCATGCTTTTTTTAATTTAGAAAGTTAAGAGTAACGGGATTGACTTAAAATACACATCCTGAAAGATCTGAAGTCTGAAGCTCAAAACATATAACATTATGGAGACTTTAATACTCTGATTTCAGTGATTTGCCAGAAAACCACAAATTTATGCGTAATGGACTAAAAAAAGGTGAGGCAAAAATCTAGACACACTGTGATAATCTGGACAGTTGAGAGGTATGCCTGGACTGTCAGACAGTCCGAAGCTGAATGCCAATAAAACATCTATTCAAGGCTACAGGAAAGAAGCACCCAATGGCTGACCACAAGAACCCAGACACCAAAGAAAACATCCATACAACAGAAATCATAATCCTGGTACCCATAACAGATTTCCAAAAAACAAACAAGCAGGGTATACAGGAGCTATTGACCACAATATAAGATTTGAGAGCTTAAAGCAATTTCTAACCGTTGACAGTCTACCGGGGCAGGAAAAGAACCGAAAGAGGAAAGACATTTTAAATAAACCCATACTAAAATATGTAAATACATTTTTTTACAGCACTTCTGGTGGCAAATGGGATCCGAGGGCTAAGAGATAGTATAGTGCATTATGGGAAGAGGGAAGAGGGAAGAGCTCAAGACTAAGATCTAAAGTCTGGAAAATGTGGCAAAGTCAGATTGTATCCATAACCCATCAGCAAGGAAGAACGAAAAGGACATCATATCCTTAGGCTTTATAACAGACGGACCATAAACTGGAGGTGCTGAAGCAAGACCTTGCTGGAAGAAGCCTGAATGCACAGTTCATCCAATTAAGGAAAGATGTGAACCCCTCTCATCCTGCAATGATAGGAGTGAGGTACATATTTTTTTTCTGTTGCCCCAGTGATATTCACAAAGGACAAAGCAGAGAACTGAAAATGCAAGGAAGAGACAAACAAAAAATGTCTGGAAAAGGGGATGAATTGGTATGTGAAGATAACATCCTTAAGGTCCAGGGATACCAAGAAGGCTTGGGTAGAAGTCAGCACAGTGTGTGAAGGGTCACTATCCGAAAGGAAGGGACCTACAGAAAGGTGATAAGCTGAGAAAGATCCAGAATGGGTTTCAAACTGCCTTTCCTTCTGGGAACCAGAAACATCCTGGAATAAAACCGCTCCCCTTACTGGACAGGGTACACTACTTGAATAGTGCCCTATACAAAAAGGCCCGGAAGCAATTTTCAAAACAAAGGAAGCTGTTCAAGGTTGGGAGATGCCCAGAAAAGGAGGAAGAGATTTTCACATCATGAAGTATCTCTAGCAGACTACGTACAGAACCCAAGAATCTTAAGTGACCTTCAACCAATTGGGAAGGGACAGGGAAAGATTAAGGGAAAAGGGAACCTGACCCAAGGAAAGGGAAAGCAAACAGTCACCTGGTTTGTCTAGGAAAGTATGCTTCTGCAAAGCAGGAATATGAATAGACTCATTAGGAGCTACACACCTATTATCTTTCTTACCTTGAGAAGGGCAAAGCAGTTTGTGTACAATGTGGAGGGTTAATTCCTTTCGAACTTAGGGATAGGAGACACAAAACTAGGTTTCAAAACCTGCGATGCCTTGCCTTTATCCTGGAGAGAATTACAAAGCTCAGAAGCAGCAGAATCAAAAAGACTTGCTGTGAAAAAGAGCATCCAGCAACTTATCCTTAACATCAGATAAGGACTGGAGATGAAGCCAAGAATAAGGTCTCAAAACAGATCCAAAAGTAGCAGCCCTAGAAAAGGCATCAACTACATCTTAGTTTGATTTAATAGAATGGTGAGCCAAGTAAGAGGGAGAACCTAGTATAGAAACAGCCAAGACCTTCCCTTCTGAGTCAGGGAGGTCACCGCCTGAGAAGCTTGAGAAAAAAGTGTTAAAACATACCTAGTCATATGGGTCTGGTAATTAATTGTAAAAAAAAAAAAAAGCCAGGGTGGCAGTCATGCGGGTCTGGTAATTAAATCAAAATGCCAGGGTGGCAGCAGCATAGACCTTTTTGTCTAAATGTTCCATAGCTTTACTGTCCTTGTTTGAAGGTAGTAATTTAGTAGAAGGCAAAAATCTAGGTTTTTCAGATGAGACAGACTACAGGAGGAGGACATTTGTACAAGAATGTACTTCATCTGCCTTACTGTATTTGTGTTTCTTCCTACTTTACCACCTTACTTTGCTTTTGCCTCTTTTAACATTTTAAAGTGGAACCTGTGTGTTGAGAGACAGCCTTACAAGACTATCTGCAAATATATAGAGCTGAGTATATTTTTCTGCATTATTCTGTATTATAGAGCTAAATTATTGCTTAGATATCTGTTGTCTTACTGTTCTGCAAATATACAGAGATCAGTATATATTTTTTTGGTTTTATAATTTGCACTCTGATTCCTCACATCTCTGTTGAAACCGGTTTCCTCACCACCCCCCCCCCCTCCCTGTTCTTGGTTGTAGTTTAAATTTGGTGGCTTTTGCAGTGCCCACCCCACTGTAGATCTGATCTAGGACACTCCCCCAGTCCCATCTCTTTACAGCATTCTACCTAATAAACCCTTTCTGCACTTGCTTTTAGTCCTTTTTAATTTAATTACATTTTTTCAAACTGTGTGTGGACTAATATTGCTACATACTCAAGTGTGCCAGCTTACACTGCATGTGAATTGTTTTTACTACTGTTTTTGCAACTTTTCTGAAAGAAAAAAAATGTATCTGCTTTTACTGTATTTGTGTTTCTTCCTACTTTGTTTTGCTTTTGTGTCATCTTAAAAGTACTCAATTGTATTTATTACTGTTTGGTGTATCTCATTCTAAGCCTTTTAGTTTAAGCACTTGGGCTTCAGACCAGTTGTTTTACATTAGGAAGGTTTGTGGCCTGCACTGTGGTGGCAGGACAGGTAGCTTACATCCTTCTAAGTTGGGAACTGCTGATTGAGGGCTCAGTGTCTATTATTCTAAAATTATATTACTTCTGGTTTAAGCACTTGGGCTTCAGGCCAGTTATTTTACATTAAGAAGGTTCGTGGTCTGCACTCTTGTGGGAGGAGAGGCTGGACTCTGCCCTTCTGAGTTGGGAATTTCTGGTTAAAGGCTTATAGTGCCTGCATATTTTAACTATTTCTTACTGAAATTGGTACACCTTGTTTGCTGTAGCATAGACTAGATCCAGGCCTGCTGAATCTAGCTTTGTTTGTATGCTTGTTGTTTGTTTGCTTGTTATTTCCCTGAAACGCTAATTCCACCTAAACGTGGCTTTTCATCACTTCTGTGGATCCCTAGTGATATCTGCATTGTTTACTGTACTTATTTCCTTGTTTCACTTGAAAGAAAGTTACTGTTTGTTGTTTTTGCATTTAAGCTACCTGTAACATATTGCATTTAAGTTACCTGGCACTTGCCCACTAAAGCAATTATATAAGTCAGCACTAAAAAATTAAAAGCACTACACCCTCACAAACTCCCCTTGAGTACCTTGTTCCCCATTAGCCCCTTTTTTTTTCAATTATAAAGGAATTCCCAATACTATTCTAGCATGTCCAAAGGTCAGTTGTCAATCTCCTCTCCGGTCCAGCTGGTGAATCTGGGAATCTTGAGGCAATGTTACAACTGCCTCATGTACACAGACAACCCTCTCCTCCTCCCAACAAATTCCAACACATGTGAGAGATGCAACCATGTAGCCATACTGGAGGCTAAGCTCTCTCAACTCAGTACTGGCGTAACCAGTCAGGAGGAGAAGGAAACCACACTCACTACAATTCCAGTCTCACATAGACCTACCACGACAGCAAACCAAACACATAAACACACAAAAACATACTCGGAGGCTCTAAATAAAAATCTGCCTAAGCAGCAGAGACCTCCAAAGCAGACACCCAAGCAACTGCTACACCAAAACAAAACACGTACAACACATAGCTCACAAAGCCAGTGTGCCGAACAGTCACAGCCCTTAAGGCTAAACAACACACTTGATACACTTGTAATAGGTGGCTCTATCGTCAGGCACACTGACGTCCCGCTCACCAGGCTGAACAAGGAGAAGGTCACAGTGAGCTGCCTGTCAGATGCTAGGATCCGCCACAAAACACAAGCACTCAGGTCACTCCAAGGCAAGTACAAATATGACTCAGTCATTGTCCATGCTGGTGTGAATGACCTGAGATGTACCTCCCTGGACTACATGAAGAGAGACATAGAGGAGATCCCTGAGCATGTAGCCCAGGCCGGTATGACCCTGACCTTGAGTAGCATCTTACCCTCACCAAGAATGATGCCACAATATGAAGACAAGATGATCAATTTCAACAATTGGCTTAAGTATTGGTGTCATTCAAAGGGGATCCAATGTCTGTCAGCCTGGGTGACATGCTCGACAAGCCACGATGCTTCACTAGGGACGGCTTGCACCTGTCACCCCTGGGCTTACGGATATTAGCAAAGGCTCTTGCTACCCCCATAGTGCCTTTTTTAGGCAAGGCTCAAAAGACAAACCCACATCCATAGGTATCACAAGGGATGACAAACTAAGAGTAATGCTACTCAACACCAGAAGTCTAAACCTCAAGATGCACGCACTCAAAAACTCTCCTTAGCATGGAGAACATTGATATCTGTGCAGTAACAGAAACCTGGTTCAAGGCTCCCGAGAGCACCCCCACTACCAGGTTATACCTCATACCATGCTTTTTGGCCCCAAAACTTGGACCGAACCACAAAAGGAGGGGGAATATCAATATTCGTCAAAGATACCCATGCCTCCAGGTTGGTGGCACAGCACGAAGCATCAGAGACTATCCATGTGCAACTAACAGTGGATAAAACTGCCTTCCAGTTTATAGCCTGCTACAGACCACCCTCCCAAACCCAGGAACCCCACTCGGCCTTCCTGAGAACACTGGAAAATATGAAGGTCTCTCCAAACACCATTATATTGGGTGACTTCAACTACCCAAACATAGACTGGGAGCATTACTCTAGCTCCAACACCCTAGCCCAAAGGTTCCTAGAATTTATAAACTCAAATGCTATGGAACAACTTGTTACCACTCCCACAAGAGGGGAAAACATACTGGACCTGATCATCACCAGCATGGGGACTCTATGCTCCAGACCAGAAGTGTATCCCTCATTGGCAAGATCAGACCATAAACTAATCTCACTGGATATTCACATCCCGACTCCACCCCCTGCCCTGAAAACCACAGTGAAAAACTTCTCTAATGCAAATTTCACACTCCTCAAAACTGAGGTGGAATCCTTCAAAGCCCCCAGGCCTGTGGAAAATACGGCCCAGACCGCAGAATCCTTTATAAACGCATTCTATGAACACCTTCAGGAATGCATGGATCATGCAATCCCAAATAAAACCAAGTCCCAATCCTCCAAAGGCAGACGTCCTGTCTGGTGGACCCCAGCCATAAACAAACTATACAATAGGAGGAGGAAGCTACTACATGATAGAGCAAAATCCCAAAAAGGGAAGGCATCTCTGATCAGTATTAGCAAAAAACTACGGGCACTCATAAAATCGACTAATGCCAGCTTTGAGAGAAAAAATGCACAGGACACTAAGGATCATCACAAGGCTTTCTTTAGTTATGTTAGGAACCTGGGTGGGAATTCCCAGATATGCTCAGAATTAGTCCAAAATGACAAAAAAATACACCGAACCCACAGATATTGCCAACATCCTAGGTGACAGGTTCAGCGCAAACTTCTCCCCACCAAAAGGGCAAATATCTATCCCAGCAGAGTGCTGCCCCCCTGACATCTCAGATGCTCAGGTAAGAGCTGTCCTCTCCAAAGCAAAAAACACAGCATCAATGGGACCAGATGGTGTCCCGGGCTGCGTCCTATATGAACTCCAAGAAGAGCTAAACCCAAACATAAAACTACTGTTCAATCTCAGCCTTACTACAGGATATGTACCCAAAGAGTGGTGTACAGCAACAGTGGTCCCTCTCCACAAAGGTGGTGCCTCAACGGATCCTGGAAACTATCGCCCCATAAGCCTGACTAGCTTGGACTGCAAAGCTATGGAAAGGATCATCATGGACCTCATAAATAAAGATATTGGGGACCTACAGACACTGGATCCTACCCAGTTTGTCTTTGTTAAGGGTAGATCCTGCCTCTTAAACCTGGTTGATTTCTTTGAAACAGTCACTAAGGCCATTGACGAGGGGAAGGTGGTCTACACAGCCTACCTGGACCTCGCAAAAGCCTTCGATACAATACCCCACTCGGGCATTATAGATAAGCTCACCAGCTTAAATATAAACCCCTATGTCACTAGATGGGTTGCAAACTGGCTCAAGGACAGAACCCACATGGTTAGAATTGCTGGAGCCATGTCAGACTCCAAACCAGTTACAAGTGGCATCCTACAAGGCTCAGTCCTGGGACCTCTCTTGTTCGGTATATATTTCTCGGAGGTACAGGCCAACACGGAAGGACTGTGGCTGACCAAGTTTGCAGATGACTGCAAACTGGGCACCATAATCGACACTCCAGCCGACACAAGCATCCTCCAAAAGGGCCTCATAGAAACAGACAACTGGTGCCAGAGCCATGGCCTCAAGCTAAACGCCAAAAAGTGTATAGTCACTCCCTTTGGCAAAAACAAAGTGCCCACAAATTACCACATAGGTGGTAATCCATTAAGTACAGAAGAAGTAATTAGGGACCTGGGGACCCAAGTTGATAGCAATCTCTCATTTGACAACCACGTGGCCAAAGTGGTTAGAAAAACATTTTATATAGCCCACCTAATCATGAAGGGATTCACATCTAGATCAGGGGAGGTCATTGTGCCTCTTTACTCATCTCTCATCAGGCCCATAATTGAGTACAATGCCCCTTTTGGGATGTACCTTACCAGACACCTGCAGCAACTGGAAAGACCCCAAAAGTACCTCACCAAGAGGATCAAAGGGCTCAAACAGATGCCATATGCTGCCCGGTTAAAGAAACTCCAGCTCTACTCAGTGGCATACCGCCTGCTCAGAGGCGATCTGTGCCTGACGTATAAAGCCATGTCCAATCTGGAATTAATGGACAAGCTGCACCTCAGAAAATCCAAATCCCATCGAGCTACGTGCTCGAGAGACTTGAACCTCAGCACTGAAATAAATAGGACATGCTGGAGGGACAGATTCATAACCCAAAGTCTCCCTTCACTCTGGAATAAAATCCCAGTCCAGGTTAGGCAGAGTCCCTCATTGACTCTCTTCAAGAGGAATCTTTATGAGTGGATGGGAGATCGTAGGTTTACCCCAGGTATCACTTCTGTGTCACTGTTAGACAGAGGCACAGTATACTAACCTCGAAAAAGGGCTTAGCAAAATTATTTTAAAATGGGTGGCGAAAGCCAAACACACTCTGGCTAGGCTTATAAATGCCCTAGGGCAGATAGCCTAGTATGAACCTATGAACCTATGAATCACGTACCTTGTAAAATGTATCCGGTTTCTTTAGGGCTGAAGGTTTGACTCAGGGGCCACTGGAGGCAGCTGAAAAACTATCTCAAAGGGCAGCCAAGACCAGATGTACAGCAGACAGCTTAGGAGACTACCAAATATCAGAAACCTGAGAACAGTCCTATTTAAAAACAAATTCCATCATATGAGAAATTGTGTCCCCAAAAGACAGTCCAGAGTAATATAATCTTCCACCTCAGATCCATAATCCAAAGGAGATGGGATTTCAGAGGAATATGCCAAGACTCTCCAAATCCATATCCTCTTTAGAGGTTTCCTGCCTCTTAAGAGTAGATGCTCAAGATGGTGCAAGCACAGAAACTCCTTGGGAAGGTTTTAAACTAATGCATTAAATGATGGCTGGGTAAAATCCTGCCATTCATCATGGGGATCATTAGCAGCAGGGAAAACATGCTTGTGTTTTTCTTTTGAGGGACATCTGCCCTAGGAGGTTTGGACCCTTGCCTACAATCAACATAGTAAGAATCTCCTCCCAAACTATAATTTGCAGTATCCCCCCCCCCCCAAAGTCCTAAAATAAATGACAAGCTTCTGACTCAACATCCATAGTGGATGTCTGCAAAGCGTGGAGAACATGTAAGAAGTCAAATCCATGCTGGCCTCAGACAGGGTCACTGCACTGGAAGGAGAACATCAGACAATCCTCTGGGCATTCACCAGCCTTGAGAGAGAAATTTGAGGCGGCGGGACAACAGCCAAATCACACTAGTTTTTTGGTCTTTTCTTGGCAGGCAGCTAACCTTCAGGAAAGACATTTTGCAACAGCACCTTGCAACAATTTAAGACGTTGGTTCAACAAGGAAATTGATCAACAAGGACAAGCAACTACATTGGGTCTTAGGGACAAATGCTTGGCACATAGAACACTGCATATGGTTGTGATAAACACCCAAACAGAAGAGAGACTGCTCATGAGAATCTTTATGGGGAATCTGCCTCTCTCTGACATTTTCCCTTTCTGGATGATGTAAGCTGACACAAAAAAAAGTGAAAATAGATCAGAAGGAACCCCAATGGGGTACTTATCAGAAACACTGCTTGGTACCAGCACAAAAGCAGTGTTCAAACTGTTGCGAGGTATGTACATAGATACTTCACCTTTATGCCCTATGCATTGAGCATGGCGCATACAACATTCATAATTTCCTAAGATTTTCTTATACTGGCCAGACGTTGGGCTGCCCTTGGCAGGGAATCCCTTATGCAAAGAATACTGCAAAAGTGATATGGAAGGACATCAACTAATTTGACATTTTGACAGATTTTCGCTTCTGATAAGATAGCATCTGAATATCAAGGTATGGAGAACCCTCTCCCCCTTTATTTTTTTGCCCTGGAAAGAGGGCAGGGAGATGTCTAGCTTGGCTTAAGGTAAACTCAGATATCACTTCAGGCATAAATTAATGGGCAGTTCTTTACAAAAAGCCTATCTTTTTGGAAAGAGATGAGGCTGACCCACCATAAGAGTTTGCAACTCAGAGATCAGAGTAATCAGCATGACAGTTTCCCATGTTAAGAAAAATTAACACCCAAATGGAACAATATTTTTTTTCTATCACAAAGGATAAGCCACTTAGTTCCTAGGAAGCTTCTCATACAACACCCTATCAAAAACAATTTTCACATCAGGATGCACTGAAAGAGGGGGGATCTTTGGACAGACATGTTGAAATAGCCAAGTGAACCCCTAATGAGGAGGAAAGCAGGCTACAAATATTGTAGAACCAGAGAAACACAAGCCCCAAATGAGTGCTGGTTCCTTTTGCTGGCACCAAGTACAAAACCTTTTACATTTAATATAGAACTTTCTTGCATCAGGCTTTGTCTCCATTAATACATACTGCACTCTCTCAAGGGAAACTTACCTAAAAGGTATTAAAATTCTATCATCCAGCCAGTCAACTGTAGACATTGGGGTCATGATGTATCAAACATCCTTAATTTTGTGTGAGGAAGTTTGCAATTTGCTGCTGACTATTTCCAAAAGAAAGAACACTTGTCTGGGCTAGGAGATGGTCATCACAATCATCTTTGGGGAGCCATTCTGAACCCAGTGAAGAAGGAACAAGGTCTGAAGGGACAACATGCAAAAGGAAGGGAAGCTTTAGAATGGTGTTGTGCTGAGTAAGGTTCAGAATAGGTCTCCAGGTGCCTTCCTTCTTATGACAACAGACTCTGGTCAAATGGACACATGGCTCTATACAAGGTTTTTGCTTTAGTACCCTGGCCAGACATCAAGGTTATTTGGTGAGATCACCCAACAATATTAGAATACTGCAAAAAAGTGATCAAAGGACGGACATCTGAATGTGCTCCAGACAAAGAAAACCTTAAGTGTCTGAAATTTGGATCCATAGGAATGTGAAATGTTTCTTAAATCCAAGCTCACTAGAAAATAGGGAATAAGGGGCAACAGGTGGTGGATACAGTGAGGTTTAAACTTGTGAACTCTCAAACTGATTCAGAAGAATAAGATCCACTAATGGTCATCTGTGGCTGAGGCAAATTTGTAGCGTGAAAGGGCAAAAGATAATACGGAAACTTGATTCCTTTTGGGGCTGGAAGAACACAAACTGGCAAGTTGCTGTACGGTAAAGCCAATAATGCCTGTAGTGGAGGCATGACAGACTGCAACAGTGGTTAAAAACAGCAAGTAAAGTTTTTTCCACCAAAATACACTAAAAAACACCATAAAAGTACAGTTGTGTACACTTACCATATATGTAGATGTTAGAGTGTATTCACTGTTGCAGTCATCACATTTGGGTTATCTGCCTGCAGGAGCCCTCAGCCGGCCTGAATACCAGAGTCTTTGGAATTCTGAGTCAGATGCTGTCACTTCTTCCATGATGTCAGGTCATCAGGGGTATAAAACATGCAGCCGATGCCATTACATCAGTTTTTCTTGCCCCAGATGTCAGGTGCCCCCACAATAGGGAGCACTTGTATGGTATGGAACACCCCCAGCAAAAAGCAAATACACATGATATATATACCAAATCAAGGAGGAAAAGTAACAGTCAAGAGAAGTCAGGGGGGTGGAGGGAGGGTAACCAGGACTGCAACTGTGAACACAGACGAACATCTACATTTATGGTAAGTGTACACAATTGTACTATGTTCTTTGTGTTTCACTGTTGCAATCATCACATTTGGGTTAATTCCCAAAGCTAAGGAAGGGTGGAGGTAGTTAAAGAGCATTAGGGCTAGCAATAAGGCCTTGTAAGACTGCTGTGGCAAATCCAGCTCTGGATTTAGAAACGATAGGCAGGTGGTAATGCTTGATGAAGGTATGTATAGAGCTCCAGGTTGCAGCTTCCAGGACGTCCCTGGTAGGGACTCCTCTGAGAAATGTAGCAGAGGTAGATGCAGCCCTGGTGGAATGTGTTCTTATCCCCTGTAGGGTAGATTTTCCATGGTGTTTGTAGCAGAAATGGATGCAATGTGCTATCCATTTGGAAATGGTTTGCTTTGAAATGGTCTTCCCCTCTGCCCCTGCAGCAAAGCTAACTAGCAGCTGGTTAGATTTTCTGAGAGGCTTAGTCCTGTCCAAATAGAATCTAAGCTGTTTGTGTACATCCAGAGAATGCAGTATCCTTTCCCCTTTATTTTGAGGATTAGGGAAAAAGTAGGCAAATAAATGGACCGGTTTAGAGCCACACTAGACACCACCTTGGGCATAAAAGATGGATTAGTCCCGAGGGAAACTCTGTCCGCATGGAAGATAATGAAGGGTTCCACTGCCATGAGGGCCTGAAGTTTAGACACTCTTCTTGCTGAAGTGATGGCTAGAAGTAAAGCTGTTTTCCAAGAAAGGAATTTCAACTCTGCTGTAGCAGCTGCTTCAAAGGGGGGGAAGAGTGAGTTTTTCCAATACAAAGTTAAGGTTCCAGGCTGGAGTGGGAGCTCTCCTGGGGGGGGGGGGGTCTGAAGTTTTTGGCCCCTCTAAGGATTTGTTTTATCAGGGGATGAGAAAAGAGGGGTGGCTCAGTATTATAATGTGCTGATATGGCAGAGGCGTGAATCTTAATTGAAGAGATAGGCCATTGTGGAGCATTTCTGTTAATCTAGAATATGAGGTAAGCTGGGCACTGTTGTGCCCATCCCCCTGAGCTTGGCTCCAGGAACAGTATCTTTACAACTTTTCTAAATAAGATTTTCTAGTACTAGGCCTCCTTGCCTCAAGAATGACATCCAGCACCTGCTTATTGAGGGTTGCTGGAGGTGAGCTCAGGGAATTAGCCAGGCTGCAAGGTTCAGAGTTTGAAGTGGAGGGTGCAGAATCTGACCCACCTGCTGGGACAGCAGGGAGGGGGTCTGAGTCAGGTGCCAAGGTTGCAGCACTGTTGGACTGCGCAAAAGGGGGGGGGGTACCAGTGCTGTTGAGGCCAGTCTGGTGCAATCAGTATTGCCCGTAGCTTGTCCTGTTTGATCTTTAGTAGAACCTTTGAGAGGAGAGACAGAGGGGAAAAGGCATAAACTGAGAGGCTTTCCCAGGTAAAGGACAGGGCATGCACTTTCCAAGCTTGACTGTGGGGAGTTCTGGTGCAGAATTTATTCAATTGGCAGTTCTGAGGGGAGGAAAACAGGTCTACCTCTGGTGTCCCCTATTTGTTCAAGAGCTTGAATATTTTGGGTTCCAGTTTCCCATTCGTGTGGGTCCATGAGATTTCTGCTTAAGTCATCTGCCAGTGAATTTAGTTTGCCTGGCAGGAATTGAGCTTGTAGGTTCACTTGGTAGCTCAAGGCTGTGTTCCACAGAGCCATGGCAAGTCTGCAGAGTGGGTAGGAATAGGATCTCTCCTGCTTGTTTATGTACCACATAACTGTGGTGCTGTCTGTCTTTACCAATAGTTGTCCTGGAAAAATAAGGTCTTTGAAGGCTGTCAGAGCATTCTGTACAGCTAAAATTTCTTTTTGATTGATATGCAGGTGCATCTGATTTGTGTTCCATTTGCCCTGAATGCACTGCCCTGCCATGTGAGCCCCCCATGCATACTCTGTGTCTGTTAGGGTTTGGGGGGGGCAGAGGGTAGTGTGAAAGTGAGTCCCTTGTTGTGGTGGCAGGCCTCTGCCCACCAGAGGAACTCTGCCCTTAGACAAGGAATGATAGGAATCATTGTTTCCAGGTCCTGAGAATGTTGACACCATAGACTTTTTAGATACCATTGAAGTTTTCTCATATGCAGTCATGCATATGAAATTAACAGAGTGCAAGAGGCCATAAACCCCAGGGCTTGCAGGATTTTCATTGCAGATAGCTGGGTTTTTGTGGGCAGTAGTTTGAAGTAGGTTGTCAAATTAACTTGTTTCTCTGGAGTGAGGAATGCCATCTGGGAAGTTGCTTTAAGCTTGCTCCCAGGAATACAATCTGTTGGCAGGGTAATAGGTGTGATTTCTTCTCATTGATGGTGTACCCCAGTGATGTTAGAAGTCTCTTTACAAATGCCAGGTGTTGTAATAGCAAGTCCTGACTCTCTGCCTGAATCAGGCAATCGTCCAAGTATGGGTAAATCTGAATATTTCTCTGCCTGCAAAATGCAATGGCAGGAGCTAGGCACTTTGTGAATACCCTGGGCACAGTAGATAAGCCAAAGGGAAGTGCAGAGAACTGATAGTGCATGAAGCCTGCCCTAAAGCGTAGGTATTTTCTGCAGGATTCCATTATTGAGATGTGCAGGTAAGCTTCTTTTAAGTCTAGAGTTGCCAGTCAGGCATCCTTGACTAGCATAGGAAGAAGCTGTTGAGTTAGCATTTTGAATTTTGGAACCACCAGAAAGGTGTTGAGAATAGAAAGGTCCAGGATAGGATGCCAGCAGTTTTCTTTTCTGGGAACTAGGAACAATCTTGAATAACTTTGTCTCCTTTGTTCTGCTGGGACAGGTTGAATAGCCCTGATACGGACAAGAGAGCACTTGTTTTTGGGCCTCCGCCCACTGGTTTGGGGGGAGGTCTGGCCATCCACTTGGGGTTGGTAATGAGTGGAAGTGGAATCTGTATCCTAGGAAAACTATGTTTAAAACCCATTTGTCTTGGGTAATGAGTTCCCAGTTTTTTTGCATGCAGGGCAAGCTTTCCTCCTAAGGGAGCAAGTAGCTGAGCAAGGCTTGGTAGAGCTAAGGATAAGTCATTGTGCCATCTTTCCACGGGGGGGGGTGGCTTACTACTCCCTGCTTTGGAAGTGGGGGCCCCCCACTGCTTAGATCTGTGCATAGCCTGAGACTGAATTATTGGTGGTCTGCTGCTCCTGGGTTTGTCTGAGAAGGCCTGGAGGGGACTGGAAAGGACCAGTTCTTTGAAGGACAATGCCTACTGAATCTAGGTGGCTGTACTTGTAATAAATCTTTAACAGTTTGCATAGATTTAGCTTTTGCTCTCCATCCTTTTGAGGACTTCTGCTTTGTTACCAAAAAGACACTCTTGGTTTAAAGGTGCATCCAGTAATTTAGCTTTAACATGATTGGGCAAGTTTTGTTCCTTAAGCCAGGCATGCCTTCTAAGTACAGACCCAGTGACAGCAGCCCTGCAAGATGCTTCTAAAGCATCAAAACCACATTGCAAAGTAGGTTTACCTACTTGGTCAGCAGAATGCATTAACTCTTGTAAATCTTTGTATTCAGCAGAGTCAGGAATCAACATCATTCTCTGTTTAATTAATCCCATAATATGCTGCTGATACTTTAACATATGAAACTGGCAATTTAAAGCCCTAATGGCCAAAGTAGCAGAAGTATATACCTTCTTACCCCATCTGTCTAAAGCTCTAGAATCCCTATCAGAAGGGGTAGGATTTTTGGCGGTAGTAGCCTTAATACCTTTTGGTCCTTGGGAAATGGTCTCTGGATCTGCAGTAGGATTCTTGAAAAGGAATTTGAGAGAGTCAGGTACTCTGTAGTTCCTTGTCAGGTTTCCTGGGAGCTGGAGGCAAGTGTCTGGGGTAAGGCTGGCTTCCAAGAAAACATCATCTACAATCTTCAGAATAGGAGGGATAGCTAGAGGCCTATGTTGAGGCAGGTTTAAAACTTCCCAAAGTCTCTTTTTGGACTGAGAATAGTCCTGGCTTTCCCAGCGGAAATGCTCCCTAAGGGTATGCAAGGTTTCACCAAAAGAAAATCTTCTGGAGGGGAAGCAGAGGGAATGGCATCCTCTGCATCAGAATCCTCATAAGTAGATAAGGGTAAATCCTGGTAGTCAGAAGGAACAGAGATATCAGTCTCCTGATCAAAAGAATCAAAGAAAATCAGTTCTAGGTCTCAGAGGGGGAAGGCTGGCTTCCCCTAATTAAGGTAATAAGGTCTTCAGCCATTCTAATCATTTGTTTTTGAGGCATATGGGCCTTATAATGCACTTTGGTCATCTGTTTTCTAGGCTTAGTGCGAGCTTTAGGCCGGAGGAATTCAGTATTCTTAGCTTGAAATGAAGTAGTCGGTTTAATATGAAAATCGGTAGGCCTGAATACACCCTCAGAAGCCAGTGCCTGCACAGCGGCTCTGGACCCATCCAAGGTAGAGACATCCGCAGGTTCCATAGTCGAAGAAGCATCTTATGGCATACCGGACTTCAAATGGGTCTCAGTAGAGGCCTGCAAATCTGTAGTAGCAGGTATCAGGGGTTGCGAAAGCACCTCACTGAGTACCGGCGGACTGGCAACTAGCTTATCAGAAGCGTCATCAGCAGTTTTGGACCTATGCAGCCTGTATCCTTGTGTTTTTTCAGATCAGTTGTCGGATGGCTTGCTAAAGCCATTTCGGAGTATGGTGATCGAGAATGAAAGTATTTTACTACAAAAGTAGCCCAACAACAAATAGTTCGGGTGTTGAACAAGACACAAAACCAACAGTGAGGGACGTCGTGGTCTGGGCCTAAACAGGTGACAGTAAGAATGAAAATCTGAGTTATTTGCTTTCCACAGGCAAGACAATTGTTAATTTTTTCTGACATCTGTTAGAGCAAGAAGAAAGGATCCCCAACGGGGTACTTATCTTTTTGAAGACTTCAGGTCTGAAACTCGAAAATGAAAATTTCAGGAGTCGGCCGACCAGCACTTGCAAACTGCTTCTGCTTCGGGCACTGCACGGCAAGAAAGACTGATGTAATGGCATTGGCTGCATGTTTTATAACCCTGACGACCTGACGTCATGGAAGAAGCGACAGCATCTGACGCAGAAATCCAAAGACTCTGGTGTTCAGGCCGGCTGAGGGCTACCTTGCAGGCAGATAACCCAAATGTGATGACTGCAACAGTGAAAAACTAAGATAGTGTATCCAACCCACCAAAATATTTTAATTAAAAGTTATGTACTCACCATAACTAGGCATCTGTACTGTTCATTCTTTCTCAACCCATGGGGTCGAATCAGACTCTGCCACATACTCCAGACTTCGTATCCAATTTAAGCTCCTCCCTCTACCCATACCACCTTAGTCCATTACCTCAGATTGAGTCTGAGGCCATTAGTCCCATAGAGGTAGACAAACAGGACAGGCTGACAGTGGAGAGAGGGGCTCAAACGCATAAAGTACAGTTGTGTACCTACCATAAATGTAGATGTTCGAGTGTATTCACTGTTGCAGTCATTACTCTTGGGTTATCCTGCTGGCAGGCTACCCTCAGTCGGCCAGAATTCCAAAGTCTAGGTCCGGAGTCGGTTGCTGTCGCCTCATCCCTGATGTCAGTGCGCCAGGGGTATAAAAGATGCAGCAGACGCAATTTTCTTCAGTTTTTCTTGCCCCAGATGTCAGGTGCCCCCAAACTGGTGGGCTGAAAAAATATGCCAATAAATATGCATGCACAAAGATAACATTTCCTTCATCTACAAGCAAATACACCACATAGGTTGTATAGGATATAGAACTGCAGATAAGTCACAGCAAAGAAGAGGGGGATGGTGGGAGGGTAACATGGACTGCAACAGTGAATACACTCGAACATGTACATTTATGGTAGGTACACAACTGTACTATGTTCATTGTGTTTCACTGTTGCAGTCATTACTCTTGGGTTGAATCCCAAAGCTGAGGATGGGTGGCTGGGCTAAATAGGATTAGGAGAGGCTATGAGGCCCTGCAGAACTGCAGTGGCAAAGCCTGCTCTGGACTTAAAGAGGTAAGTGGAAGTGCTTGCTGAAAGTGTGCACTGAACTCCAAGTTGCAGCCTCTAAGATATCTTTGGTTGGTACTCCTCTGAGTAAGGCTGCTGAAGTGGCTGCTGCTCTGGTGGAATGAGGCCTAATGCCCTTGGATACTGACTTGCCATGCTGAAAATAGCAGAAATGGATGCAATGGCCTATCCATTTTGAAATAGTCCGTTTTGAGATAGCCTTCCCTTGTGATCCTGCAGCATATGACACTAAAAGTTGCTCAGTCTTTCTGAAAGCTTTAGTTCTGTCCAAGTAGAAGCATAACTGCCCGTGTATGTCCAAAGAATGCAGAATTTTCTCACCCTTGTTCTGTGGATTTGGATAAAAGGTAGGCAAGTGAATGGTTTTGTTGAGGGCCACACTGGACACCACCTTAGGCATAAATGTTGGGTTTGTCCTCAGAGAAACCATGTCTGGGTGAAAAATGATAAAAGGTTCCACAGCCATGAGTGCTTGTAACTCCGAGACTCATCTTGCAAACATTATTACTAGGAGCAGAGCTGTTTTCCAGGATAAGAATTTTATATCCGCTGTTGATGCTGGCTCGAAAGGAGGCAGTGTGAGTTTTTCCAAAACATAATTGAGGTCCCAGGCCGGAATTGGTGCTCTCCTTGGAGGCCTAATGTTTTTGGCCCCTCTGAAGTACTGCCTTATTAAAAGATGAGAAAAAATAGGTGGTTCCGTATTGTAATGGGCTGGAATGGCAGAGGCATGAATCTTAATTGATGAGAAATAAAGGCCTTTGTTCAGCATCTCGGTTAGGTATTGTAAAATCTGAGGGATATTTGGTACACATGTGTCAATGCCTTGCTCCTGGTTCCAAGCAGAGAATTTCTTTCATTTTTCTGCATAAGATTTTCTGGTACTGGGCCTCCTGGCCTCCAAGATAACATCCATAACAGCTTTTGAAAGAAGAGTGTTCTGAATGGCTACATTATCCGCCATACTTCCAGATTTAAGGGCCTGAGTTGGCTGGGCAGAATCTGATTGTTTTGTTGGGTCGGCAAGTGAGAAATTTGAGGCAATATCCATGCTGGACCTTGAGACAAGCTCTTTAGGATTGGGTACCAGTGCTGGTGTGGCCAGTCTGGTGCAATCAGTATCATTTTTGTACTGATGAAGGGTGGTTAATCTGAAAGCTTTGCTCAATAAATCTTTCTCTTTGGCACACAGAAGTGTTTTTGGAGTACTTGGAGTGATAAACCAGACTTTGTTTGTTATTTGTTTTTCCTGGCAGGAATTGTGCTTACAGGTGAACTTGAAAAGTCAATGCTGTGTCCCATAAGGTTATTGCTCGTCTGCAGAGGGAGTAGGAATGTGTACCTCCCTGCTTGTTTATGTACCACATGACCGTAGTATTGTCGATCAGTAGCTGTCCTGGATGAAGCAGGTCCTTGAAAGCTATCATGGCATTTTGAACAGCTAGCATCTCTTTTTGATTGATGTGAAGATGCATCTGGTTTGCAGGCCATGTGCCCTGAATACATTTGCCTGCCATATGGGCCCCCCAGGAATAATCTGATGCATCCATTGTCAGTCTCTCTCTGGCTGTGGGTAAACTGAATGGCAGACCCTTGTTGTGGTGCCAGGCCTCTGCCCACCATCGAAACTCCTGTTGCAGGCAGGGAATGAGTGCAATTACTATCTCCAGGATGTGGCAATGTTGAGTCCAAACACTTTTTAGATACCATTGTAGTTTCCTCATATGCAGTCTGGCATACGGAATTAGTAGAATGCAGGATGCCATGAAACCCAAGGCCTGCAGGATTTTCCTTGCAGATAAGTGGGTTTTTGTTGCCAATTTCTTGAAGTAAGAAGTCAGTTGCTTTTGTTTGTCTGGCGTGAGATAAGCCATCTGGGCAGTTGTATTTAAGCTTGCACCCAGGAATATTATCTCTTGAGAGGGCACTAGTTTTGATTTCTTTTTGTTTACTGTGTACCCTAGGCCAAATTAGTAATCTTTTTACAAACGCCAGATGCTCTAGAAGAATGTCTTTGCTCTCTGCTTGAATTAGGCAGTCGCCCAAGTAGGGATATATTTGAATTCCTCTGTCTGCAAAACGCAATTACTGGTGCCAGGCATTTTGTGAAGACCCTGGGCACAGTAGATAAGCCAAAGGGCAGTGCAGAGAATTGGTATTGCATTGAGCCAGGTATGAATCTGATGTATCTTCTGCAAGATTGTCTGATTGGGACATGCAGGTATGCCTCTTTTAGGTCCAAAGTTACGAGCCAAGCCTTCTTGCCGAGCATGGGCAGTAGCTGCTGTAGAGTCAACATCTTGAATTTTGGAACTTCCAGAAACGTATTTAGTATAGACAGGTCCAGTATTGGTCTCTAGGTTTTGTCCTTTCTGGGGACTAGGAAAAGTCTGGAGTAAAATCCTTGCCCCTGCTCTTGTTGTGGTACTTGTTGAATGGCCCTCATGTCCATGAGGGCTGTAATTTGTTTTTGTGCCTCTGTCCATTGATTGTGTGGCAGGTCTGGCATACCTTTTGACCTTGGTAGGGTGTGAAAATGGAACCTGTAGCCTTGGGACACTATGTTCAGGACCCATTTGTCTTGGGTAACCATTTGCCAATTTGATGAAAAAAGTGCTAGTTTTCCCCCAAGGGGGTTGCCAAAAGAAATGTGCTTGGATCTGGCAGAGGAAAGTCATTGGGACTGTTTCCTGTAAGGTTGTGATTTGTCTTCTCCGCTTTTGGAGGTAGGAGCACCCCATTGTTTAGGCCTGTATGAGCCTTGGGGCTGAGATCTGCCTCTGGGACACCTGTATCTGCCTCTTTGTGGTCTGTGACACTGGAAAGGACCAATTTTTAGAAGGCCAGTTCCTGCTAAACCTGGGTGGCTGTACCTGTAAGAAATCCTTGACTTCATGGATTTTGCTTTATCCCCCATTTATTTCAACACCTCTTCTGCTTTAGTACCAAAGTATCATGCTGTAATGGAGCATCTAATAATTTTGCTTTAACATGATCAGGCAGATACTGTTCCTTTAACCAAGCATGCCTTCTAATAACAGATCATGTAATAGCGGCCCTGCAAGAGGCCTCCAGTGAATCATAACCACATTGCAAAGTATGCTTTCCCACTTGTTCAGCTGGAAGCAATAAATCCTGCATTTCCTTGTTCTCTGAACATTCAGTATTTGTCAACAATTTCTGTTTAAGCAGTGACATTAAATACTGCTGATATTTAAGCATATGAAACTGACAATTTAAAGCCCTTACAGCCAAGGTAGCAGAAGTGTGAACTTTTTTTCCCCATCTGTCTAGATTCCAAGAATCCCTATCAGAGGGGGCAGGGTTTTTTGCAGTAGAAGCTTTAACCCCTTTGGGACCCTAAGATATAGTTTCTGGGTCAGCAGCAGGGTTTTTATATAGGAATTTATGAGAATCCAGGACCCTGTTACATCTGTCTAGCTTAGCAGGTGCAGGGGATAGAGAGTCAGGGGACAGGCCGGACTCTGAAAATACATCATCTACAATGTCTAGAACAGGTGGAAAAGCAAGGGGTCTGTGCTAAGGAAGTAGCAGAAAGTCTCTGAGCCTTTTCTACGATTCAGAATAATCTTGGCTCTCCCAATGGAAATGCTCCCTCATGGTATACAGGGTTTCCCCAAAACAATAATCCTCAGGAGGACAGGCTGAAGGAATGGATTCTTCAGCATCAGAATCCTCATAGGGAAGCATGGAATAATCCTGTTCAGAAGACGAATCATACTCTGTCTCTTACCTAGGCCTCTTATCAGGAGGGGGATGGGAACTCCTGATCAAAGTAATTAGGTCTTCGGCCATTTTGAGCATCTGTTTTTTAGGCATGGAAGTCTGAGTAGGAGAATGTTGTACTTGTTTCTTTGCCTTTAGAGCTGCTTTAGTCTTTGAAGCTGGCTTAATATATAGTTGTGTGGGTCTGAAGACACCCTCAGAAGCCGATGCCTGCTCAGGGGCTCCGGACCCATCTGAGGGAATGATTTCCGAGTGTCCAATACCTTGAGTGTCCAGAGGCCCAGTCGGCTCCATGTGGGAGTCGGAAGCGGCCTGTGGCTCTGAGGTAGCGGGCACCAGGGGCTGCAAAAGTGCCTCACTGAGAACCGGCAAACCAGCGACTGGCCTAGCGGAGGCCTAGTCGTCGGTTTTGGACCTCGGATGCCTATCCTTTTCCTTGTCTTTGCATTTTTTGTAAACTCCAGTCATCGGCTGTTCCGACGGCATTATATAATTAAACCTTCAGCCAAAGTAATGAAATGCAAAATCGAACAGACACTTAAACAGTGCGTTGGTTAAATCTAGCACAAAACCGACAGCTAGCAACGTTGTGATCAGGGCCCAGGCAAGGAATACAGTAAGAGTGAAAATCCTTATGAGGTATTTGCTTCCCACAAGAAATACAATTGTTAACTTTTTCTGACATCGGTTTGGAGCAAGAAAAAAGTTTCCCCAATGGGGTACTTAGCTTTAATGAAGACTTCGGTTCTGAAATTCGGATTTGAAAATCTCAGGGGACGGCCAACCGGCACTTGTGAACTGCTTTTGCTTGGGGCACCGCGCAGCAAGAAAGACTGAAGAAAATGGCGTCGGCTGCATCTTTTATACCCCTGGCGCACTGACGTTAGGGAAGAGGCGACAGCAACAGACGCCGGACCTAGACTTTGGAATTCTGGCCGACTGAGGGTAGCCTGCCAGCAGGATAACCCAAGAGTAATGACTGCAACAGTGAAACACGATGAACATCTGTAGATTCCAAAACATAGTCCAAGAGGTCTCGCCAGAAAAAAAGGATTTGGTATGGATGGAAAGGAAATGGAGGATGAATGAAAATGAATACAGATAAATCGGATGTCCTTTTTATTCTTCCTCAACCCATGGTACAGAGTCCCCAGCTACGTTGATCTTAGGGGGCCTCATGGAAGGGCATTCTGGAGTGCTGTCGAACCAAAGGCGGCTCTGTTAATAGAAATATCATCCACAAGTAGTGTATGAGATTTGGACCGTGTGGTTGCAGTGCAATCATCAACAGATGTTCTTGACCAAAAGCAGAAATAGCAACCATGGATCTGGTTGAATGAGCCTTTGGTGGCTTGGGTAATGTTACGTCTTGTTTAGAGTAGAGCCACAAAATACAGTCTGTAATCCATTTGGCTAAAGTGACTTTAGAAACTGGAAACAGTATTTTTGATGCAAACAAAAAGTTGATCGTATTTCCTGATTTGCTTTGTCCTGTGAAGATAAAAAGTGCAATTGCCTGTGTACATCAAGGAGATAAAGCATGTACTCTCCTTTATTCAAAAAATTGGGCAGGACTGGCAAATGAATAGATTGTTATTTGTGGAAACTATTTTAGGTAGAAAGGACAAGTTTGCCCATAAGGTAACTATCTTTGTGGAAAATACAAGGAATGTTTTAGGAAAGAACCTGGAATTCAGATATCCTTTTTTACCAAGAATTATTTTCATGAAAGGAATTTTAAGCCAGTTTTAAAAGATTGTTCAAAAGGTTCGAGTTAGACCTAGTAACAACTGTCAGATCCCAAGAAAGTGAAGGATCCTTTATTGGCAGTCTAAGAAAAATACCCATTTAGAAATACTTTGCATTATATGAATGAACCACAGGGAAAACTTGTCTCGTGTGAAAATTAGGGATCGCTGTTAATTGTAGAGAAACTAGCTCTTTGTACTGCAGAAACTGGAGCAGAGAAGGGGTCAAGTTCATTATACAAAGCCCATAAGGAGAATCTTTTCTACGTCCTCTTGTAAACTTTCTTAGTAAAGTCTTTTTTGTGAAGCCAAAATAATGGTATATACCAGGGAAGAAAGCCTGGGCTATCTAACCATTATTAAAAGTGCAGAAACCATGTGGTTAGTTTGAGTACCTAGATATTGGTATGTTGGATTCCTGATGGGCAACAGCAGATATGGAGACAACTACAGTAGCCATGGGGGATAGCGAAGGTGAGACCACAGAAAAGGGAATCATACCTGTCAAGGTCAGAAGAGGAGAATGAGGATGAGCTATTCTGCAGAAGTTTGGGAATCAAAAGAGGGGGATAAGCATAAAGATGACTGAGGGACCAGACATGGATTAGAGCATCTCTCAGAGACTCCCCCGGGTGGAGATGAGAGCAAAATACCTACTGCACTTGCTATGGGGAGATGCAAAGAGGTTGAAGCAAGGTTGGCTCAAACGATGGAAAATCCTGCCACAGATGGATTGAGTCTCCATTCATGATGCATCAGGATGGATGTTTAATTTGTCTGCTAACATACTGATTTCCCCCAGAATATGCACTGCAACTAGAAATCTGAGAATATCATTCATTCCCACACACTTATGGTCTTTCTGCACATGGGATAAGGTTCCACCTTGTTTGCTGATGTACCAGACTGAAGACGTTTTCAGTCTGAATTGTAGCAGTCCCTAGAAGAAGAGCACCTTGAAGTGCTTGCAACTCAAGTAGGACTGCTCTCATCTCTAGTACATTGATTTCAGAGGGGACCAAATGCTTTGACCATCCTTCCTGGAAAGTGCCCTCCAACCCAGATGGGTAGAGTCCGTGGACATAGTCTGTGGTAAAACAAAAGGTTGGCCTAGATGACCTTCATCTGATTGAATTCAATGTGAATGTGTCAGTTGCAAACTGAAGCAGGTCTGACTGGAAAGGATAGGAGTTGAAGAATAGACAACTGAAGTCCATTGAAGGACACACACAGAAACCTGTCAAGGGAAGCAATACAATGGCTGCTGCCACAGATCCTAGTGCTTGAAGGACTGGTCTTACTGGGGGGGAGAAGGACAGGAAATAAGCAGATGAACTTGATTCCTAATAGTGGATATGCAATGAGGTGGTTGTGATGCTACCTGAGGTGGTGTATTCAGAAGTGTGCCCAATGGATTCCAGACTCTGGCTTGGTGTCAGTTTTTTTTTTTTTTTTAATAGATATCCCCAGTGACTGAAATTTGGAGCAAACAGTCCCTGGACTGTAGATGATGATGCCTGGAGAGGGCAATGAGGAGCCAATTGTCCACATAAGAAAACACATCAAATCCTTGGAGTCTCAGATGAGCAGCCACCACTGCCATACATTCAGTAAACACCCTAGGGACTGTGGTGTGTCCAAAGGGCAGGACTCTGAATTGGTAGTGACTGGCTCCCAGCCATAAGTGCAAACATCTCCAAGAGCACCTGTCTATTTTGATGTAATAGTATAAATCCTGAAAATGAATCAAGCACATCCAATCACTCTTGTGAAGAGGTAGAATGGACTCTACCTTGACCATTTAAAATGGATTTCTTCACATACTGATTTAAATTGTTTGCATCCAAAACTGATGAGGTCCCCTGTCTTCTTGGGCACTAAAAAAAGAAGCACAAGTTCTGAATTCTATTTGGTCTAGTGGAACCACTTAAATGACTTTCTAGCAGCTTTTGAATTTCTTGTGAAGAGTCTTTCCTCTTTCGTAAAGATGGGGGTTTGAAAAAATGGAATGAAATAACCACTGGACAGGATTTTTAGCACCCAAAACTGCCAACAGGTCAAAAAAGTAACTAAAAAACCATATGCAAGACCCTGGAAGAAAACACAATGAAGCTTACAGACAGGATGACTTAGTCAAGCCTTGTAGTTGTTGATTTAACAGTGTAGTCCACAAAAATCCACAGGATAAAAACGCCAAGGAACAAAGCTTTTCAGCTGTTAAAATAGTTTAATCCAAGCATTCGCTTCACAGGAAAAAAACACTGAAATCACACTAACGCTCCAAATGCAAGTACATTTTCGTTTCAAAAAACCTTCCTCAGATGTGGGCTGGTAACTACATCAGTGCATATATATACATATATACACACACAATCAATTAACATTTAAAACCACCAATCTCATGCTGCATAGTAAATGAGGCATAATTGGAAGTTGTCATGAAAACATTTAAAGGCACATTATAAATGCCTTATTTCTTACATAAAAAGTATTATTGACCTAATTGTACTAATGGTAACAATCAAATATCATACCAGTTGTCGAAAAGTTTGCAAACTCTTTGATAGTGTCACTTTTATTACTTTAATTTAAACTTTAAAATTTCTAAAACCTTTTCTAAAAAAAAAAAAAAAACAATACAATGCCATCTTGTGGAACAAAGTTGAACTACCTTTTTCTATTATAAAGAATGTATGCTTCCTAGAAGTTTCTCTGACGCCAGAACTTATATGAAGTAACTGTTGTAATCATGCTTACAAAATTTAGAGCAATTTAGTAATAAGCAGCTATCCATGTTCATACAAATGTTTAAAATCATGTTAAATAAATGAATAATGTGCAAAATGGAAAATACAAATACTTTAAAAACATTCTAAAAACACTTTCAAAACTTTGTTTCTTGACATCAGTGTAGTTCATCATCTTATGTTGAAAAATATATTGTTGAAATACAAGCTGAGATAGCAATCTTGAGATGGAAATTAGTTAATAACTTAAGTAAAGGAAGAACATTAGATTCCCGTTTGGGATCTATAATTTCACAGCTCTTAATTTGAGGAGGGGGCAATGGAAATACTTTCATTGAGTCCTGGATGCTTGTTGGCTTGCAACGTAACTTGCCACCAAAGCTCACGGTACTCAATTCTTTCCTCCCATAAATCACCCCTAATATCATATTTCACTTTTTCCAGTACAAAAAATTCATAACATGTCTGTTCACATTGTAACTTATGTTTATAGAGCACATTAGTCTTTTTTTTGTTTTGTATCTCGTGCATGTGCTCAAATTCTTTTCAACTTTCGTTCTGTCTTCCCAACATAGAAGACTTGACAGATTCCAGTTTGCCAAATATACTATTCCTTTGTCCTCACAGTTACTGTATTCTTTCCCCTGGAGAACCAATTGTCTACTTTCAAGGAACACTGTTTCCCTGTTTGTAATGTATGGACACTGAGCACATTGTCCACATTTAAATGTTCCTTTTCTTCTTTGGTTCCTGTTTCTAAGGTTCCCTGCTTCATTTCTTTCTAACAAATTCTTAAGGTTGCACCCATTTTTGTAAACTATTTTAACATTTTTATTTTTTATTTGGTCTATATCTGTAATAGTGGAAAATCTTTTCCATTCCTTAACCATTGCGTTTCTTATAAGGTTGGAGCTTCCATTAAATGCAATCACTAAAGCACTACTGAAATTGTCCTCTAACTTCTTTGTTCATTAACCACTGCACTTTTTCCTAAAATTGGTTGAAATCTATCAGCTCTACTTCCTTTCCTGTCTTCCATCAAGGAATGTGGATAGCACCTTTGCTTGAACATATTGTTCAAAATATTAATTTCCACCACAAAGTCTTCCATTTTTTATGTCATTCTCTATGACCTAATATACTGCCCTCTCACAAGACTTCTTTTCTGATGAATGGGGTGGGCACTGTCATAGTGCAAATAGGAATTTGAATACGTATTTTTCCTATAATCCTTTGAATGAAACTTGATTTCTTTATAAATATCGATGTCCAAGTATCTTAACCTGGCATAATCTACATTGTGGGTGAACCTAAGGAAATCCGTACTATTGATTAAGTAGTTTATAAATTCTTGAATTTCCTCATTTGATGTGTTCCAAAAAATACAAATATCATCCAAGAACCTTTTGTACAACAACCATTTTTGGTTGTATCCCGAGTTTAGTACCCATTTTTCCTCCCATTTTGCTAAAATTAAATTGGCATACATAGGTGCACACACTGCGCCAATGGCTACACCTTTAATTTTGTGAAAAAATTCACCTTTAAAGTATAAGAAGTTGTACTTTAAAACCAGGTCCATTAGTTGTACAATGACCACACATTCATCTCGGCTTAAACTACCATCTTCAAAAAATATTTCTTCCAACATCATTTTACCTTGCTCACGAGGGATACAGGAAAATAAATCAATAATGTCAAAAGTAAGGAATGAAATATTATCTGCGTATATATCTTGTCTCACACTTCAAGAAGTCCCATGAGTGCCTCAGAATATTGTCACATTTCAACCAAATATCCTTTAGCTTTAAATCTACATATTTGGGCAGTGGTAGGGTTTTTGAGCCTTCAACAGATACTATAGGTCTTAGGGGGTAAGAAATCATTGACAGCTTGCTAGATTTAACTTTTTCTTCCATCTTTTTAAGAACTTCTACTTTTGTGCCAACCAAACGATCCTGATTTAATGGAGCATTTAGTAATTTTGCTTTGACATGGTCTGGCAAGACTTATTCCTTCAGCCAAGCATGCCTATTCCATACAGACCCAGTGACAGCAGCCCTGCAATATGCTTCTAAGGCATCAAATCCACACTGCAGAGTATGTTTACTAACTTGGTTTGCAGAATGCATTAACTCTTGTAAATTTTTTTCTGCACAATCTGGAAGTAACACAATTTTTTAATTAGTTCCATAATATGGTGCTGTAACATGTGAAACTGGCAATTCAAAGCCCTGATGGCAAGAGCTGCAAAGGTATATACCACCTTCTTACCCCATCTGTCTAAAGCTCTAGAATCCCTGTCTGAAGGGATATGTTTTTTGGCTGTAGTAGCCTTAATGCCTTTACGTCCATGGGAAATGGTCTCTGGATCTGCAGTTGTATTCTTAGAGAAATTTGAGAGTAAAGTACTCTGTAGTACTGGTCAGGTTTTCTAGGAGCTGGTGGTAAAGTGTCAGTAGGAGGGACTGGATTCCATGAAGACATCTACAGTATCCAGGACAGGGATTATAGCTAGAGGCCTGTGCTGAGGCAAATCTAAAAATTCCCCGAGTCTGTTTTTGGACTGAGGACAGTCCTAGCATTCCCAGCGGAAATGCCCTCTTAAGGTATGCAAGGTTTCACCAAAAAAAAAAATCCTCTGGAGGGGAGGCAAAAGGAGTGGATTCCTCTGTATCTGAATCCTTTGTTTAAAAATGACAATCTGACCAGAAACCTTTGGATCCTACAGTTTTTGACCAGAGGCACAGGTGTTTGGATCTGACAGCATCAGATCTGAAGCTTTTTGGTTCTTGGAAGGTGGATCAGATGAAGACTTGGGGGATTTCCTGTGCTCCCACAGAGCAGATTTGCTGGTTTTGGAGGGGAGTTGAGCCCCAGAAGTACATGTAGCAGGAAGGCAGCACTTCAAAATCAAATTACAATCAGCCAAAGCCTACAAGTGGTGTCTAAGTGGCTGAATCTAAGACAATACACACACCTTCTGGATATCTGAACTGGGGATTTTATGTTCACAAGAAGTGTATTTCTTAAACTAGAAGTTATGTACTTATCCTAACTTGGTATCAGTGCTGTTCAATTTCCTTACACATCACGAATGGGTCCTCGGATCCAAGCCAGCCATTTCTCAGACATACAATGCAGCCTGAATCTCCTCTCTCTCCCATAATGCCTCACTTCTCAACAAACCCTCAGATTAATTTTACTGCCCTAATAAGGTGAATGTTTATTTCTTTATCTTGGGAGTAAAGGTTCTACTGGAGCCCATAACTAGGAGCTAGTGGGTTCCTTAGTCCTCTCTGTTTCTCTCAGCTGCACAAGGAAGGGAGAAAGAGGGTGGGAAACATACACAAGGAAATTGGACAACACATGCCAAGTTATGATAAACACATAACTTCTAATCTGATATCCATTTCATAATGCATCACAAATGGGTCAGAGTCCCCAGCTACTCAAACTGTGGGAGGACTTAAAGGAATAATATGCCTGAGCACCGCAGAACCAAAGGATGCCCGGTTTCTGGAAATAATGTCTAACTTATGAGATAAGGACCAAATAGCTGCAGCACAGATCTTAACTGGAGTTCTAGCAGAGAAGGCTGAAGAGGCTGACATAGATCTAGCTGGGTAGGCTCTAACCAGACAGGGAGTAGCTTGCCTTGTTGGGGAATAAACCAGAGAGCTGCATTTCATAATCCACCTTGCCAAGCTAACCTTAGAGAGACCACTTGTTCCAATCTAGGAAGTGAAAAGGCAATGAACAGATTTGATTTTCTACGAGGCCTAGTCCTATGTAGGTAGAAGCATAACTGTGAACATCCAAAGAATGTAAGACAGAATAATTAGAAAAGAATATAGGTAGATGAACAGTCTGATTCATGCGGACCCCCAAAGTGACCTTTAGAATGAAGGAAGGATTTGTTCAGAGAGAAACTATCCTTGAAGGTTATGTACGGAGGTTTAGAAGACAGACTGCAATTCCAAAACTTTCTTGGCTGATGTGATGGCCACATGGAAGGCCTTCTTCCAAGACGAGTACTTCAGCTCGCAAGAACTAGCAGATTCAAAGTGTTTTTGTGTGAGCCCCTGTAAAACTAAAAGATCCCAAAGCAGAGAAGGATCCTTTATCGGTGGTCTCAGGTGAAAAACTCCTTTTAAGAAAGTCCGACAATGTTTGGAAAAAGAAAGAGTAGGGGAAGAACCAACTCCTTTCCAGACTTGAAAGTTAGTGATGGTCACAAGTTGTACCTTAATTGTGGAGAAACTTGCTCCCTCATGAAAAACAGTTCAAAAACATGGATATCGGTGACTGAGGGAGAAAAGGGATCTATATTCCTCTGTTATGCTCAGATGGGAAACCTTTTCCATTTGCTACAATGCACCTTGGTGGATGGTCTGAGAAGCGAGAATAAAGTCAGACAGGAGAGGGGAGTCTGGAATTTATCAAAATCACTAGAATTGGAGAAAAGTACAGCTGTGTACACTTACCATAAATTTAGATGTTAGAGTGTAGTCACTGTTGCAGTCATCATACTTGGGTTATCCTGTCAGGGCTAGCCCTCAGTTGGCCCAAATACCAGATGCTTAGTATTTCTGCGTCGGTTGCTGTCGCTCGAGGACCAACGTTAGGTCATCAGAGGTATAAAAACAGGCAGCCGACACCATTACATCAGTTTTTCTTGCCCCAAATGTCAGCAGCCCCCAAATAGGGAGCTAGGTTATGGTGGAACACCACCAGTAGAAAGTAAATACCAAATAGCACTGTAAGGAGAGAGAGAGAGAGAGACAATGGTGGTGGAGGGTGGGAAAAGTACAGTTTTGTATCTACCATAAATGTAGATGTTCGAGTGCTAATACAGCTGCAGTCATAACAGATGGGTTCTCCTGCCGTCAGCCGGGTCCTCGGTCGGCCGAATTCCAAAGTCTAGGTCCGGTGTCGGTTGTCGTCGCTTCTTCCCTGACGTCAGTGCGACAGGGGTATAAAAGAACCAGCCAACGCCATTTTCTTCAGTTTTTCTTGCCCCAGATGTCAGGTACCCCCAGACGGAAGGCAATACATAAATTTATGTAATAAAGCAATGCAATATAATCAAAATACAGTAGTTGCAAGCAAATACACCATAAATGAATACCCCAATCAGGTTGAATGAGGAGGTGTTAGCCAATAGGCCTGTCCCAAGAGGGGAAGGAGGGAGGGAAACCTGGACTGCAGCTGTATTAGCACTCGAACATCTACATTTATGGCAGGTACAAAACTGTACTATGTTCATCGTGCATACAGCTACAGTCATAACAGATGGGTAGAATCCCAAAGCTAAGAAAGGGGTGGTAGGCACTAGGTGGAACTAGGAGGAGCCAGGATGCCTTGCAAGACTGCAGTGGCAAAGCCTGCTCTAGTTTTGGAGTATAATGGTAGGTGGTAGTGCTTGGAGAAGGTATGCACAGAACTCCAAGTGGCTGCTTCCAAAATATCTTTGGTAGGAACTCCTCTGAGGAAAGCTGCAGAGGTAGCTGTGGCCCTTGTGGAGTGAGGTCTGATGCCTGCAGGTACAGTTTTACCATGAAAAGAGTAACAAAAGCGTATGCAGTGGGCTATCCATTTTGAGATTGTCTGTTTGGAAATTGGCTTCCCTTGAGCTCCTATAGCATAGGACACAAAGAGCTGTTCTGATTTTCTGAAAGGCTTTGTTCTGTCCAAATAATAACGCAGCTGTCTGTGGATGTCCAAGGAATGCAGTAGTCTCTCCCCTTTGTTTTGAGGATTAGGGTAAAAGGTAGGTAAGTGGATAGCCTGATTCAAAGCTACCCTGGATACCACCTTTGGCATAAAGGACGGGTTGGTTCATAAGGAAACTCTGTCCTGATGGAAGATGATAAAAGGCTGCACAGCCATGTGGGCTTATAGTTCTGATACCCTGCAAGCTGAGGTGATAGCCAGAAGGAAAGCTGTTTTCCAGGACAAATATTGCAAATCTGTTGAGGCAGCTGGCTCAAAAGGAGGCAAGGTCAGCTTTTCTAGAATGAAATTGAGGTCCCAAGCAGGTATTGGTTGTTTCCTTGGGGGTTTTATATTCTTAGCCCCTCTGAGGAACTGTCTTAAGAGGGGGTGAGAGAATAAAGGTGGATCAGTGTTGTATTCTGCAGAAATGGCTGAGGCGTGGATTTTGATGGAGGAGAACGAAAGTCCACTGCTTAGCAGCTCAGCTAGATACTGTAATATTTGAGGTAAATTCAGTTTTCCAGGATTCTGGCCCTTTTTCCTCATTCCAGGCACAAAACTGTTTCCATTTTGCAGAGTAAGCATTTCTAGTAGACTGCCTTCTGGCCTCCAAAATGACATCCTGCACCTCCTTGGACAGTAGGGTCTGTTGTGATGTTAAGGAATCTTCCATGCGGCCAGATTGAGTGTTTTCAGCTGACTGTGAAGAGTTCTGAAGCTGTGCTAAGTCAGAAGAGGAGGCATTAGAGGTAGGGTCCATGGTGGGGAATGCGTCAGGCTCCTCAGGAGTGGGTACCATTGCTGTCTTGGCCAGTCTGGAGCAATGAGAATCATCTTTCGTCTGTCTGATCTGGTTTTTAATAGAACTTTGGGCAGCAGAGGAAGAGGCGGAAAGGCATAAACTGTCATTGTTGTCCAACTGAAAGAGAGAGCGTCCACTCTCCAGGCCTGTGGATGAAAAGTCCTTGAGCAGAATTTTGTCAATTGGTGATTTTTGTGAGGCAAAGAGATCTATGTCTAGCCTTCCCCATGCTTGAATTATCTCTGTAAAAACTTGAGGATGCAACTTCCACTCGCGTGGATCTGTCATATTTCTGCTTAGGTTGTCTGCCAGCGTGTTTTCTTATCCTGGCAAGTACTGTGCTTGAAGTTCGATTTGTAATTCCAGAGCCATGTTCCAAAGTGACATGGCCAGCCTGCATAGGGGGTATGAATGGGTTTCTCCCTGTTTGTTTATGTACCACATTACTGTGGTGTTGTCTGTCCTTATCAATAGTTGACCTGGATGCAGAATGTCTTTGAAAGCTAGAATAGCATTTATTACTGCTAGCATTTCCTTTTGATTGATGTGAAGGTGCTTTTCTTTTTGGGACCATTTGCCCTGAATGCACCGATCTGTCATGTGCACCCCCCAGGCATAGTCAGAGGCGTCTGTTGTGATAACTTGATTTGCTTGAGGCTTGCAGAATGGGAGACCTGTGTTTGTTTGGCATGCTTGAGCCCACCACAGAAATTCCTTTTTAAGACATGGAATTAGTGGCATTACTGCCTCCAAACTGTGGCTGTGTTGAGACCATAGGTTTTTCAAGTACCATTGAAGTTTCCACATATGCAGCTTTGCACATGGGATTAGTAGGATGCAAGATGCCATGAATCCCAGAGCCTGCAGGATTTTCCTTGCAGTCAGCCTGGTGAAATTTGTTAGTTTTCTGAAGTATTGAGTTAGTTGCCCCTGTTTCTCTGGTGTGAGGTAGGCCATCTGGGTGTGTGTGTCCAAGTTGGCACCCAGGAAAATTATTTTCTGAGAGGGTATTAGCCTTGATTTCTTTTTGTTGACTGTGTATCCCAGAGAATTCAACAACATTATTACAAAAGCCAGATGTTTCAGAAGTATGTGCTTGCTGTCCGCTTGGATCAGGCAGTCATCCAAATATGGGCATATTTGTATCCCTTGAAGTCTGCAGTAGGCAATTACTGATGTTAGGCATTTTGTGAATAAGCCAAAGGGCAATGCAGAGAATTGATAATGGGTTGAACCTGCAAGAAATCTGAGGTATCTTCTGCAATTTTGTCTGATTGGGACATGCAGGTATGCCTCCTTGAGGTCCAATGTTACCAGCCAAGACTCCTTGCCCAGCATGGGAAGAAGCTGCTGTAATGTGAGCATCTTGAATTTTGGTACGAGTAAAAATGTGTTTAGGATGGATAGGTCCAAAATAGGTCTCCAATCTTTTCCCTTCCTTGGTACCAGGAATAGTCTGGAATAAAAACCTTGACCTTGCTCTTGAGTAGGTACCTCTTGAATAGCTTTCATGTCCATGAGATCTGAAATTTGTCTTTGTGCCTCTGCCCTTTGATTATGTGGCAGGTTTGGCATGCCTCTCATTTTTGGAAGGGTGTGAAAATGGAATCTGTAGCCTCTGTTTATAATGTCCAGGATCCATTTGTCTTTTGTGACAATATGCCAATTTTTCGAAAATGCCAGTTTTCCGCCTAAGGGTGCTGCCATTTGAGCCTTGCTTGGCATGCAAAGGGGAAAGTCATTGGGCTTGCTTTCTGAATGGCTGCGAACTATCCTCACTACCTCTGTGTAGGAGCTTGCCATTGTGTGCCTCTAAACGATCCTTGAGATTGCCCTCTGTCCCTCGGGTGCCTGTATCTACCTCTTTGGGGTCTGTCCGTGGCTGGAAAGGACCAATTTTTGGAAGGCCAATTTCTACTGAAATGTGGAGGTTGTACCTGTAGAAAATCTTTCACTGTTTGCGTTGATTTAGCCTTTTCCTCTGTGGAAAAATACTGAAGTTCAACATATTTTGTATTCTGTATATAAAGGGTTAAGCAGAAAAATGTTCACTGCGTGCAAACTGAAATGTTCTGGAATGTGTTGATCACTGAGGAATGCAGAAGTTAATGTTAAACTGCTGATAAGAAAGTTAATGTTGCAAGAATAACTGTGGTACTAGCTGGTAAAAACAAGTAATCAAACTATCACTTCTAATGAATGTTCTGTGTGCTACGTGTGTGTACGTGCAGAAGGGTCTATAAAAGCAGAACTCAAAGTACAAGTAGCGAGACTGCTGGCATACTACTATCATGTAGCAGGTCTCCATGCATGTAAAATAAAGCTGTTTTACTTGCTTACAAGAACTTGGTGTGATTCTTCCAGAATATGTTAGAAGAGTAAAATCTTCGACATAACTGGCCAACGTTGGAGCCCTGCACGCAATCGAACAAAGAGAGGCTGAAAACCTGCGCAGGTGGAGAGAGATCAGGCTCTCCTCGAAAGACCTCCGACTGAAACAGGTCGAAATTAGAGGCCAGTCACTCTTTCCAGATTCAATCCGTGAGGTGGCAGCTAAACAGGGCGGAGGAATCACAAAGGTAAGCAAAACGCTATTTTTGTGTTTCTGATTGGAATTTTTGTCTAAATTTTAAGGGACTAGTCAAGGGAGAAATTTAATTTTCTCAAAGTATAAGGAGTATATGTGAATAGATTCCATATACAAGAGATCTCAGGAACAGGAATAGTTTCTGAAGAGAAATGGGAACAGGAACCAGTTGCCAAAGGCGACAAAACTGAAGATGAAAAGTTTATGTTTGATTTACACCCAAAGAACGTAAAATATTTAGATAAATGGAAAAAAGATCATGGGTTTAGTGGATGTTTAAATAAGTCAGAATGTCAAAATCTAGTAAGATTACTGCGCAAACAGGCAGGAAATAAGACAAGGAATCAAAAGAAGGTGGGGTTTCCCCAGGCACAGAAATGGCTGGAGGAAGCAAATAAGAGACATAGGGAACAAAATTTGAAAAAAGGGTGTGGTAATTCAAGTGAAAAAGATATGTACTTTGTTCAAAAGGAAGATAATGAAACTTCCACAGTCAGTCGTAGTCACCAGAATCCCTCTCCTCGAACGAAAGACCTCCGACTGAAACAGGTCGAAATTAGAGGCCAGTCACTCTTTCCAGATTCAATCCGTGAGGTGGCAGCGAAACAGGGCGGAGGAATCACAAAGGTAAGCAAAACGCTTTTTTTTGTTGTTTCTGATTGGAATTTTTGTCTAAATTTTAAGGGACTAGTCAAGGGAGAAATTTAATTTTCTCAAAGTATAAGGAGTATATGTGAATAGATTCCATATACAAGAGATCTCAGGAACAGGAATAGTTTCTCGTAAGAGAAATGGGAACAGGAACCAGTTGCGCCAAAGGCGACGACAAAACTGAAGATGAAAAGTTTATGTTTGATTTACACCCAAAGAACGTAAAATATTTAGATAAATGGAAAAAAGATCATGGGTTTAGTGGATGTTTAAATAAGTCAGAATGTCAAAATCTAGTAAGATTACTGCGCAAACAGGCAGGAAATAAGACAAGGAATCAAAAGAAGGTGTGGTTTCCCCAGGCACAGAAATGGCTGGAGGAAGCAAATGAGACATAGGGAACAAAATTTGAAAAAAGGGTGTGGTAATTCAAGTGAAAAAGATGTGTACTTTGTTCAAAAGGAAGATAATGAAACTTCCACAGTCAGTCGTAGTCACCAGAATCCCTCGGCCCCTCCCATCCAGTATCCAGACCCTGCACAGGTTATTGAGGTGCCCCCCGACCAGGACCCACCACAATATCAGGTTTCGGTGGGTGGCCCCCCCACGCCAAGTATTATATTACAGAGAGAGCCCGACAACACTCTTGACTTACGCAGCGGAAGTATTAGGAGGGAAGGGCACTGGAAAATTAAGATCAGGAAGGAGAGGAATACCCGCTGATAGAAGTGGCAAATCCTCAAGCAGGCGCCGAAGGCGAGGGTCCTACAATATTGGTCTACCGACTGTGGACCCGTGATGACATCCGAAAAGCGGTAGAGGGGATTCCCCATCCGAAAGTAGATATGCGTAAATTCCGTACAGACGTAGGGGGCATGAGAATGAGTTATAGATTAAACGCTGTAGAATTTGAACAGGTAATAAGGCAAATCCTAGGACCAGATTGGCACCTTATTTGCGGAAGTTGGGACCCTCTGCTACCAGGGGAAGGAGGAGCCTTGCCGTTTAACTCCGAAGTGTGTAGAACCAGAATAAAGACTCTCTTAGATAAAATAGAACAACATTGGAAGCCCAAGGCAGATTGGACTTGCATTAATCAATGCGTTCAATCAGATGATGAAACCATAGACAATTATCTACATCGTCTCACACAATGTTTTGATGCTCATAGTGGGTTGATTAAGGCAGAAAATCAGGAAAATGACTCTCCCTATGAACAGCAATTGAAAAATGCATTCCTAAAGGGCTGCAAGACAGCCATTGGTAACTTTATACAAAAGCATATGATCACACACAGGACAGTGCATCTACAGCCCCTTATGGAGTATGCTAGACATGCTGAGAAATACCTGAAGGAAAAAAAAGATAAACAAGCCCAGACTTTTACAGTTAGTGAAGATGGAACTTTAATGTTAGTTCAAGGTTCCGCAAACCGCGGAAGAGGGCGTGGCAGGGGAAGAGGACCAGGACAGGGAGGCGTAAGTCATTCTGAGGATTTCGAAGGTAGGCAAAAGAGGGGGGAATGTTTTAAGTGCGGTAAGAAGGGACATTTCACCAGAGATTACAGAGGACTGGAGAAACCGATGGCTGCTTCCGGGGTACCGCATGACTATATGACGGTCAGAAAAACGTAGATGGAGGGTATGAGGAAGAAGAAGAAAGTGAGAATGGGGAAGTAGGTACAAGTGAAGACGATGGGTGGGGACAGGAAATGGCAGAAAATGAGGAATATCAAATGGTAAATCTAACGGCACTAGCATCAACTATGCAATTGGAATCCCAACCAGTGATCACATTGCAAGTTGAGGGCCGAGACATAGAATTCCTTTGTGACTCAGGGGCTTCACGAACGTTAGTCAGAAGTACTGCCATATCATCCGATGTTACCTCGGATGAATATGTGCTTGTAAAAGCAGCAAATGGTTGTATTTACAAAGAGCCATTGTCCAAACCTCTGTGGTTTACCGACCCAGAGACGAACCAAACCATACGGTTCCGAGTAATAATTTAAAAAATCTGCCCAGTAAATTTACTAGGAAGAGATTTAATGCAAGTGTTCGGCATAGCAGCCGTCCCAACCTCCACTGGGATGGTGGCAAGGAGAATTGAACCAAATAGTGCAATGCTATTAGAGGGCAGGAGATCTACATTACTGGTATAGTAATGATTTGATAGAGACAGGCCCCCAGAGTGTAGTGACGGATCTTACAAATTTGGCATTAAGCAAATACGGAATAAAAAATCTGAAGGTGTCAGATCCATTACATTGCACAATGTATTACAGAAGATGTGCCGGACCTGATTTAGAATACGAAAAGAAATTTCTTAGTTTTAAAGTCACCAAGCTAGTATTGCATAGCCTTTTTTGGGACACACTAGGAAATTCTGCAGTCACATGTAGCCTTACAAGGGATATGCAGCTGCTGTATAAGAATGAATTAACCACACATATTTCAGTCACGGAGGGTGAAGGAATGTCATGGTACCTCGTGGGTAAGAAAATAACTGAATGGGTAGGATGGACACCAGAACAGTTGGCAGGTAAAGGAGTTCAGGTTCAAAAACTTAACTGGGTTACACAAGCCAGACCGACCGTGCACCTCTGGGAAGACGAACCGATACAATCCCCTGGGACATTATGACTGTCTCCTTACCCCCATGGAAGAATCTCAATTGCAGATGATTCCAAACTCATTATGGTTGCAGGGTCAGCACGATATCGGACTGATTAGAACAGCAGGACAGGTAAAGATTACACCCAAGTCAGAATTTAGACCTCATAAACGGCAGTATCCCTTGAGCAGAAAGGCAGAGGAGGGCATTTTACCGGTAATCACAGCACTTTTGAAAGCTGGAGTATTAATTCTGTGCACAGACTCACCGTGTAATACGCCCTTATTTCCAGTAAAAAAAACCGGATGAGGCATGGAGGATGGTACAAGACTTACAGGCAATAAATGCCGTGGTGGTACCTCGGGCCCCATAGTCCCGGATCCGTCTATTCTGCTGAACGATATCCTTCCAACGGATAACTACTTTTCTGTAATTGATATTAGTAATGCCTTTTTCTCCATTCCCTTACAGGAAGATAGTAGATTTTGGTTTGCATTTACGTTTATGGGCAAGCGTTATACCTATACCAGGTTACCGCAGGGATACTGCGAGAGTCCGACCATCTTCTCACAAGAGATGTCCACCAATTTGGCTCAGTTCCAACCCGCCCAAGGGTGCCACCTACTGCTGTACGTGGATGATATCCTCCTGGCCGCGACTACGGAAGAACTCTAAGTCCGAGACTATTCGACTACTACACTTTCTGGCACACGAAGGACATAAGGTAAATAAGTCTAAGTTACAATTTTGTAAATTAGAAGTGCGTTACCTGGGTTATACAATCTCTGGGAAGGGCAGGAGATTAGATGACAGTAGAAAGAATGCTATTTTACAAGCCCCATGCCAACTACAAAAAGGAAATGATGTCCTTTTTAGGCATTACGAACTTCTGTCGTAGTTGGATTCCCAACTACGCCTAAGAAGTGCACCCGCTATCAGACTTAATTTTTGCAATACCGATGGCGGCAAAAGATTTGCTGCACTGGACAGACAAGGCAGTACAGGCATTCACTAGAATCAAGCAACTGATAGCTGGGTCAGTGACATTGGGGTTTCCAGATTACAGTAAGACCTTTATACAGACTGTAGATTGTAAGCAGGGATTTATGACATCTGTTTTAATGCAAATGTATGGAGATAAGTTAAGGCCATTGGCATTTTACTCTAGCAAATTAGACTCAGTAGCACGAGCATTACCACACTGTGTGCAAGCAGTAATTGCAGCCGCTTTGGCGGTACAAACGTCTGCCACGTTGGTATTGTTCCATGATCTTACGTTAAAAGTCCCGCACTCCGTAGCAGTCATCCTTCTGCAGGACAAGTTAACATTTTTGTCACCTAGCAGACATTTATCTTGTATGACTACACTGTTATCACAGCCACACATGACAATTGAGAGATGCACTACCTTAAATCCAGCGACATTGCTACCCGTTGCTGAAGACGGTATCCCGCATGTATGCTTAGATCTCATACATTCTAAAGTTCTACCAAGACCGGATCTTAAAGATCAACCCTTACTACATGCGGACTGGACACTGTTTGTAGATGGGTCGGCATGCAAAACAGAAACAGGCACCACGCAGGTAGGGTATGCAGTTACTACTGCAACTCAGATAATAGAGGCAAGACCACTCCCGGGAACTTATCCACTCAAGCAGCGGAACTGATTGCTGTGACAAGGGCATGTCTCCTTTCGGAGGACAGGAATGTCACTATCTATACGGATAGTCAATATGCCTTCTCTACGGTACATGTGTTTGCTCAGCAATGGAAAAATAGGGGGATGGTTATAACCTCGGGAAAAGACATCATGCACAAAGAACTAATCCTTGAATTACTACAAGCCGTCCAATGGCCACAGGGTTTGGCCATCTGTAAATGCGCTGTTCATACCCGTGCTAAGGACCCAGTATCACTTGGTAATGCCCTAGCAGACAAAGCAGCCAAAGAGGCAGCTATGTCCAGTACCTTTTCACTTGAAACCACACCTACAGAATTACAACCAACAGATAAGTTTGATTTACAAACCTTACAAGTCATGCAGGAACTTAGCACAGTACAGGAAAAACAACGCTGGACTAGGTATGGTGTTAGAACAAAGGAATCTATGTGGGACCAGATAATAAATATGTTTTGCCTACTAATCTTTTTAGGTATGCAGCACTAGTCATGCATGGCCCTTCCCATCTGGGCCCTGCAGCTATGGTTAGGATTATCCACCTTACCTTTTGGACCAAGGGTTTCATTGCATATGCAAAACGTTTTTGTCTATCCTGCATAGTATGTGCTAAATACCATGGGGGAGGGGTCAGAGTTGCCCCGGCATCATTTCCAACACCCCCCTTATCCATTTCATACAATATGTATGGACTTCATCGAATTGACCCCGGCACAACTAAAGAAGTTTGTTTTAGTGATAGTAGATGCATTTACTAAGTGGGTTGAGGCTTTTCCGGTGACACATCCGGATGCTCAAACAGTGGCTAAAATTTTGGTCAATCACATCGTCCCACACTTTGGACTTCCTACACGCATCTACTCTGACAACGGCACGCATTTTGTCAATCACATCATTCAAAAACTGTCTATAGTTTTCCAAATTGAATTGAAACACCATTGTGCCTACCACCCAGTCAGCAGGGTTGGTGGAACGCCACAACGGCATTCTAAAAGGCAAGTTGAGAAAACTCATGGCCGAGACACATCAGTCTTGGATTACCTGTCTACCTCTAGCCCTCCTTTCCATGCGGACAACTCCCACCTCAAAAGGAGTCACCCCATTTGAGTTATTGTACGGGAGACCTTATTAAGTCCCGCAGTGGCAAAACTTGTTGTCTGCGGAACGTGAGGGGGGGTGAGGAGATAGCAGATTACATGAGGAAAATGCTGACCAATACTAACAGCTGTTTAACGAATGATTATTTTTCAGGCTCAAGAGATGACAAAATCACGGAAATCAGACCCGGCGACTGGATCTGGGTCAAAATCATAAAGCGCAAGAACTGGGCATCCCCCAAATGGGAGGGCCCCTACCAGGTGTTGATCGCAACTCCAACGGCAGTTCGGATTAAAGAAAGGTCCTCATGGATCCACCTAACGCATTGTAAAATTGTAAAACATTTTAAGTTAGATAAAAACTTGAATTCCCCTGAGGGACAAACAGACAGCAGTAACCATGAAGGACAATAATGAGAATAAGAGAAAATGGTTCTATTGCAATGTTTTATTGTTTATAACTATTGTGATTGTAATATTTCTGTTTTGGCCATTTCTGTTTTTTTAATGAAGCTAGCCATTCGAAGAGAGACAAACACACCAGCTGGCATCCAAACTTTAATACATATCAAGCGATTAAATATGCATATGCATCCTCAATGAATGTCTCAAATTGTTGGGTATGTACTGCAATACCTACTGTACATAGTGGCTTAATGTTAGGGACAGCCCCTCTGGGAACAAATGATACTTGGAATAATTTGTTGTTTGAAACCACAGAAGTACCACTGAGAGACAAGGTGGCGCTGCCTCTTCTGGGGCGCCAAAACGGAACAGTGTGTTTTCAAAAGATTGGAAAAGTTAAGGTGGGGATGAGCCAATGTCATTTGACAATAGTTCATAATTGTACCCTAGAAGGGCAGTGTGAGACCAAGTTTGGAGCTATAAAAAAAAGACATCAATGTAAATGATACTAGTTTTGTTGAAAAAAGATGGCCTGTTATTTAAGGGGCTAAAGCCAAATGGGAGTTATGAATTTCCAACCAATATAACCCTCAAAACGAATGATTGTTATTTTATTTGTGGTAGGAAAGCATATAAATGGTTACCATATGGCTGGTCAGGAAGTTGTTTTTTGGGATATCTGATACCAGCTATCAGACATGTGAATGCATTACCTCAAGGTAAAAAACAAAATGCACGTTCTCTTAATAAACCTATTAATCCTGTAGGTAACATTGATGCATCATGGATTTATCACCATGACTTGGCGCACGTCAGCAGCAAAGAACTCTCACATATGGACCTAGGTGATGATGTAATTGCTTGGGCTGGTATTTTGCCAGCGTATGGGACAGTAAAATCCATCTGGGAACTGAGAAAACTGTCAAAACTGTTAGAGACTCTGAGTAATGCGACATTTTCAGCGCTAGAATTGGTGACGGATGAATTAACAGCGATGAGAACAGTAGTGTTGCAGAACCGTATGGCGCTCGATTTCACCCTAGCGGCAAAAGGAGGTACTTGCGCTCTCATACACGAGGAGTGCTGCTCGTTCAATCCTGATAACGAGCATGAGATCCAGAGCCATCTTGAAATAATTCAACAAGTTTCTGAACTGACTAAACCTGGTCCATACCCCTTGACTGACTTTTTCCAAAACTTATTTGGAAACTGGGGTTCTGTGTTGATGAACATTTTAATTGCTGTATGTGTTGGTGCAGTCATATTTTTGCTGCTTGGCTGCTGTTGCATACCATGTATCAAAATGATAATATCGAAGGTTATCTCTGCCAATGCTACAAAAGCATATTTTTCCAATTATGAGAAGGTATAAAACGTATCTGGGATTGTGTAAAATAAACAGTATACAAAATGTAAGGGGGGAAATGTGGAAAAATACTGAAGTTCAACATATTTTGTATTCTGTATATAAAGGGTTAAGCAGAAAAATGTTCACTGCGTGCAAACTGAAATGTTCTGGAAAATGTTGATCACTGAGGAATGCAGAAGTTAATCTTAAACTGCTGATAAGAAAGTTAATGTTGCAAGAATAACTGTGGTACTAGCTGGTAAAAACAAGTAATCAAACTATCACTTCTAATGAATGTTCTGTGTGCTACGTGTGTGTACGTGCAGAAGGGTCTATAAAAGCAGAACTCAAAGTACAAGTAGCGAGATTGCTGGCATACTACTATCATGTAGCAGGTCTCCATGCATGTAAAATAAAGCTGTTTTACTTGCTTACAAGAACTTGGTGTGATTCTTCCAGAATATGTTAGAAGAGTAAAATCTTTCGACATAACTGGCGCCCAATGTTGGAGCGGCGCCTGCACGCACCTAATCGAACAAAGAGAGGCTGAAAACCTGCGCAGGTGGAGAGAGATCAGGCTCTCCTCGAACAAAAGACCTCCAACTGAAACAGGTCGAAATTAGAGGCCAGTCACTCTTTCCAGATTCAATCTGTGAAGTGGCAGCGAAACAGGGCGGAGGAATCACAAAGGTAAGCAAAACGATATTTTGTTGTTTCTGATTGGAATTTTTGTCTAAATTTTAAGGGACTAGTCAAGGGAGAAATTTAATTTTCTCAAAGTATAAGGAGTATATGTGAATAGATTCCATATACAAGAGATCTCAGGAACAGGAATAGTTTCTCGTAAGAGAAATGGGAACAGGAACCAGTTGCGCCAAAGGCGACGACAAAACTGAAGATGAAAAGTTTGTTTGATTTACACCCAAAGAACGTAAAATATTTAGATAAATGGAAAAAAGATCATGGGTTTAGTGGATGTTTAAATAAGTCAGAATGTCAAAATCTAGTAAGATTACTGCAAACAGGCAGGAAATAAGACAAGGAATCAAAAGAAGGTGGGGTTTCCCCAGGCACAGAAATGGCTGGAGGAAGCAAATAAGAGACATAGGGAACAAAATTTGAAAAAAGGGTGTGGTAATTCAAGTGAAAAAGATGTGTACTTTGTTCAAAAGGAAGATAATGAAACTTCCACAGTCAGTCGTAGTCACCAGAATCCCTCGACCCCTCCCATCCAGTATCCAGACCCTGCACAGGTTATTGAGGTGCCCCCTGACCAGGACCCACCACAATACCAGGCTTCGGTGGGTGGCCCCCCCACGCCAAGTATTATATTACAGAGAGAGCCCGACAACACTCTTGACTTACGCAGGGGAAGTATTAGGAGGAAAGGGCACTGGAAAATTAAGGAAAAGGTAGATCAGGAAGGAGAGGAATACCCGCTGATAGAAGTGGCAAATCCTCAAGCAGGCGCCGAAGGCGAGGGTCCTACAATATTGGTCTACCGACCGTGGACCTGTGATGACATCCGAAAAGCGGTAGAGGGGATTCCCCATCCGAAAGTAGATATGCATAAATTCCGTACAGACGTAGGGGGCATGAGAATGAGTTATAGATTAAACGCTGTAGAATTTGAACAGGTAATAAGGCAAATCCTAGGACCAGATTGGCACCTTATTTGCGGAAGTTGGGACCCTCTGCTACCAGGGGAAGTAGGAGCCTTGCCGTTTAACTCCGAAGTGTGTAGAACCAGAATAAAGACTCTCTTAGATAAAATAGAAGAACATTGGAAGCCCAAGGCAGATTGGACTTGCATTAATCAATGCGTTCAATCAGATGATGAAACCGTAGACAATTATCTACATCGTCTCAGGAAAATGACTCGCCCTATGAACAGCAATTGAAAAATGCATTCCTAAAGGGCTGCAAGACAGTCATTGGTAACTTTATACAAAAGCATATGATCACACACAGGACAGCGCGTCTACAGCCCCTTATGGAGTATGCTAGACATGCTGAGAAATACCTGAAGGAAAAAAAAGATAAACAAGCCCAGACTTTTACAGTTAGTGAAGATGGAACTTTAATGTTAGTTCAAGGTTCCGCAAACCGTGGAAGAGGACGGGGAGGCGCAAGTCATTCTGAGGATTTTGAAGGTAGGCAAATGAGGGGGGAATGTTTTAAGTGTGATAAGAAGGGACATTTCGCCAGAGATTACAGAGGACTGGAGAAACCGATGGCTGCTTCCAGGGTACCGCATGACTATATGACGGTAAGAAAAACGTAGATGGAGGGTATGAGGAAGAAGAAGAAAGTGAGAATGGGGAAGTAGGTACAAGTGAAGACGATGGGTGGGGACAGGAAATGGCAGAAAATGAGGAATATCAAATGGTAAATCTAACGGCACTAGCATCAACTATGCAAGTGGAATCCCAACCAGTGATCACATTGCAAGTTGAGGGCCGAGACATAGAATTCCTTTGTGACTCAGGGGCTTCACGAACGTTAGTCAGAAGTACTGCCATATCATCCGATGTTACCTCGGATGAATATGTGCTTGTAAAAGCAGCAAATGGTCATATTTACAAAGAGCCATTGTCCAAACCTCTGTGGTTTACCGACCCAGAGACGAACCAAACCATACGGTTCCGAGTAATAATTTCAAAAATCTGCCCAGTAAATTTACTAGGAAGAGATTTAATGCAAGTGTTCGGCATAGCAGCCGTCCCAACCTTTAACACCAAATAATACATCCTTTTGTAGAGGTGCATCTGGTAATTTAGCTTTGACATGATCTAGCAAGGTTTGATCCTTGAGCCAGGCATGTCTACATATGACTGATCCTGTAACAGCAGCTCTACATGAGGCCTCTAGAGCATCAAAACCACATTGCAAGGTATGTTTACCCACTTGTTCTGCACTATGCATCAAATCCTGCAACTCCTTCAAGTCTGGTTGTTCAGGTTGTGACATTTTGCTTCTCAACTGTGATAACAGAAACTGTTGGTACTTTAACATATGGAACTGGCAGTTTAATGCCCTCATGGTTAAGGTGGCTGAGGTGTATACCTTTTTTCCCCACCTTTCTAAAGATCTGGAATCTCTCTTGGAAGCTAATGGATTTTTAGCAGTGGAGGCCTTAATTCCCTTGGGGCCCTGTGAGATATTTTCTGGGTCAGCCGCATGGCTTTTGTATAGATATTGGTGTGAGTCAGGAACCCGGTAGTAACTGTCAGACTTGACTGGGGCTGGAGGTAAAGAATCCGGGTTAAGGCAGGCCTCCGAATACACATCATCTAGTATGTCTAAGACAGGAGGTATAGCCAGAGGCCTGTGCTGAGGTAGCAAGAGAAAATCCCTAAGCCTTTTCTTGGAATCTGAGTACTCTTGGCCTTCCCAGTGGAAGTGTTCCCTTAAGGTATGCAAGGTTTCCCCAAATGAGTAATCCTCTGGGGGGGAGACAGAGGGAATGGACTCCTCTGCATCAGAATCTTCAAAAGGGGAGTAAGAATGTTCCTGTTCATCAGAGTGCTCTGAAATAATGGAGGTCTGGTCAGAGGAGGGGGAACTCTTCTTCCACTCTGGGCCTTTTGTCCGGGGGGGGTTGAGAACCCCTGATAAGAGTAATTAAATCCTCAGCCATTTTAAGCATCTGTTTTTTAGGCATGGGGCCTGGAGAAGGGCCCTGTGTAGCTTGTCTCTTAGAATGCATGGCTGCTTTAGACTTAGTGAAAGCCTTGATGGAAAAAGAAGAGGAAGGTCTGAAGACACCTTGAGAGGAGGCAGACCTGTCTACATTTTGAGTTTCACCACCAAGAGTGGCTTCGATATCTGTAGTCTGGGTGTGGGCCGAGGAGCCTGCGACCTCGGGCACAGAAGACACCGCCAATGAAGTGTCGTCGGTAGGCAGGGGCTGCGTAGGCGCCTCGCTGAGAACCAGACCACCTGTAGTCGGCTTTGGCGTGGTGTCGGTAGAAGCCATGGACCTCGTGTGTCGGTCCTTTTCTTTGCGTTTTTTAGACAAAACTGGAGTCGGAGTATCCAACGACTTAATATATTTAAATTTTTTGCCAAAATAGTGCTGGGCGAACTCCGCCCGATGCTTAATGGTGCATTTGTTGAATGTAGCACAAAAACGACAGACCGAGACGTTGTGGTCTGGGCCTAAGCAAGGAATGCAGAGTGAATGGAAATCCTTATGCGGTATTTGCTTCCCACATGAAATACAATTATTAACTTTGTCTGACATCGGTCTGAGGCAAGAAAAGTTTCCGCAACGGGGTACTTAGCTTTCAAGAAGACTTCGGTTGCAAAATTTTCATAATTTCAGGAGCTGGCCGACCGGCACTTGCGAACTGCTTCTGCTTCGGGCACCGCGCGGCAAGAAAGACTGAAGAAAATGGCGTCGGCTGGTTCTTTTATACCCCTGTCATGACGTCAGGGAAGAAGCGACGACAACTGACGCCAGACCTAGACTTTGGAATTCGGCCGACCGAGGACCTGCCTGACGGCAGGAGAACCCATCTGTTATGACTGCAGCTGTATGCACGATGAACATCCAGGACTGCAACAGTGAATACACTAACATCTACATCTATAGTAAGTGCACACAACTGTACTGTTCATGTTTCACTGTTGCAGTCATCACACTTGGGTTGCTTCCCAAAGCTGAAGAAACAGGTGGAGGCAGTCAAGAAGAGTTGGGGCTGGCTAGCAGGACTGAGGTTGCAAAGCCTGTCCTAGATTTGGAAAGGATAGACAGGTGGTAATGCTTGGTGAAGGTATGAACAGAACTCCATGTTGCAGCTTTCCAAGACGTCCCAGGTAGGGACCCCTCTGAGAAAAGCTGCAGAATTGAAAGTTGCCCTAGTGGAATGTGTTCTGACCCCTTGAGGGAGTGGTTTCCCATGGTGTTTCTAACAGAAATGGATAGTGTGCAATCCATTTGGAAATGGTTTGGTATGATAGGGGCTTGCCCTCTGCCCCTGCTGCAAAGCTGACTAGTAACTGGTCAGATTTCCTTATGAGGTTAGTCCTATCCAGGTAGAATCTGAGCAGTCTGTGTACATCTAAAGAGCGCAGGATCCTTTCCCCCTTATTTTGAGGTTTAGGGAAAAAGGTGGCCAAATGAATAGATTGGTTGACAGCCACACTGGACACCACTTTAGGCATAAAAGTTGGGTTAGTCTTCCTGAGGGAGACTCTGTCATCATGAAAAATGATGAAGGGTTCCACAGCCATAAGGGGTTGTAGCTCAGACACTCTTCTAGCTGAAGTGATGGCCAGAAGCAAGGCTGTTTTCCAAGACAGAAATTTTAACTCTGCTGAAGCTGCAGGCTCAAAGGGGGGGGGGAACTTTTCCAACCCAAAGTTAAGGTCCCAAGCAAGGGAAGGGACTCTTCTGGGTGGCCTTAAGTTGTTACCCCTCTAAGGAACTGCTTGATGAGGGGGTGTGAAATGAGGTGGCTCTGTGCTGTAATGAGCAGATGGCAGAGGCATGGATTTTAATAAAAGAGAAGGATAGGCTCCTGTGAAGCAGGTCTGCTAGGTAATCCAGGATGAGAGGTAAGGAGGGGTGTGCTGGTTCAGTTCCTTTATCCTGGATCCAGGAGCAACACCTTTTCCACTTGTTAGCATAGGATTTTCTAGTGCTGGGTCATCTGGCTTCATGTATAATATCCAGGACTTGCTTGCTTAGGCTGGCCACTGGAGGAGAGGTCAAGGAATAAGCCTGGCTGCCAGGTTCAGGATCTGCAATTGTGGATGCAAGAAAGTACAGTTGTGTATACTTACCATAAATGTAGATGTTAGAGTGTATTCACTGTTGCAGTCATCACACTTGGGTTATCTGCCTTGAAGGTAGCCCTCAGTCGGCCCTAATACCAGAGACTTAGTATTTCTGCGCTGGATGCTGTCGCTCCTGGACTGACATCAGGGGTATAAAAACAGCCAGCCAATGCCATTACATCAGTTTTTCTTGCCCCAAATGTCAGGAGCCGCCAATAGGGAGCGAGGTTATGGTGGGGAAACACCACCAGTAAAAAGTAAATACCAATACTAGTAGAAATAGCCATAGAGAGAGAGAAAAAGTACAGTTGTGTACACTTACCATAAATGTAGATGTTTGAGTGTATTCACTGTTGCAGTCATTACATTTGGGTTATCCTGCTGGCAGGTTGCCCTCAGTCAGCCTGAATTCCAAAGTCTTGAGTCCTGCGTCGGCCGCTGTTGCCTCTTCCCTGATGTCAGGTCATCAGGGGTATAAAAGATGCAGCCAACACCATTTTATCTAGTTTTTCTTTCCCCAGATGTCAGGTGCCCCCAAAAAGGTAGGCTAAAATTATGTAAATAAAACATACATGTACCAAAATAAGCTTTACCCTCATCTATATGCAAATACACCACCTAGGTTGTATAGATTAGAGAAGTAAAGATAAGCTCCAGCAAAAAAAAATAATGGGGATGGCGGGTGGGTAACCTGGATTGCAACAGTGAATACACTAACATCTACATTTATGGTAAGTGTACACAACTGTACTATGTTTGTGTTTCACTGTTGGTCATTACATTTGGGTTGAGTTCCAAAGCTATGATTGGGGGGCTGGAGCTAAACAGCATTAGGAGCAGCTAAGAGACCCTGCAGAACTGCAGTGGCAAAGCCTGCCCTGGATTTAAAGTAAAGAGGCAGATTGTAATGTTTTGTAAAGGTATGCACTGAACTCCAAGTAGCAGCCTCCAAAATGTCTTTGGTTGGTGCTCAGAGAAAGGCTGCAGAAGTGGCTGCAGCTCTGGTTGAATGTGGCCTAATGCCCTTGGGCACTGGTTTGCCATGCTGTCAGTAGCAAAAACGAATGCAGTGATCTATCCACTGTGAAATAGTCTGCTTGGATATAGCCTTCCCTTGTGATGCTGTGGTGTATGCCACTAGTAATTGCTCTGTCTTTCTGAAAACCTTAGTTTTGTCCAAGTAGAATCTAAGTTGTCTGTGTACGTCCAAAGAATGCAGAATTTTCTCCCCCTTGTTCTGTGGATTTGGATAAAAAGTTGGCAAATGAATTGTTTGGTTAAGGGCTACACTGGATATCACCTTAGGCATAAATGTAGGGTTTGTTCTGAGAGAGACCCTGTCTGGATAGAAAATGATAAAGGGTTCCACAGCCATGAGAGCCTGTAGCTCTGAAATTCGTCTTGCAGAAGTTATTGCTAGGAGCAGAGCCATTTCCTAAGATAAGAACTTTATGCCCGCAGTAGCAGCTGGCTCAAAAGGAGGTAAGGTGAGTTTTTTCAAGACATAATTGAGGTCCCATGCAGGTATTGGCATTCTCCTTGGAGGCCTTAAGTTTTTGACTCCTCTGAGGTACTGCCTTAATAAAGGATGAGAAAAGAATGGTGGCTCTGTATTTAAATGAGCCAAAATGGCAGAGGCATGGATTTTAATTGATGAAAAAGATAGGCCTTTGTCCAGCATCTCAGTTAAATATTGCAAAATCTGAGGAATATTTGGGACAGCTGTATCAGTTCCTTGAGCTTGGTTCCAAGCGCAAAATCTCGTCCATTTCCCAGCATAGGATTTTCTACTACTAGGCCTTCTGACTTCTAAAATGACATCCATCACAGCTTTACTGAGAGGTGTAGTTTGTATGGCTACATTATCCGCCATGCTGCCAGGTTTAGGGTCCTGAGTTGGCTGTGCAGAATCTGATTGTTTTGCTGGGACAGTAAATGAGGTATTTGAGGTAAGGTCCAGGCTGGGCATTGGGACAAGTTCCTTAAGATCGGATACCAGTACTGGCGTGGCCAGTCTGGGGCAATCAGAATCATTTTTGGTTTCTCCTGCCTGACCTTTAGGAGTACCTTGGGGAGGAGAGGTAGTGGAGGAAAGGCATATACAGATAGGTTTGTCCAGTTGAAAGATAAGGTGTCCACTTTCCAAGCTTGTCTGTGGTAAGTCCTTGTGTAGAATCTTTTTAGTTGATTGTTTTGAGAGGAGGCAAATAGATCTATGTGCAGGCATCCCCATTTCATTGTTATCATGCTGAAGACTTGTGGATCCAGGTGCCATTCGTGGAGATCCATGAGATTTCTGCTTAGTTCGTCTGCCAGAGTATTTTCCTTTCCTGGCAGGAATTGTGCCTGCAGATGAACTTGGTAAGTCAATGCTGTGTCCCATAAAGCCATGGCTAGTCTGCACAGGGGATAAGAATGAGTGCCCCCCTGCTTGTTTATGTACCACATGACCGTGGTGTTGTCTGTCTATCAGTAGTTGTCTCGGATGAAGTAGGTCCTTGAAGGTTGTCAGGGCATTTTGAACAGCTAGCATCTCTTTTTGATTGATGTGTAGATGTTTTTGGTTTGTGGACCAGGTGCCCTGAATGCCTCTTCCTGCCATGTGTGCTCCCCCAGGCATAATCTGATGCATCTGTCGTTAGGCTCTGCCTGGCTGGGGGTAGTGAGAATGGCTGTCCCTTGTTTTGGTGACAAGCCTTCACCCATCAAAATTCCTGTTGCAGACAGGGAATTAGAGTAATCATTGTTTCCAGACTGTGGCAATGTTGTGTCCAGACACTTTTTAGGTACCACTGAATTTTCCTCATATGCAGTCTTGCATATGGAATTAGTAAGATGCAGGATGCCAAGAAGCCCAAAGCCTGCAGATAACTGGGCCTTTGCTGCCATTTCCTTGAAATAGGTAGTCCGTTGCCATTGTTTGTCAGGAGTGAGATAAGCCATCTGGGCAGTTGTATTTAAGCTTGCACCCAGGAATATTAACTCTTGAGACAGTACTAGTTCTTTTTGTTGACTGTGTACCCTAGGCATGTTAAAAGTCTTATCACAAAAGTCAGATGCTGTAGTAGAATGTCCTTGTTCTCTGCTTGTATGAAGCAGTCATCCACGTAAGGATATATTTGTATTCCTCTGTCTCCAGTAAGCAATTACTGGTGCCAGGCACTTTGTGAAGACAATGGGCACAGTAGATAAGCCAAAGGGCAGTGCAGAGAATTTGTAATGCTTTGAGCCAGCCTTGAATGAGGTATCTTCTGCATGATTGTCTGATTGGGACATGCAGGTATGCCTCTTTTAGGTCTAAAATCATGAGCCAAGCCTTGCTGTGCAGCATGGGCAGGAGCTGCTGTAAGGTCAACATATTGAATTTTGGTATATCCAGGAAAGTGTTTAGAATAGATAGGTCTAGTATTGGTCTCCATGCTTTCTCCTTTCTGGGTACCAAGAACAGTCTTGAGTAAAATCATTGTCCCTGCTCTTGCTGTGGCACTTGTTGAATAGCCCTCATGTCCATGAGAGCTCTGACTTGTTTCTGAGCCTCTGCCCATTGATTTTTTGGCAGGTCTCGCCAACCGTTTGCCCTTGGCAGGGTATGGAAATGAAACTTGTAGCCTTGTGACACTGTCTAGAACCCATTTGTCCTGGGTTATAATGTGCCAATTTTCAGGAAAAAAAAGTGCTAGTTTTCCCCTTAAGGGTGCTGCCAAAAGATAAGTGCTTGGTGCAGGCAGGGGGAAGTCATTGGGACCGTTTCCCTATATGGTTGCGATTTGTCGTCTCCACCTTTGGCGGTAGAAGCACTCCACTGCTTAGACCTGTAGGAACCTTGCGGCTGTGATCTGCCTCTAGGGCATCTGGATCTGCCCCTTTGAGGTCTGTCTGAGACTGGAAAGGACCAATTCTTTGTAGGCCAGTGTCTGATAAATTTAGGTGGCTGTACCTGTAAGAAATCCTTGACCGTTTGCATAGATTTAGCTTTGTCCTCCATTTTCTTTAACACCTCTTCTGCCTTAACACCAAACAAAGTATCATGTTGTAAAGGAGCATCTAATAATTTTGCTTTAACCTGGTCAGGCAGATTTTGCGCCTTTAACCAAGCATGCCTCCTAATGACAGAACCCATAACAGCAGCCCTTGCAGGAGGCCTCCAGAGAATCAAACCCACATTGTAAAGTATGCTTACAATAAATCCTGTATTTCTTTGTTTTCTGCACATTCAGAATGAGCCATCATTTTCTGTTTAAGCAGTGTCATGATATATTGCTATTTGAGCATATGAAACTGGCAATTTAAGGCCCTTGTAGCCAAAGTAGCAGATGTGTAAATCTTTTTCCCCATCTATCCAGTGCCCCAGAATCCCTGTCAGAGGGGGTAGAGTTTTTTGCAGTAGAAGCCTTGACCTTTTTGGACCCTGAGAAATAGTTTCTGGGTCTGCAGTAGGGTTTTTGAAAAGGAATTTATGAGAGTCAGGGAGACTGTAGTATCTGTCCGGCTTAACAGGAGCTGGAGGTAGAGTCAGGGGTCAGACTAGACTCCAAGAACACATCATCCACAATGTCTAACAGGTGGAATAGCTAGAGGCCTGTGTTGAGGTAGTAAAAGGAAGTCTCTGAGCCTTTTCTTAGATTCTGAAAAATCTTGGCTCTCCCAGTGGAAGTGCTCCCTCATAGAATGCAAGGTTTCCCCAAAAGAGTAATCCTCAGGAGGAGAAGCTGAAGGAATTGATTCTTCAGCATCAGAATCCTCATGCGGGGAAGATAATATTCCTGATCAGGAGAGGAATCAGGAGAAATGGAAACCTGATCTGAAGATTCATAGTCTGTCTCTTGCCTAGGCCTCATCAGGAGGGGGATGGGAACCCCTGATCAAGGTAATTAAGTCTTCGACCATTTTGAGCATCTGTTTTTTTGGGCACGGAGGCCTGTCCTTGTGGCTGGTGAACTTGCTTCTTTGTCTTTAAAGGTGTTTTAGTCTTTGAAGTCAGATTAATATGTAATTGTTTAGGTCTGAATACACTCTCAGAAGCCGATGCCTGCTCAGAGGCTCCGGACCCATCTGAGGGAATAATTTCAGTCTCCAATACCTTGAGTTTCCTGTGGCCTGGCCGACTCCACGTGGGAGTCGGTAGCAGCCTGCGACTCTAAAGTAGCAGGCATCAGGGGCTGCGAAAGCACCTCACTGAGAACCAGCAATTTGCTTATGAGAAGCTTAGTCGGTTTTGGACCTCAGTTGCCTGTCTTTCTTTTTCTTTGCGTTTTTTGTGAACTCCGGTAGTCTGATGGCTATCCGACGACATTGTATTATTAAATCTTCACCAAAATAGCTTAATGCAAAATCGTACAGACGCTTAAGTGTGTTGGTTAAATCTAGCACAAAACTTGACAACTAGCAACGTCGTGGTCAGGCCTAGACAAGGAATACAGTAAGAATGAAAGTCCTTATGAGGTATTCGTTTCCCACAAGAAATACAATTAACTTTTTCTGACATCGGTCTGGAGCAAGAAAAAAAGTTTCCCCAATGGGGTACTTAGCATTTAATGAAGACTTCGGATCTGAAACTCTAGCATGAAAATCTCAGGAGTTGGCCGACCGGCACTTGCGAACTGCTTCTGCTTCAGGCACCGAGCGGCAAGAAAGACTAGATAAAAGGGCATCGGCTGCATCTTTTATACCCCCGACGACCTGACGTCAGGGAAGAGGCGACAGCGGCCGACGCAGGACCCAAGACTTTGGAATTCAGGCCGACTGAGGGTAGCCTGCCAAGCAGGATAACCCAAATGTAATGACTGCAACAGTGAAACACGAAGAACATCTAGGGGGCTGGAGGGAGGGAAACCAGGACTGCAACAGTGAATACACTCAAACATCTACATTTATAGCAAGTGTACACAACTGTACTATGTTCATGTTTCACTGTTGCAGTCATCACACTTGGGTGGATTCCCAAAGCTGAGGAAAGGTGGAGGCAGTCAAGAAGAGGTAGGGCTGGCTAGTAGGCCTTGCAAGACTGTTGTAGCAAAACCAGCCCTGGATTTGGAAAAGATAGGCAAGTGGTAATGCTTGGTGAAAGTGTGTACAGAACTCCAGGTAGCAGCTTCCAGGATGTCCCTGGTAGGGACTCCCCTCAGAAATGCTGTAGAGGTAGATGTTGCCCTACTGGAATGTGTTCTAACACCCTGAGGGGTTGGTTTTCCATGGCGTTTGTAGCAGAAATGGATGCAGTGTGCTATCCAATTGGAAATTATTTTGAAATGGTTTTGCTCTCTGCCCCTGTTGCAAAGCTGACTAGTAACTGGTCAGATTTTCTGAAGGGCCTATTCCTATTGAGGTAGAATCTGAGCTGTCTGTGCATGTCCAAAGAGTGCCGGATCCTTTTCCCTTTATTTTGAGGATAGGGAAGAAGGTTGGCAAATGGATGGAATGGTTGAGAGCCACACTGGACACCACTTTAAGCATAAATGAAGGGTTAAGTCCTGAGGGAGACCCTGTCAGCATGGAAAATAATGAAGGGTTCCACAGCCATCAGTGCTTGTAGCTCAGACACTCTTCTAGCTGAAGTGATGGCTAGATGCAAGGCTGTTTTCCAGGAGAGGAATTTTAACTCTGCTGAAGCAGCAGGTTCAAGAGGGGGGGGGGCGTGACCTTTTCCAGTACATAGTTAAGGTCCCAAGCAGGGGTGGGTGCTCTCCTTGCTGGCCTCGTTTGCACCTCTCAGGAATTGTTTGATGAGAGGGTGAGAGAATAGAGGTGGCTCAATGTTGTAATGAGCCGAGATGGCAGAGGCATGGATCTTAATGGAGGAGGATAGGCCTCTGTGGAGTAGTTCTGGTAGGTAATCCAGGATTAGAGGCAAGGATGGCAGTGCTGTGTCCTCTCCTTTCGACTGAATCCAAGAACAATACCTTTTCCACTTATCAGCATAGGATTTCCTTGTACTGGGCCTTCTGGCTTCAAGGATGATGTCCAGCATCTGTTTGCTTAGGATTGCTGCTGGCGTATTCAAGGAATAAGCCAGAATACAAGATTTAGGGTTTGTATATGTAGATGCAAGGTCTGTCCCTCCTGCTGAGAAAGCAGGGTTGGGGTCTGGTGTAGGTGCCAAGCTGGCACCATTGTCATGCTGTACAGGAGTGGATATCAGGGCTGGCGTGGCCAGTCTGGGGCAATCAGAATTGTCCTTGGCTTGTCCGGTTTCATCTTGAGTAATACTCTTAAGAGAAGGGGCAGAGGGGGGAAGGCATAGATTAACATGTTTTCACATTGAAAGGATAGGGCATCCACTTTCCAGGCCCTGATGTGAGAATTCCAGGTGCAGAATTTGCTGAGCTGGTGGTTGTAGGGGGGAGGCAAAGAGATCCACCTCTGGGGTCCCCCATTTCTGAATCAGAAGGTTGAAGGTGCTGGGCTCCAATTACCACTCGTGTGGGTCTAGGAGATTTCTGCTTAAGTGAGTTTAGTTTGCCTGGCAGGAACTGAGCTTGTAGATGGACTTGGATGTCCAAGGCTGTGGTCCACAGGGCCATTGCTAACCTGCAGAATGGGTAGGAATGGGTTCTCCCTGCTTGTTGATGTACCACATAAATGTGTTGTCTGTTTTTATCAGCATTGTCCTGGAAGGAGTAGGAATCTGAAAGCTGTCATGGCATTTTGTGCAGCTAGCATCTCTTTTTTGGTTGATGTGCAGATGAATTTGACTTGGGCTACAGTGGCCCTGAATACATTTGCCAGCCATGTGAGCCCTCCATGCATAGTCTGATGCATCTGTAGTCAGGGTCTGGGAGGCATGGGGTAGAGTGAATGCTAATCCCTTGTTGTGGTTGCATGCTTCTGGCCACCAAAGGAACTCTGTCCTTAGACAGGGTAAGATAGGAATGACTGTTTCCAGGTCCTGAGAATGTTGGCACCTATGACTTCAGCACCACTGAAGTTTCCTCATATGCAGTCTTGCATATGGAATTAGCAGTATACACGAGGCCATGAACCCTAGGGCTTACAGTATTTTTCTTGCAGATAGCTGGGTTCTGGTGGCCATTTGTTTGAAGTAATCTGTTAGATAAACTTGTTTTTCCTGAAGTGAGGAATGCCATCTGGGAAGTTGTGTCCCAGCTTGCTCCCAGGAATACAATCTTTTGAATGGGTACCAGTTGTGATTTATTTTCGTTGATGGTGTACCCCAAGGAAGTGAGCAGGTTTTTTTTTACAAATGCCAGGTGCTGAAGTAGCAATTCCTGATTGTCTACCTGAATAAGGCAGTCATCCAAGTATGGGTAAATTTGGATATTTCTTTGCCTGCAGTATGCAATGGCTGGAGCCAGGCATTTTGTGAATACCCTGGGCACAGTAGATAAGCCAAAGAGAAGTGCGGAGAACTGATAATGCATAGATCCTATCCTGAAACGTAGATACTTGCTGCATGACTCCCTTATAGGGATGTGCATATAGGTGGCTTTAGAGTGACTAAGCAGGCATCCTTGACCAATATAGGAAGAAGCTTGCAGGGTAAACATTTTGAACTTTGGTACCACCAGGAAGGTGTTTAGAATTGAAAGATCCAGGATTGGGCACCAACAGCCCTCTTTCCTGAGTACCAGGATGAGTCTTGAGTAGAATCCTTCACCCCTCTGTTCTACCGGAGCAGGCTGAATAGCTCCGATATTGAGCAGGGAAAGTACATAGTTTTGAGCCTCTCCCCACTAGTTTGGAGGAAGGTTGGAAAACCTGCTAGGGGTTGGCAGAGAATGGAAGTAAAATTTGTACCCTTGGGATACAACATTGAGGACCCATCGGTCCTGGGTGATGGAGATCCCATTTTTTGCATGAAGGGCAAGTTTTCCTCCTAGGGGCACAAGCAGTTGGACAGGACTAGGAAGTGGATTGAAGTTGTGAGCTTTTTCCATAAAGAGGTGACTGCTGCCCTGCAAGATGCTACTAGAGCATCAAACCTGCACTGGAAAGTATGCTTACTGACTTGGTTTGCAGAGTGCATAAGCTCCTGCAATTTATTTTCTTTACAGTCTGGAAAAGTTACTACTTTTTGTTTAATAAGTTCCATAATATGTTGCTGGTACTTCACCATGTGAAACTGGCAATTCAAAGCCCTGACAGCAAGAGTTGCAGAGGTATATACCTTCTTACCCCATCTGTCCAAATGTCTGGAATATCTGTATGAAGGGCTGGGATTCTTGGCTGTAGTAGCCTTTTTACATTTAGGCCCCTGGGAAATTATCTCTGGGGCAGCAGTAGTATTCTTGTACAGAAACTTGTGAGCATCAGGTACTCTGTAGTACCTGTCAGGTTTCCTAGGGGCAAGAGGTAAAGTGTCACGGGTAAGACTGGATTCCATGAAAACATCATCCATGACAGGGGGCATAGCTAAAGGTCTGTGCTGAGGCAACTCAAAATTCTGAGTCTCTTTTTGGACCGAGGACAGTCTTTGCATTTCCAATGGAAATGCTCTCAAAGTATGCAATGTTTCACCAAAAGAAAAATCCTCTGGAGGAGGCAGAGGGAATGAATTCCTCTGCATCTGAATCCTCATAAGCAGATAAGGGCATGCCTTCATAATCAGAAATGTCAGAGTCATCGGACTCCTGGTATGTAGAACCTGAAGGGGGCTGGGTTCTTTGTCTCTTTGCAGGGGAAGGCGGACTTCCCCTAATCAGTGTAATAAGGTCTTCAGCCATTCCAAGCATTCGTTTTTGTGGCATGGGAGCCTAAGCATGCGCTTTGGTCGTCTGTTTTCTAGATGGAGTATGTACTCTGGGCCTAAGAAACTTGGGTAGTTTTGGCTAGAAAGGAAGTCTAATTCGATCACCAGTAGAGCAAATAACTGCCTTAGAAGCCGGTGCCTGCACAGTGGCTCTGGACCCATGCAAGGTGCAGACATCCACAGATTCCATAGTCAAAGCATCTTGTGGCATACCAGACTCCGAATGGCTCTCAGCAGAGGACTGCAAATCCACTAAAGCAGGCATCAAGGGCTGCAAAGGTACCAGAGTACCAGTGGACTGGCGACTAGCTTAACGGAAGCGTCCGCAATTTTTGAGCTATGAGGTCCGTCTCTGTCCTTGCTGTGTTTTTTGGAAAACTGGTAGTCGGATGGCTTACCAAAGCCATTTCAGAATACAGAGATAGAGAGTGAAAGAATTTAGTGACAAAAAAAGGAGCCCAGCGATGAATGGTTCAGGCGTTAAGGCACAAAACAGACAGCGAGGGACATTGTGGTCTGGGTCTAAACAGGTGACACAGTAAGTGAAAATCCCGGAGGTATTTGCTGTTCACAGGCAAGACAATTAACTTTTTTCTGACATTGGTTAGAGCATGAAAAAAGGATCCCCAATGGGGTACTTAGATTTAGAAGACTTCAGGGTTATTAAACTAAAACTTCAGGTAGCAGCTGACCGGCACTTGAACTGCTTCTGGCTCCTCCTCAGCAAGAAAGACTGATGTAATGGCATCGGCTGCCTGTTTTTATACCCCCGACGACCTGACATCAGTCCAGGAGCTACAGCATCTGACGCAGAAATACTAAGTCTCTGGTATTTGGGCCGACAGAGGGCTACCTGCAAGGTAGATAACCCAAGTGTGATGACTGCAACAGTGAAACACTAAGAATATCTCTCCCTTCTGCTGGGTCAGGAGAGTTGGAATCTGAGGGAGGTGCCAAGAAGGCAACAGTGACAGGCTGCATAGTAGTAGGTACCAGTGCTGACGTGGCCAGTCTAAAGCAATCAGGATTGCTCTTGGTCTTTCCTCCCTTATTTTGAGTAACACCCTTGTAAGAAGAGGTAGTGGGGAAATGCATAGATCAAGAGGTTTACCCATTGGAAGGGTAGGGCAGCCACTTTCCAGGCTTTTCTGTGAAGTTCCCTGGTGCAGAATTTGCTGAGCTGGTGGTGGTTGTGGGAGACAAATAGGTCCACCTTCGGGGCACCCTATTTCTAGGTTATGAGGCTGAAGGTGCTGTGGTTTAATTGCCACGCGTGTGAGTCTAGGAGATTTCTGCTTAAGTTGTCTGCCAGAGAGTTTTGGTAGCGCGATGTGAATTGTACTAGCAGGTGAATCTGCATGGCTGAAGCCATGTGCTAAACGGTCGTGGCTAGCCTATATAGTGGGCAAGAGTGGGTTCCACCCTGGTTGTTGATGTACCACATCACTGTGCTCTTGTCTGCTTTTATTAGTAGAGGCCCCGGAGAGAGAGTAGGGGTCTGAAAGCTGTCAGAGCATGCTGAACAGCTAGCATCTCTTTTTGGTTGATGTGCAGATGAATTTGACTTGGGCTCCAGTGGCCCTGAATGCACCTACCGTCCAGGTGTGCACCCCAGGCATAGTCTGATGCATTTGTGGTTGGGGTCTGGACAGCGTGGTGTTGTGAAAAGGGAAGTCCAAAGAAAATCTTTCCTTACACAAGGTATAGGTAATAATGGTGTCAACATTCTCAGGACCTGGAAACTAAAGGCTTTTTAAGTACCACTGAAGTTTCCTCATATTCAGTCTGGCATATGGAATTAGTAGAATGCAAGAGTCCATGAACTCTAGAGCTTGCAGGATTTTCCTTGTGGATAACTGGGTTCTGGTGGCCAGTTGAGAGACGTTATCTGTCAGATAGGCTTGTTTTTCTGGAGTAAAGAATGCCATCTGGGATGCTGTGTCCAGGCTTTCTCACAGGAATACAATTTTCTGACTGGGACTAGTTTGGATTTCCTTTCACTTATAGTGTACCCTAGTGAGGTCAGTAGGTCTTTTACAAATGTCAGGTGCTGCAACAGCTTTTCCTGTCTGCCTGAATCAGGCAGTCATCCAAGTAAGGGAACATTTGAATATTTGTCTGCAAAAAGCAATGGCTGGAGCCAAGCATTTTGTGAAAACTCTAGGTGCAGTGGATAAGCCAAAGAGAAGTGTAGAGAACTGATAATGCATAGATCCTGCCCTGAAACCTAGATATTTCCTGCAAGAGTATCTGACTGGGATGTGCAGATAGGCCCGTTTTAGGTCTAGAGTGGCTAACCAGACATCTTTTGATAGTATAGGAAGAAGCTGCTGGAGGGTGAGCATTTTGAACTTTGGTACCACCAGGAAGGTGTTTAGAATGGATAGATCTAGGATTGGGTGCCAGGTGCCCTCTTTTCTAGGTACCAAGAAAAGTCTGGAATAGAAACCTTGGCCTATCTGGTCTGCAGAAACAGGCTGAATTGCCCTCATGGAGAGCAGGGAATGAACTTGGTTTTGTGCCTCTGCCCAATGTTTTGGAGGAAGATCTGGGAACGCTTTTGGGGTTGGCAGTGTATGGAAATAAAATTTGTACCCCTGGAACACAGAGGACCCATCAATTGTCAGTGATGGAGGCCCAGTTTTTTGCAAGGGAGGCAAATTTTCCTCCTAGGTCCACAAGCAAGTGGGCAGAGGTAAGAGGAGGAGTTGAAAAGTCATTGCAAATTCTTTCCATAAGGGAGTGGCTTAGCACTCCCCTCCACTGCTTGGATCTCTGCATTCCCTGGGCCTGCTGTCTGGGGGTGGGGGTCTTCTTCCCCTAGGTCTAGTCCGAGCAGGCCTAAAGGGAGCTGGAAAAGACCAGCGTTTTGAGGGGCAATGCCTACTGAATCTTGGAGACTGGACTAGCAAAAAGTCTGTCTTCATAGATTTAGCTTTTTCTTCCATCTTTTTTAAAACCTCTTCTGCCTTGGTGCTAAACAGATCACCTTTGTTCAGTGGTGTGTCCAATAATTTTGATTTGACATGGTCTGGCAAGGTCTTTTCCTTAACCCAAGCATGCCTTCTAAGTACAGACCCAGTGACTGCTGCCCTGCAGGATGCTTCTAGGGCATCAAACCCACATTGCACAGTATGCTTAGTATCCTGGCTTGCAAAATCCATAAACTCCTGTAAAAAGAAGTTATGTCCTTACCATAACGTTCCATGTGGAGTGTTCATCTCGCCTTGGTTATTACACATGGGTTCGGAGCCAATCCTCGGCTCCGTGCCGACTGCAAGCTCTGCATCGAGAAGAAGCTCGAGGACATCTAATACCCACAATCCCCCTCTGCCTTTACCTCAGATCTAGTTTGCAAGCAAACCAGACATAAAGCACGCACACATGCCAACTATATCCATAAAAATACATATATACAAACATACCCAGAGTATGATAGTAACAGTAATACTGCAACAGCAGAAGGAGAATACTCCAGACCAGGCACCAAATCGAACGTTCTTCCTAAGGGTGGGAAGGGTGGGAGTGTAATAACCAAGGCAAGATGAACACTCCACATGGAACGTTATGGTAAGGACATAACTTCTTTATGTGAGAGTGTTCAATCTCGCCTTTGTTCTTACACATGGGTAGCGTCCCTAGCTCCATGATCCTGAGGAACTCAAGGGAGAGCGTTCTTGAGCACAGTGGAACCAAAGGTTGCCCTATCCCTAGAAACCCTGTCCACTTTGTAATGAGATATAAATGTATGTGGTTTAGCCCAAGTAGCAGCCGCACAAATAGTGTCTAAAGGTAAGTGAGCTGCGTGAGCCAAAGATGTAGAAATTGATCTGGTAGAATGTCCTCTGGGTTTTGCTGATAATGTTTGATCAGAAGCTTCATAAACATAAATGATACAGTCAGTTAGCCACTTAGAAAGAGTTCGTTTCGTAACTGCAAGACCCTTTCTGCTGTCAGCAAAAGCTACAAATAGTTGATCAGATTTCCTGTGATCTTTTGTTCTATCCAAATAAAATCTGAGTTGTCTATGGACGTCTAGTTTGTGCAACATATACTCCAATTTATTAGAGTGGTTTTTAATGAAGGTGGGTAATTCGATGGACTGATTAATATTACTAGAAGAACAAACTTTGGGAAGAAAGGATGGATTAGTGCATAGGGATACTCTGTCAGAATGAAAAATTAAATAAGGATGTTTGACCGAAAGGGCCTGAAGCTCAGACACCCGTCTAGCAGATGTAATAGCCACTAGAAATAATGTTTTCCATGACAAAAATTTCAAAGTGCAACTTGAAGCTGGTTCAAAGGGTGGTAACATCAATTTAGAAAGCAATAAGTTTAAATTCCACGGTGATGTCGGACTTCTGACTGGTGGTCTGATATGAAAGGAACCTTTTAAAAGGCTTTACAAAGTCTGTGAGCCATAATAGGTGCACCACTTTCTTCTACATGATAGTTAGAAATGGCAGCTAACTGTACTCTTAAAGTAGCCGGGGAAGCTCCTTCATGAAATAATTCAGTCAAAATTCTAAAACCTTATTCAACGGAGCTGTAACAGGGTCCAACTGATGTGACTCCGCCCAGAAGATAAACGTTTCCACTTACTGGTGTAAGTCTTTGTAGTGGAAACTTTATGAGAAGCTACCAAAATATCTTGAACCGCCGATGTAAGGGAATTGACCTGGCTAGAAAGGGAAGCGAGCAGCCAAGCTGCTAGATGGAGAGATTCTAGGGATGGGTGAGGAACTCCTGACGAGTGAGTCAGTAGATCTGGCTCTGGGTCCAGCATCCAAGGTCCCCGAATGCGGTGATGTAATAGAAAGGGGAACCAAATTTGACGAGGCCAGAACGGAGCAATGAGAATAATAGTCCTCTGAAGGTTGTTTGCTTTCTGTAGAAACTTTGCAATCAGGGGAAAAGGAGGAAAAGCATATAGGAGACCCGGGGGCCAATCGTGCACCAGCGCGTCCCTGGGGACTTCCCCTGGAGGGGGTAATAGGGCAAAGTAGCTCCTGCATTTGGCGTTCATTGGAGACGCAAACAGATCGCAGGTAGGCTGGCCCCATTTGCGAAAAATCCTTCTCGCAACTGACTGTTTGAGGGACCACTCGTGAGGCAATAGTATTGCCCTGCTCAGCCTGTCGGCTATGACGTTGGATGACCAGGGATGTGCGTTGCGATCAGAAAGCGACCGGTGGACTCTGCCCATTGCCAAATTCTCATGGCCTCTCTGCATAGTTGGTAAGACCTGGTTCCCCCTTGCTTGTTTATGTACCAGACTACGGACATGTTGTCTGTCTGAACTGCAATGGTCCCTGGAGGAAGAAGGGGAGCAAAGTGTTGCAACGCCAAAACACTGCCCTCAACTCCAGAACATTGATGTGCAGATTGTACTCCAGATTGGTCCATTCGCCTTGGACTGTCTGTCCCTGAAAGATGCCCCCACCCTATCAGGGAAGCGTCCGTGGTTATCGCTAAGCTGACGGTGCAGGTAGCACAAATGGTCTTCCGCTGGATAGGTTGCAAGTCTGTAACCACCACATTAGGTGTGATTTGCATGTTTTCGTTATCAATATTTCGTGAGTCAGTGGAAGTTGTTGGAATGACCATTGTGCAAACAGAAGCCATTGTAGCACTCTCATGTGCAGTCTTCCCAATGGTATCGCAATGAGGGAAGCTGCCATGAGACCCAAAACTTTCAGAACAATTTCTGCTGGGGACTTTTTGGACGACAGTAGAAGGGAAATGTTGAATTGAAGTGCTACTATTCTTTCTGTAGGAAGTTTTAGAACTAACTGACGCGTATCTAATTCCGCTCCTATGAATAAAATATGCTGTGATGGCTGTAGCAACGATTTTTCGAAATTTACTGAGATGCCAAGGTGTGTACAAAGTTGTAGGGTGTAATCCCTGGCTTGTATCAGTTGACGCCTGGTGGTGGCAGACAGGAGCCAGTCGTCCAGATACGGAAACACCTGGAATCCTAGGCCTCAGATGAGACGCTACCACTGCCATGCATTTGGTGAAGACCCTGGGGGCTGTAGTCAGACCAAAGGGCAGGGCTCGAAACTGATAGTGACTGGCTCCCAGCCGGCAAATGATCCCTGGACGCCCTGGCCATTTTGATGTGGTAGTATGCGTCCTTCAGATCTATCGAGCACATCCAGTCGTCCTTCCGTAAGAATGGAAGGATCGATTGAAGCGTGACCATTCGGAACTTTTCCTTCTTGACAAAGGTGTTGAGATGGCTTAGGTCCAGAATCGGCCTCCAGTCCCCTGTTTTCTTTGGAACTAAAAAGAACCTTGAGTAAGTTCCGAATCCTATTTGGTCCGCTGGGACTGGTTGGATGACTTTTTTCTAGCAGCTTTGAAATTTCTGTAGCTGCTGGTTCTCGCAGATGGGGTGGTACATCTGGGAGTTTTCTCTTTGGAATGGGTGCGGATAGAAATGGGATTTTGTAACCTCTGGTAACCATGCTTTTTACCCAATTGTCTGAGGAAAGATTTTGCCAGGCCTGAGGGTATAAAGCTAAGCGACCCCCGACTGCCTCCAGAGCAGGACAGTCGGGCCTCCTCTCAGGAGTGCTGAAAAGGTTTGCCAGGGAGGTTATCCCTGTCACCTTGGTTTTGCGGACCCCCTCTGCCGCCAGGGCGGCGTCTTCCACCTCTGCCCCCCCCTCTGCCTCTAGAGGGGGCATCACCCTGTGTGTTTGGGAAAGATCCTTGGGGTTTTCGAAACCACATTTTCCCACCACGTTGCCCTTTGGGGTACGGTCTGGAAGGGTGGAAAACGGACTCCGACAGCAGACAGAGTCTTTCCCTCCTGTTCACACCGGGTAAGGGTCTCCTTTACTATAGGGCCAAAAGTGTGGCTCCGTCAAATGGGGCGTTAGTAAAGGAAGACTTGAAGGCTTCCGCAAATGAACATAAGCGCATCCAGGATTGCCTACGAAGAGCAATCGCTGAAGCCGCTGCCCTACTCGATCCTTCGGCTGCATAGGATATCAGCCTCATGGACGAGTTCACAATGGACGTAAGGGTGTTGAGATGCGCTGTAACTTTCTCTGAGACAGCGGCATCTGTAGCACCCTGGAGGGTATCTCCAAACTCTTTGACTAGATCCCTCTGTAAACGTGTAAAATGAGTCAAATAGTTCAGGGAACGCATAGAGAAAGCCGCTGAACTAAAAATGCGCTTCCCGTATCTGTCCATGGTCCTAGAATCTTTGTTAGGCGGATGGACAGATGAGGAAGACTCCGACATCTCCTTTTTCGTGGCCGCTGCCACCACCATGGCGTCTACTGGAACTCCTTTGGTGAGGTAAGCTTTGTCCTGTGGTGCCGTGATGTACTTATTCGGCTTCCTAGGGACTGGTTCCACCGTGTCAGGAGTCTCCACGCCTTGAGCAATTAATTCCATTAACTCATCAAAGGCGGAGTGACCCAGGAGGAGGAAGGACGGGCACCAAATGCCTTCAGCAAAACTGACTCATCCTCAGAAGGGGGGAGGGCTTGCCAGTCACCTCTCTGTTTTAGGATCTCCAAGATGTCAGAAAAAGAGACATCCTCTGAAGGTGACTTGGGGGACCCTTCTGACTCATCTAAGTCAGTATCAGATGTCAAGGATTCTTGTGGAGAATCCAAGTGTCTCCTCTTACACAGTCTTTTCCTAGGAACTTCTTCGTGGGGAGCATCCGAAGAAGCCTCCGAGGAAGAGGGGGCACCCTCCAGGGGTGGCTGAGACACTGGTGCCCGACGCTTGGAAGTGGCCGTGGGTGCAGAGGAGGATAACGGTCCTTTGTGGGGAGGAGAAGCTGTACCTGCTGATGTGGTTGTCTGGGTAGACAACACCTTCCTCATGAGGTCGAAGGCCCCCGGGACCCGAGTCGAGGTATCTCCCGGTTCCGAAGAAATGGGAAGAATCCCGAAACAGGAGCCGAAGGCACCGACCCGAGGACGGAACCGAATCGATCCGTGCGAGGCCCGAGGAGCGTCAGAACCGAAACATCGGTCCGACTCTCGGTCCCGGAACCAAGGACGGATCTTCGGCCCCGAGACTCCGGTACCGGATGGAGTCGAGGTGAACGGTGCCGACCGAGAAAAAGACGGTTCTGGCACAGAGGGCTCCACAATCATCAGGTCAGCTTCTTCCGGCTCCGAAGACTGGACAGGTCTCGGAGGAGGAACAGGTGGAGATAGTGGCAGGCCTTCAAGTCTCGACATCAACTGAGAGGAGACCGAGATAAGCTTAGATAGGGCCGTATGCTCCATCAGTTTCTGCACCACACGGTCCACATCGGTGTCAGAAAGGGGCCCAGAAGAACGAGTCGAAGGGATCGAAGACGGAGCCGACCTCAGCAGAGTCGGTGGAGGGAGCTCCGTCACCGGTTCCAAGACTCGAGGCTCGGAAACTGCCAACAGTTGAACACTCGGCCCCGAAGTCTGTGGAACCGGTGATCTAACTAGACCCGAAGAGCTCGGAGCCGATGACTTTGGCTCCGACGCCTTTGACCCCTTCGAAGACTTGGATGCCTGGTCTGAAGCATCCAGAGCCTCCTGGAAAGAGGGTTTCAGCAATCCTCTGTCCATCAGTTTCCTGCACCTATCTGTCATGACCCTCCCACTAAAAGAGTGACAAATAGAGCAGTCCTCTTGTAAGTGGAGAGGGCCAAGACAGTAGACACAGGAACTGTGGTTGTCTGTGACCGACATTTTTTGGCCACACTGACAACGTTTGAAGCCAGATTTTAATTTCTCTGACATAATACCAAGAGAAAGAGACAGTCCAGTCCAGTAAAAGTCAATTCCAGTGAAAAAAGTCAAATCCGGTAATAGAAGTCAATTTCTTAAGAAAGCAGACTACAAAAATTTCTTAGTCAAAGTAATCCAAGTAGGGGTGGTAGGCCCCGAAAAACTCTGTACCCTTTAGTTAAACTAAGTAACTAATCTAAGGAACCGAGAATTCTAAATCCACTCACACAACTTACTCTTAACTTAAATGACTAGATTTAAAGTAGTTTTTTTGAAAAATGTAACAGAATAGATAATTTCTTATCTGTAAAAGCCTCGAGCTAGCCTCCAGCGATGCGTATGCAGCAGCGGCAAACTAGATCCGAGGTAAAGGCAGAGGGGGATTGTGGGTATTAGATGTCCTCGAGCTTCTTCTCGATGCAGAGCTTGCAGTCGGCCGGCACGGAGCCGAGGATCGGCTCCGAACCCATGTGTAAGAACAAAGGCGAGATTGAACACTCTCACATTTCTTTATTTTCTGCACAGTCTGGAAAGGTAGATCATTTTTGTTTAACAAGTTCCATGGTATGTTGCTGGTATTTCAGCATGTGGAGCAGACAATGTAATGCTCTAATGGCAAGAGTTGCAGAGGTGTATACTTTTTTACCCCATCTGTCTAAAGCTTGGGAATCCCTGCCCAAAGGGGTGGGATTCTTAGCTCTGGTTGCTTCTATTCCTTTATGTCCCCCTGGGTTAACAGTAGGATTTTTGAAAAGAAATTTGTGAGTCAGGGACTCTAATACCTATGAGGTTGCCTGGGAGCAGGAGGTAGAATATTAGGAGTTAAACTGGATTCCATGAAAACATTATCCAAAACATCCAGAACAGGAAGAATAGCTAAGGGTCTGTGCTGTGGTAAATCTAAAAATTCCAGAATCTCTTTTTGGACTGAGGATAATCCTGACATTCCCAATGGAAATGCTCTCTCAAGGTATGTATGGTTTCAGCTAAACAAACATTCTCTGGAGGAGAAGTAGAAGGAATGGATTCCTCTGCATCTGAATCCTCATAGGCAGATAAGGGCATGTCTTCATAATCAGAAACCTCAGAGTCATCTGACTCTTGGTCAGATAAAGCTGCTGGGGAAAAGCCTCTTTCTTTTAGAAGGGGTAGGCTGGCTTCCCCTAATCAGCATAAGGTCTTTCGCCATTTTAAGCATTTGAAATTGAGGCATGGAAGCAGGTTCTTGAGCTTGGGTCATCTTTTTTTAGGCGTAGTGTGTACCCTGGGACTTAGAAACTCGGTAGTTTTAGAAAGAACTAAAGACGTGAAAAGTCTGTTTATATCAGTAGTGCAAAGAACTTTCTCAGAAGCCAGTGCCTGCACAGCAGCTTAGGACCCATCCAAGGTAGAGACATCCGCAGGTTCCATAGTCAAAGAAGAGTCTTGCGGCATACTGGACTCCAAACGGATCTCAGTAGTGGCCTGCGAATCTATAGAAGCAGGCATCAGGGGCTGCAAAATCACCAGAGTACCGGCGAAATGGCGACTAACTTACAAGAAGCATCATCGGCAGTTTTAAACCTGTGTGGTCTGTCTTTATCCTTACGTTTTTTCAAAAGATCCGTAGTCAGATGGATTACCGAAGCCATTTCGGAATACAGAGATAGAGAGCGAAAGTATTTAGCTACGATAAGGGCCCGACGACGTATAGTTCTGGCATTGAACAAAACAAACAGCGAGGGATCTCGTGGTCTGGGCCTAAACAGATGACGCAATAAAAATGGAAATCTGTGTGGTATTTGCTTTCCACAGGCGAGACAATTAACTTTTTCTGATATCAGTTAGAGCAAGAAAAAAGGATCCCCAACAAGGTACTTAGCTTTAGAAGACTTCAACTAAATTTAAGAAATAAAAACTCTGGTACCGGCCGACCGGCACTCATGTGAACTGCTTCTGCTTCGGGCTCTTTGGCAAGAAAAACTGGTGTAATGGCATCGGCTGCCTGTTTTTATACCACTGATGACCTGACATCAGTCCTGCAGCAACAGCAACTTGCGCAGAAATACCAAGACTCAGGTATTCGGGCCAACTGACTGCTACCCCTGGCAGGATACCCCAAGTGTGATGACTGCAACAGTGAAACACAAAGAACATCCAATCAGCTAGCTTGAGGGACTGGAGGTTGGGAAGCTGTTCCATCAAATGTGAAATGAGATCCTGTCTGGGATCCAATATCTATGGAGGATATTTGCTGTGAGACCACAAAAAGGGAAACCATACCCAATGACACCAGTAGTGGGGCAATGTGGATAAGATTGCTCTTCAACCCGCTGGCTTTCTGTAGTATTTTGGGTAGAGGGATCGGAGGAAAAGCATACAGGAGACCAGTTTCCAACTGTGGACAAGAGCATCCCTGGTGACTCTCCCTTCGGGGGGATCAGAGCAAAGTACCTGCTACATTTGTTTAGGTGGGAAGCAAGAAGATCATAGCAAGGTTGGCCTCAGGAGCTGAAAATCTCATTCATTACGGACTGGTTCAGGGACCATTCATGAAGACTCAGGATATACCTGCTCAATTTGTCCACCAGAATGTTGGATTCCCCCGGGATGTGTGCTGCAATAAGAAAGCGGTTAGAAGCAATCACCCATTCCCAAACTCTGACAGCCTCTCTGCAGAGCAGGCAAGACTGGTCCCCCCTGCCTGATGAAGTACCATACCACTGAATGTCCATCAAGACTGCAACTGTCCCCACAGGGAGGCAGTCCTGAAAGCTTGCAAGATGAGGACTGCTCTCATCTCCAGGATGTGTGGTCTTTACGATAGGCCATGTGCCTTGGACCATCCTTCCCTGAAAATGCCTCCCCACTCCAATAGGAAAATCTCCATGGTCACTGTAGCCGAAGGGGAGGAGACAAAAGGCCTGCCTAAATGAAGACCATCCATGAGCATCCACCATAACATATGACATCTGCAAATTGGCTCAAGTTTGATCAAGGTTAATAACTGGTGGCACCGGATAGACCACTTAACAGCCAGGGTCCACTGAAGAACTCATGAAGAACCTGGATACAGGCACCAGGAGGATGGCAGCCGACATGGGGTCCAAGGCCAGGAGAATCAAGCGAGCTGGAGGAGATAAAGTGTCTAGAAGGAATTGTACTTGTCTGACTATACCTGTTGTGAGGGAAGAGCTGCAACTAGCATTATGTTCAACTGCATCCCAAAGAATTCTATGTTCTGAAGCAAGACCAACTTGCATTTGACCATGTTGACAGTGATTCCAGGGAAAGAAACAGGTGCATCATCACTTGGATTGCCCAGAACAGTTGATACCTTTTGGATGCAGTCAGGAGCCAATCGTCCAGGTAGGAAAATGCCTGGAAACCTTGCAGACTGAGATGCACTGCAACTACTGTAACACCAGGGGGCTGTGGAAAGACCAAAGGGCAGACCCTTTAAACTGGCAATGATTAGCCCGCTGCCAAAAGCATAGAAATCTTCTGAAGCACATGTATTTTGATATGATTGTACACATCCTGGAGATCTACAGAGTACATCCAGTTGTCCTTGCGCATTAGCAGCAGAATGGACTGTACCATAACCATGTGGAACTTTGTCTTCTTGGCAAATTTCAACTGCTGAGAACCAGTATATGCCAAAGGTCCCCAGTTGTTTTGGCATCAAAAAGCAACATGAGTAAGTTCTACAGCCTTCTTAATTCGGGACCCACTGGAGGACCTTTGTCTAGAAGGTTTTGCACTTTTACAAGGGCATTCTTCCTCTGACTGGGTGGCACACTGAGGCGAGACTCCCCTGTGGGGGGAGAAGGAAGGGAAAAGGGAATATAGTAGCCTCTGAATAAGATATTCAACACCCAAGAGTTGTTTATGTCTGTCCAGCCTGCTGGGTGCAAGGACAATCTGCCCCCAACTGCCTCCAGAGTAGGACAGTCGGGCAAACATTTCAGGAACACTGAAAGGGGTTGTCAGAGAAAAGTACAGTTTTGAACACTTACCATAAATGTAGATGTTAGAGTGTACTCACTGTTGTAGTCATCACACTTCGGTTATCTGCCTTGCAGGTAGCCCTCAGTCAGCCCGAATACAAGAGACTAAGTATTTCTGTGTCGGATACTGACACTCCTGGACTGATGTCAGGTCATCAGGGGTATAAAAACAGGCAGCCAACACCATTACATCAGTTTTTCTTGCCCCAAATGTCAGAAGCCCCCAAATAGGGAGCTAGGTTATAGTGGGGGAAGCACCACCAGTAAAAAGTAAATACTAACACTAGTAGAAATAGCCATAGACAGGATTGAGAGAAAACCAGGGGACTGGTAGGAGGAGAAACCAGAACTGCAACAGTGAATACATTCAAACATCTACATTAATGTTAAGTGTACACAACTGTACTATGTTCTTTGTGTTTCACTGTTGCAGTCATCACACTTGGGTGGATTCCCAAAGCTGAGGAGGGGTGGAGGCAATCAAGAAGAGTTAGGGCTGGCTAGTAGGCCTTGCAAGACTGCTGTAGCAAAACCCGCCCTGGATTTGGAAAAGATATGCAAGTAGCAATGCTTGGTGAAGATGTGTACAGAACTCCAAGTAGCATCTTCCAGGATGTCCCTGGTAGGGACTCCCCTGAGAAATGCTGTAAAGGTAGATGTTACCCTAGTAGAGTGTGTTCTAAACCCCTGAGGGGTTGGATTTCCATGGTGCCTGTAACAAATGGATGCAGTGTACTATCCATTTGGAAATGGTTTGTTTTGAAATGGCCTTGCCCTCTGCCCCTGTTGCAAACTGACTAGTAACGGGTTCAATTTTCTGAAGGGCTTAGTGCTATCAAGGGAGAATCTGAGCTGTCTGTGCACGTCCAAAGAGTGCAGGATCTGTTCCCCTTTATTTTGAGGATTAGGGAAGAAGGTTGGTAAATGGATGGATTGGTTGAGAGGCACACTGGACACCACTTTAGGCATAAATGAGGGGTTAGTCCTGAGGGAGACCCTGTCATCATGGAAAATAATGAAGGGTTCCACAGCCATCAGTGCTTTTAGCTCAGACACACTTCTAGCTGAAGTGATGACTAGATGCAAGGCTGTTTTCCAGGAGAGGAATTTAACTCTGCTGAAGCAGCAGGTTCAATGGGGGGGGGGGGGCATGACCTTTTCCAGTACAAAGTTAAGGTCCCAAACAGGGGTGGGTGCTCTCCTTGGTGGCCTTAAGTTGTTTGCCCCTCTCAGGAATTCTTTGGTGAGAATATACAGGTGGCTCAGTTTTGCAATGAGCCAAGATGGATCTTAATGGAGGAGAAGGATAGGCGTCTGTGGAGTAGTTCTGCTAGGTAATTCAGGATTAGAGCTAAGGAGGGCAAGTGCTGTGTCCTCTCCTTTCGACTGAATCCAAGAACAATACCTTTTCCACTTATCAGCATAGGATTTCTTTGTACTGGGCCTTCTGGCTTCAAAGATGACATCCAGCACCTGTTTGCTTAGGGTTGCTGGTGGGGTATTCAAGGAATAAGCCAGGCTGCAAGATTTAGGGTTTGCAAATGTGGATGCAAGATTTGTCCCTCCTGCTGAGAGAGCAGGGTTGGGGGTCTGCTGTAGGGAGCCAGGGTAGCACCATTGTCATGCTGCACAGGAGTGGGTATCAGTGCTGGCATGACCAGTTCTGGGCAATAATTGTTCTGGGCCTGTTCTGTTTTATCTTGAGTAATATTCTTGAGAACGGGCAGAGGTGGAAAGGCATATATTGATAGGTTTTCCCATTGAAAGGATAGGGCATCCACTTTCCAGGCCCTGTTGTGGGCATTCCTGGTGCAGAATTTGCTGAGCTGATGGTTGTAGGGGAAGGCAAAGAGATCCACTTATTGCCCCCCCCCCCCATTTCTGAATCAGAAGGTTGAAGGTGCTGGGCTCCAATTTCTACTCGTGTAGGTCTAAGAGATTTCTGCTTCAGTTGTCTGCCAGTGAGTTTAGTTTGCCTGGCAGGAATTGAGCTTGTAGATGGACTTGAATGTCCAAGGCATTGGTCCACAGGGCCATTGCCAACTTGCAGAGTGGGTAGGAATGGGTTCCCCCTGCTTATTGATGCATCACATAACTGTTTTCATCAGCAGTTGTCCTGGAAGGAATAGGGAACTGAAAGCTGTCAGGGCAATTTGTACAGCTAGCACCTCTTTTTGGTTGATGTGCAGATGAATTTGATTTGGGCTCCAGTGGCCCTGAATACATTTGCCAGTCATGTCAGCCCCCCCCCCCAGGCATAGTCTGATGCATCTGTGGCCAGGGTCTGGGCGGCGTGGGGTAGAGTGAATGTCAGTCCCTTGTTGTGGTTGCATGCTTCTGCCCACCAACGGAACTCTATCCTTAAGACAGGGTATGGTAGGAATGACCGTTTCCAGGTCCTGAGAATGTTGACACCAAAGACCAAGTACCATTGAAGTTTCCTCATATGCAATATTGGATATGGAATTAGCAGTACACATCAGGCCATGAACCCCAGGGCTTGCAGTATTTTTCTTGCGGATAGCTAGGTTCTGGTGGCCATTTATGTGAATTAATCTGTCAGATAAACTTGTTTTTCTGAAGTGAGGAATGCCATCTGGGAAGCTGTGTTCAATCTTGCTCCCAGGAATACAATCTTTTGAGTGGGTACCAGTTGTGATTTCTTTTTGCTGATGGTGTACCCCAAGAAAGTTTTTTTTTTTTTTTTTACAAATGCCAGGTGCTGAAGTAGCAATTCCTGACTGTCCACCTGAATCAGGCAGTCAGCCAATTATAGGTACATTTGGATATTTCTCTGCCTGCAGTATGCAATGGCTGGAGCCAGGAATTCTGTGAATACCCTGGGCACAGTAGATGAGCCAAAGGAAAGTGCAGAGAACTGAATGCATAGATCCTGCCCTAAAATGTAGATACTTCCCGCATGACTCGCTTATTGGGATGCGCAAATAGGCTTCTTTTAAGTCTAGGGTGACTAACCAGGCATCCTTGGCCAACATAGGAGCTGTTGCAGGGTAAGAATTTTGAACTTTGGTACCACCAGGAAGGTGTTTAGAATTGAAAGTTCCAGGATTGGATGCCAAGAGCCCTCTTTCCTGTGTACCAGGAATAGTCTGGAAAAGAATCCTCGACTCCTCTGTTCTACTGGAACAGACTGAACAGCTCTGATATTGAGCAGGGAAAGTACTTGGCTTTGAGCCTCTGCCCACTGATTTGGAGGAAGGTCTGGAAACCCACTTGGGGTTGGCAGAGAATGGAAATAAAATGTGTACCCCTGGGAAACCACGTTGAAAGAACCATTGGTCCTGGGTGATGGACATCCAGTTTTTACTTGATGGGCAAGTTTTCCTCCTGGGGCACAAGCAGTTGGACTGGGCAGGAAAGTGGATTGAAGTCATTGTGAGCTTTTTGCGTAAGGAGGTTGCTTACCACTCACTACTTTAGGGGTGGGGGACACTCCATTGCTTAGACCTCTACCCCGAGACTGTAGTCTGAGTGGTCTGTTTCCCCTGGGTCTTGTTTGAGAAGGCCTGGAGGGGGCTGGAAAGGACCACTGTTTTGAAGGGCAATGCATACTGAATCTAGTGGGTTGCACTTGTAAGAATTCTTTAACAGTCTGTATAGATTTAGCTTTTTCTTCCATCTTTTTAAGAACTTCTGCTTTGGTGCCAAACAAAGTCCTTATTCAAAGGAGAGTCTAGTAATTTAGATTTGACATGATCTGGCAAGGTCTGGTCCTTCAGCCAAGCACGTCTTCTCAGTACAGAGCCAGTGACTGCTGCCCTGCAAGATGCTACTAGGGCATCAAACCTGCACTGCACAGTATTGCTTACTGACTTGGTTTGCAGAGTGCATAAGCTCCTGAAATTCTTCATCTTCTGCACAGTCTGGAAAAGTTGCCACTTTTTGTTTAATAAGTTCATATGTTGCTGGTACTTCAGCATGTGAAACTGGCAATTCAAAGCCCTGATAAGAGTTGCAGAGTTATATAACTTCTTAACCCATCCGTCCAAAGCTCTGGAATCCCTGTCCGAAGGGGTGGGATTCCTGACTGTAGTAGCCTGGATACCTTTAAGCCCACGGGAAATGATCTCTGGGTCAGCAGGAGGATTCTTGAACAGAAACCTTTGAGTATCAGGTACTCTGTAGTACCTGTCAGGTTTCCTAGGAGGAGGAGGTAATATGTCAGGGGTAAGACTGGATTCAGTGAAATCTTCATCCACAACATCCAGGACAGGGGGTATAACAAAAGGTCTGTGTCGAGGCAACTAAAAATTCTCTGAGTCTCTTTTTGGACTGAGGATAGTCTTGGCATTCCCATACTCTCAAAGTATGCAAGGTTTCACCAAAAGAAAAATTCTCTGGATGGGAGGCAGAGAGAATTGATTCCTCTGCATCTGAATCTTCATAGGCAGATAAGGGCATGTCTTCATCATCAGAAATGTCAGAGTCATTGGACTCCTGGTCTGTAAAACCTGAAGAGGACTGGGTTCTTTGTCTCTTTGCAGGGAAAGGTTAACTTCCCCTAATCAGTGTAATAAGGCCTTCAGCCATTCTAAGCATTTGTTTTTGTGGCATGGGGGCCTGAGCATGCACTTTGGTCATCGGTCTAATAGGTGTACTGCATACTGTAGGCCTAATGTAACAGTAGTTTTGGTTAGAAATGAAGTCTGTTTAATTCGAACATCGGCAGAGCGAAGAACTGCCTCAGAAGCTGGTGCCTGCACAGCGGCTCTGGACCCATCCAAGGTAGAGACATCCACAGGTTCCATAGTTGAAGCATCTCACGGCATACCGGACTCTGAATGGGTCTCAGCAGAGGCCTGCAAATCCATTGAAGCGGGCATCAGGGGCTGGAAAGGTGCCTCACAGAGTACCGGCGGACTGGTGACTAGCTTAACGGAGGAGGCGTCGGCAGTTTTTGACCTATGCGGTCTGTCTTTATTGCATTTTTTCAGAAAATCGGTAGTCAGATGGCTTATTGAAGCCATTTCAGAATACAGAGATCGACAGTGAAAGAATTTAGTGACAAAAAGAGCCCAAAGACTAATGGTTTGGGGGTTAAACAAGGCACAAAACCGACAGCGAGAGACGTTGTGGTCTGGGTTTAAACAGGTGAAGCAGTAAGTGAAAATCCCAGAGGTATTTGCTTTTCACAGGCAAGACAATTAACTTTTCTGACATTGATTAGAGCAAGAAAAAAAGATCCCCAATGGGGTACTTAGCTTTAGAAGAATTCAGGGTTATTCAACGAAAAACTTCAGGTAGCGGCCGACTGGCACTTGGGAACTGCTTCGGGCTCCTCCTCAGCAAGAAAGACCGATGTAATGGCGTCGGCTGCCTGTTTTTATACCCCTGACGACCTGACGTCAGTCCAGGAGCTACAGCATCCGACGCAGAAATGCTAAGTCTCTGATATTTGGGCCAACTGAGGGCTACCAGCAAGGCAGATGACTGCAACAGTAAAACACTAAGAACATCTCTCCCTTCTGCTGGATCAGGGCTGTTGGAATCTGAGGGAGGTGCCAAGAAGGCAATGGTGACAGGTTGCGCAGTAGTAGGTACCAGTGTTGGCATGGCCAGTCTAGGGCAATCAGGACTGCTGTTGGTCTTTCCTCCCTTATTTTGAGTAACACCCTTGTAAGAAGAGGTAGAGGGGGACATGCATAGATCGAGAGGTTTACCCATTGGAAGGCTAGGGCATCCACTTTCCAGGCCTTACTGCAAAGTTCCCTGGTGCAGAATAGCTGGTGGTTGTGAGAGGCAAATAGGTCCAACCTTTGGGGCACCCTATTTCTGGGTTACGAGGCTGAAGGTGTTGTGGTTTAACTGCCATGTGTGTGGGTCTAGGAGATTTGTGCTTAAGTTGTCTGCCAGAGAATTTTGGTAGCGTGGCAGGAATTGTACTAGCAGGTGAATCTGCATGGCTGAAGCCATGTGCCAAAGGGTCCTGACTAGCCTGCATAGTGGGAAAGAGTGGGCTCCTCCCCGGTTGTTGATGTACCACATCACTGTGGTGTTGTCTACTTTGATAGTAGAGGCCCCGGAGAGAGTAGGGGTCTGAAAGCTGTCAAAGCATGCTGAACAGCTAGCATCTCTTTTTGGTTGATGTGCAGATGAAATTGATTTGGGCTCCAATGACCCTGAATACACCTACCATCCAGGTGTGCACCCCAGGCATAGTCGGATGCATTTGTGGTTAGGGTCTGAGTGGCATGGGATTGTGAAAAGGGAAGTCCCTTGTGGTTGCATGCTGCTGCCCACCAAAGAAAATCTTTCCTTAGACAAGGTATAATACTTTCCAGGTCCTGAGAATATTGACAAAGGCTTTTTAAGTACCATTGAAGTTTCCTCACATTCAGTCTGGCATATGCAATTAGTAGAATGCAGGCGGCCATGAACCCTGGAGCTTGCAGGATTTTCCTTGTGGATAACTGGGTTCTGGTGGCCAGTTGAGAGAAGTAGCCCGTTAGATAGGCTTGTTTTTCTGGAGTAAAGAATGCCACCTGGGATGCTGTGTCCAGGCTTGCTCACAGGAATACAATTATCTGACTGGGACTAGTTTGGATTTCCTTTTGCTTATATAGTGTACCCAGGTGAGGTCAGTAGGTCTTTTACAAATGTCAGGTGCTGCAACAGCTTTTCCTGTCTGCCTGAATCAGACGGTCGTCCAAGTAAGGGTAAATTTGAATATTTCATTGTCTGCAGAAAGCAATGGCTAGAGCCAAGCATTTTGTGAAAACTCTAGGAGCAGTGGATAAGCCAAGGGAAATGCAGAGAACTGATAATGCATAGATCCTGCCCTGAAAACTAGATATTTCCTGCAAGAGTCTCTGATTGGGGTGTGCAGACAGGCCTCTTTTAGGTCTAGAGTGGCTAACCAGACATCTTTGGATAGCATAGGAAGAAGCTGCTGGAGGGTGAGCATTTTGAATTTTGGTACCACCAGGAAGGTGTTTAGAATGGATAGAACAAGGATTGGGCACCAGGTGTCTTCTTTTCTAGGTACCAAAAGTCTGGAAAAGAAACTTTGGCCTATCTGATCTGCAGAAACAGGCTGAATTGCCCTCATGGAGAGGCAGGAATGAACTTGGTTTTGTGCCTCTGCCCACTGTTTTGGAGGAAGATCTGGGAACCCTTTCGGGGTTGGCAGTGTATGGAAATAAAATTTGTACCCCTGGGACATTGAGGACCCATCGATAGTCAGTGATGGAGACCCAGTTTTTTGCATGGGAGGCAAGTTTTCCTCCTAGGGCCACAAGCAAGTGGGCAGAGGTAAGAGGAGGAGTTGAAAAGTCATTGTGAATTCTTTCCATAAGGAGGTGGCTTAGCACTCCCCTCCACTGCTTAGATCTCTGCATTCCCTAGGCCTGCTGTCTGGGGGGGGGGGGTTCTTCGCCTAGGTCTAGTCTGAGCAGGCCTAAAGGGGGGCTGGAAAAGACCAGTGTTTTGAGGGGCAATGCCTACTGAATCTCGGAGGCTGGACTAGCAAAGTCTGCATAGATTTGGCTTTTTCTTCCATCTTTTTTAAAACCTCTTCTGCCTTGGTGCTAAACAGATCACCTTTGTTCAGTGGTGTGTCCAATAATTTTGATTTGACATGGTCAGGCAAGGTCTGTTCCTTAACCCAAGCATGCCTTCTAAGTACAGAACCTGTGACTGATGGCCCTGCAGGATGCTTCTAAAGCATCAAACCCACATTGCAGGGTATGCTTAGTAACCTGGCTTGCAGAATGCATAAACTCCTGTAATTGTTCATTTTCTGCACAGTCTGGAAAGGTAGATAATTTTTGTTTAACAAGTTCCACAGCATGTTGCTGGTATTTCAGCATGTGGAACTGACAATTTAACGCTCTAATGGCAAGAGTTGCGGAGGTGTATACTCTTTTACCCCATCTGTCTAAAGCTCGGAAATCCCTGTCCAAAGGGGTGGGATTCTTAGCTGTGGTTGCTTTTATTCCTTTAGGTCCTTGGGAGATGAACTCTGGGTCAGCAGTAGGATTTTTGAAAAGAAATTTGTGAGTCAGGGACTCTGATACTTATGAGGTTGCCTGAGAGCAGGAGGTAGAGAATCAGGAGTTAAACTGTATTCCATGAAAACATCATCCACAACATCCAGAAAGTACAGTTGTGTACACTTACCATAAATGTAGATGTTAGAGTGTATTCACTGTTGTAGTCATTACATTTGGGTATTCTGCTGGCAGGTTGCCCTCAGTCGGCCTGAATAACAAAGTCTTGGGTCCTACGTTGGTTGTTGTCTCCTCTTCCATGATGTCAGGGGTATAAAACATGCAGCAGATGCCATTGTATTCAGTTTTTCTTGCCCCATATGTCAGGTGCCCCTCAAATGGGGAGCAAAAAAAAAATTATACACATACACACATTATATATATATATATATATATATATATATATATATATATATATACACACACACACATATATCAATAAACAGCAATATATGTAAATGCACTTTTAGCAACGTAAACTTTACCTTCATCTAAAAGCAAATACACCACAAAGGCTTTAGAATATAGTGAAGTTATAGAAAAGGGGGATGGCGGGTGGGTAACCCGGACTGCAACAGTGAAAGCACAAACATCTACATTTATGTTAAGTGTACACAACTGTACTAGGTTTAGTGTTTCACTGTTGCAGTCATTACATTTGGGTAGAATCCCAAAGCTATGGATGGGAGGATGGAACTAAACAGCATTAGGAGCAGCTATAAGGCCCTGCAGAACTGCAGTGGAAAAGCCTGCCCTGGATTTAGAGGAGAGGCAAATGATAATGCTTTGTAAAGGTATTAACAGAGCTCCAGGTACCAACTTCTAGAATGTCTTTGGTTGGAACTCCTCTGAGAAAGGCTGCTGAGGTAGAGGAAGCTCTGGTGGAATGTGACCTGATTCCCTTGGGTACATGTTTACCATGATGCAAGTAGCAGAAACGAATGCAGTGGCTTATCCACTTAGAAATAGTCTGCTTTGATATAGCCTTCCCCTCTGATCCTGAAGCAAATGTCACCAGCAGTTGCTCACTTTCTTAGAAATTTGGTCCTGTTTAAGTAGAATCTTAGCTGTCTGTTTACGTCCAATGAATGCAGAATCCACTCCCACTTATTCTGCGGATTTGGGTAGAATGTTGGCAGGTGAATAGTTTGGTTAAGAGCCACACTGGATACCACCTTAGGCATAAAGGAAGGATTGGTCCTGAGGGGGTAAAATGTAATAAAAGGCTCCACAGGCATGTGAGCCTGTAGTTCAGAAATCCTTCTTGCTGAAGTGATTGCCAAAATGAAAGCTGTTTTCCAAGATAAAAACTTTATATCCGCAGTAGCTGCTGGTTCAAAAGGAGGCAGGGTGAGTTTTTCTAGCACATAATTGAGGTCCCATGCAGAAGTTGGTGGATCTTCTGGGAGGCCTATAATTTTTGGCCCCTCTAAGATACTGTTTTAGCAGAGGATGAGAGGCTCAGTGTCGTAATGAGCAGAGATGGCAGAGGCATGGATTTTTATTGAAGAGAAGGAAAGGCCCTAGTCAAACATCTGTCAAGTATTGTAAAATCTGAGGGATATTTGGTTGTGCTGTGTCCACTCCTTGTGCTTGGTTCCAAGCACAGAATCTCTTTCATTTATCAGCATAAGATTTTCTAGTACTAGGCCTTCTGGCTTCCAAAATGACATCCATAACAGATTTACTGAGAGGTGTTTGAATAATTACAAGATCAGCCATGCTGCAAGGTTCAGAGTTTGGAGCTGGGTGTGCAGAATTTGATTGTTCTGCTGAGACAGTAGATAAGGTATTTGAGGCAAGTACCAAGGAGGGAGTCGAGACATATTCCTTAGACTAGGGTAAGAGTGCTGGTGAGGCCAGTCCTAAGCAATTAGGATCATTTTTGGTTTTTCCTGTCTGACCTTTAGTAAGACCTTGGAGAGAAGAGGCAGGGGGGAAAGACATAGACTGATAGGTTTTTCCAACTGAAGGATAGGGCATCCACTTTCCATGCTTGTCTGTGATAAGTCCTTGTGCAGAATTTGTCCAGTTGATAAATTTTGGGGAGAGGCAAATAGATCTATGTCTGGGCTCCTCCATTTCTGTGTTACCATGCTGAAGACATGTGGATCCAGTTTCCACTCATGCAGGTCCATAAAAGATTTCTGCTTAGGTCGTCTGCCAGATTATTTTGCTTTCCTGGCAGGAATTGAGCTTGAAGATGTACTTGGTAAGTCAAGGTTGTGTTCCACAATGCCATGGCTAGTCTGCCAAGGGGGTAGGAATGTGTACCCCCCCCTGCTTGTTTACGTACCACATAACCGTGGTGTTGTCCATCTATCAGTAGTTGTCCTGGATGAAGCAAGTCTTGAAGGCTGTCAGGGCATTCTGAACAGCTGGCATCTCTTTTTTGATTGATATGTAGATGCATTTGACTCGTGGACCATGTGCCCTGAATACATCTTCCTGCCATATGGGTCCCCCAGGCATAATCTGATGCATCTGTTGTCAATGTCTGCCTGGCTGTGGGCAAGTTGAATGGCTGTCCCGTGTTGAGGTGACAGGCTTTTGCCCACCATCGAAACTCCTGTTGCAGGCAGGGAATGAGTGTAATTATTGTTTCCAGGCTGTGGCAATGTTGAGTCCAAACACTTTTCAAATACCATTGAAGTTTCCTCATATGCAGGCCTGCAGATGGAATTAGCAGTATGCAGGATGCCATGAAGCCGGCAGAATTTTTCTTGCAGATAACTGGGTCTTTGTTGCCAACATTTTGAGATAAGTAGTCAGTTGTCTGTGTTTGTCTGGCATGAGATAAGCCATCTGGGCAGTTGTATTTAAGCTTGCACCCAGGAATATTATCTCTTGAGAGGGTACAAACATCGATTTATTTTCATTTACTGTGTACCCTAGACCTGTTAGTAATCTTTTTACAAACGCCAGATGCTGTAGTAGGATGTCCTTGTTCTCTGCTTGAATAAGGCAGTAGTCCAAGTAAGGATATATTTGTATTCCTCTGTCTGCAAAATGCACTGGTGCAAGGCATTTTGCGAAGACCCTGGGTGCAGTAGATAAGCCAAAGGGAAGTGCAGAGAATTGGTAGTGCATTGAGCCAGCTATAAATCTGGGGTATCTTCTGCATGATTGTCTGATTGGGACATGCAGGTATGCCTCTTTTAGGTCTAAAGTCACAAGCCATGCCTTCTTGCCCAGCATGGGCAGAAGTTGCTGCAGAGTTAACATTTTGAATTTTGGAATATCCAAGAATGTGTTTAGGATAGACAGGTCCAGTATTGGTCTCCAGGCTTTTTCCTTTCTGGGTACCAAGAATAGCCTTGAGTAAAATCCTTGTCCCTGCTCTTGCTGTGGTACTTGCTGAATGGCTCTCATGTCCATGAGGGATGAAACTTGTTTTTGTGTCTCTGCCCATTGATTGCGTGGCAGGTCTGGCATACCGTTTGGCCTTGGCAGGGTGTGAAAGTGGAACCTGTAGCCTTGAGAGACGATATTTAAGACCCATTTGTCCTGGGTGATCATGTGCCAGTTTTGTGAAAAAAGTGCTAGTTTTCCACCCAAAGGGGCTGCCAGAAGATAAGTGCTTGGTGCTGGCAGGGGAAGTCATTGAGATTGTTTCCTGTAAGGCTGTAATTTTTCCTCATCGCTTTTGGAGGTAGAAGCACCCCATTTTTAGGCCTGTATGAGCCTTGGGGTTGTGATCTGCCTCTTTGTGGCCTGTCTGACACTGGAAAGGGCCAATTCTTTGTAGGCCAGTTCCTGTTAAATCTGGGAGGCTGTACCTGTAAGAAATCCTTCACTGTTTGCATAGATTTAGCTTTGTCCTCCATTTTCTTCAACACCTCTTCCGCTTTAACACCAAACAAGGTATGTTGTAATGGAGCATCTAATAGCTTTGGCTTTAACATGATCGGGCAGATTCTGTTCTTTTAACCAAGCATGCCTCCTAATGGCAGAACATGTAACTGTAGCCCTGCAGGAGGCCTCTAGAGAATCAAAGCCACATTGCAAAGTATGCTTTCCCACTTGTTCAGCTGCATGCAGTAAATCCTGCTTTTGTTTTCTGCACATTCTGAATTTGGCAACATTTTCTGTTTAAGCTGTGACATAAGATATTGCTGATATTTAAGCATATGAAACTGACAATTTAAAGCTCTTACAGCCAAGGTAGCAGAAGTATAAATATTTTACCCCCATCTGTTCAGGGCCCTTGAATCCCTATCAGAGGGGATAGGGTTTTTTGCCGTGGAAGCCTTGACCCCCTTGGGACCCTGAGAATTTCTGGGTCAGCAGCAGGGTTTTTATAAAGAAATTTATGAGAATCAGGAAACCTGTAGTATCTGTCTGGCTTAACAGGAGCTGGAGGTAAAGAGTCAGGAGACAGACCGGACTCTGAACATACATAATCTACAATGTCTAAAACAGGAGGAATAGTAAGTGGCCTGTGCTGGGGTAATAAAAGGAAGTCTGAGCCTTTTCTTGGATTCTGAGTAATCTTGGCTCTCCCAATGAAAATGTTACCTCATAGTATGCAGGGTCTCCCCAAAAGAATAATCCTCAGGAGGTGAGGCTGAAGGGATAGATTCTTCAGCATCAGAATCCTCATAGGGAGGAAGGGAATATTCCTGTTCAGAAGAGGAATCGGAAGAAATGGAAACCTGATCTGAAGATTCATATTCTATCTCTTGCCTATGCCTCTTATCAAGAGGGGGATGGGAACCCCTGATCAAAGTAATTAGGTCTTCGGCCATTTTAAGCATCTGTTTTTTAGGCATGGAGGCCTGTCCAGGAGAATGCTGCACTTGTTTCTTTGTCTTTAGAGCTGGTTTAGTCTTTGCCTTTGAAGCTGAAGACGACTTTACATATAACTGTGCAGGCCTGAAAACACCTTCAGAAGCAGATGCCTGCTCAGCAGCTCTGGACCCATCTGAGGAAATAGTTTGTGTCTCCAATTCCTTGAGTTTCCAGTGGCCTAGTTGGCTCCACGTGGGAGTCGGAAGCAGCCTGTGGCTCTGAGGTAGCGGGTGTCAGGGGCTGCGAAAGTGCTTCACTGAGAACCGGCGACAGGTCTATCAGAAGCCTCGTCTGATTTGGACCTCTGATGCCTGTCCTTTTCTTTTTATTTGCGCTTTTTATAAACTCCGGTAGTCAGCTGTTCCGACAGCATTATATAATTGAATCTTCTGCCAAAGTAATGAAATGCAAAATCGTACAGAAGCTTTAGTGCATTGGCTAAACCTAGCCCAAAACCAACAACTAGCAACGTCGTGGTCAGGGCCTCGGCAAGGAATACACTAAGAGTGAAAATCCTTGAGGTATTTGTTTCCCACAAGAAATACAATTAACTTTTTCTGACATCGGTCTGGAGCAAGAAAAAAGTTTCCCCAACAGGGTACTTAGCTTTAATGAAGACTTCGGATCTGAAATTCGAATTTGAAAATCTGGAGTCTTCCGACCGGCACTTGCTAACTGCTTTTGCTTCTGGCATCGCGCGGCAAGAAAGACTGAAGAAAATGGTAAAAACAAAAAAAAAGCCCGAACAAACGGGCAACCAACTCTCTTTAATACTTCCAATTAGTTTGAAGTGCTTTTCTGCTGATACAACAGCCTTCATCAGAATGCAAAAAACACACAAACCAGCTCATTTAAATAATAAAATGCCAAAATGAAAGAAGCAATTAATCAATTGAAATACCATTATATCTTAAAAGTACCTAACTCTAATACATTAAAGTAAAATAAAAAATAATACATCGGTCATAAAACATTTATACTCATCAAATGCACAGTATTCTGTTATCTGATTAAACTCCTAAGTCTCAGCAAACTGCTGATACAAATTGCATCATTTAAACCAGGTACATTACAAGCGTTTAACATAATTTGCCATTTCAATTCCAATTAAAGTAATCTAAAAGCGTATGGACCTCCTCTAGGATTCCTAGATATAGAATCAATCACCAAAAATTTAAAATAATGATTACTATACAAAGCAACATGTTCGGCTAGGGCATTGTCCGCCCTCTTGTGGTTTATGGCATAAATATGCTCATATATCCTATTGCGGAGCCTCCGCTCCATCTTACCCGCATAGAAGGCAGGACAAATCATGCACCTAGCTAAATATACTATTTCCCTAGAATTACAGTTAAATTTCCTTCGTAACTTATATCTATAATCATTAACAGTGAAGGAATTAGTTGTCTATGTGTTTACACATATTACAGGCCTCGCATTTCACCATCCCTTGTATTTTAACAAGCGTGCTTGTATTGTACACTAATAGATCTTTCAAGTTCCTCCCACGTTTAAACACTATTTTTGGTCCTTCCCCCAATTTATTTAATAAACTTTGATTCGATCTAAACAGATCCCAATTTTTCTTGATTATGTTAACACAAGAGTAACTCTGTGTACAGAAAGTAGTAATAAAACTACAAGCCAAACCATCACGAACTCCTTAGTGAACTCATGTTCGAACCATTAATTTCATTAAATTGGGAATTCAATTCTGCATCAACAATTTTCAAAGCCAACAAAGGTACATAAACTTGATTTAACCTTTTAGTTTTAACTTCCGGAATTAAATCTTCAATTAACTCTAAAGGATACCCCCTATGTGTAAAAGCTGATTTCAAAAATTCACATTCGTCATTAAAAACAGCTTCTTGAGTAGAAATACGAGCTGCTCTGACAAGTTGTCCTTTGACAACTGCCCTTTTCTGAAAAAAGGGGTGGCAGCTTGAAAAGTGGAGAAACGTATTCGAATATGTATTTTTTCTATGCATTCTCACTGTAAAGCAGTTCAATTCATTGTTTTTCTTAATTAATACATCCAAATATGCAATTGATACTTTATCAAAGGTAGAGGTAAATTTTAAAAATGCAGTTGTAGAATTAAAGGGCTCTAAAAGACTGGAAGCTACCTGTTCCTCACCATTTAATAAAATGAAGATATCTTGTATAATATACAACATTATCTACATATAGTTGATTCTTAAATACAAACTCAGACTCCCAATATGCCATCACAAGGTTGGCTACGCTAGCCCCACAAGGCGACCCCATAGCCAACCCTACCTTCTGCAAATAAAACTGTTCATTGAAAATAAAATAATTGTTAGTTAAAATTAAATCCAATAATTCAATAACTAAGGAAATGTTGTCACTAGAAACCTCATGCTTCCTCATCATGAAAGCGACCCAGTCTCTCGCTACTTGGTGGGGAATACAAGTATATAAGTCCTTTACATCAATTGTCAGCATGTTGTAACCAGAACTATACTCCAACTTATTCACATCTGTCAAAAATGACCAGGAGTCTTTACAGATTTGAACTTCAGATGTAACACATTTTTGTAAAAAAGAAACAATAACTTTCGCACAAGCATATGTAGGAGAACCACGGCCATCTATTAAGGGCCTCATAGGCAGATTTATAAGATCCTTATGGATCTTAGGGATTCCAAACAATGAAGGAAACACAGAAAATGTAGTCATGTAATTCAAAAGATGTTGATCACTATGCTCTTCTATAAAAAGGTCGTTGATACAAGATTTAACCAAGTTGTATGCACCATTCACTTCAGATCCAGAACTTATCCAATATGTTTCATCATTAAGCAATTCCTTGATTCGGTCATTGTAGTTATCTATATCGAACACTACTATGCCCCCTCCTTTATCGGGTTTACAAATCCGAATATTCTGTGAATGGATAAACTTGATCAAATTCTGTTCGCCCTTCCCATCCGCTAACTTGTTGATACATCGCTCCCTTGATCTAGATAATGCTCTAAAATCCAATTCACATAATGCTTCAAAGGATTGAACCACAGGGTGTAATGGAGGGTTAAATATACTAGGGATGCAAAATAGTTGAATTCCTTCCAACCCCAAACTATTACCAAATAGTAACTGAAAATTTAATTTCCTTGTAAAAAATTTAAGATCTATAATCATTTTAGTTAAATCAAGCTGCTGTTGCAGGACACAAGTAAAACCTTTGGCTAAAAAAATTAACCAAATCAGAAGAAATAGGACAAGTTGAAAAATTAAAAACCTTAAAGTCATGATTGTCGTTGTAAAGAATAGTCGGACCAAACTTATCAACTTCAACTATAGAATTAAAGTTAAAACTAAAAGGTTAAATCAAGTTTATGTATCTTTGTTGGCTTTGAAAATTGTTGATGCAGAATTGAATTCCCAATTTAATGAAAATAATGGTTCGAACACGAGTTCACTAACTTCAAAGGGAGTTAGTGATGGTTTGGCTTGTAGTTTTATTACTACTTTCTGTACACAGAGTTAATCTTGTGTTAACATAATCAAGAAAAATTGGAATCTGTTTAGATCAAATCAAAGTTTATTAAATAAATTGGGGGAAGGACCGAAAATAGTGTCTAAACGTGGGAGGAACTTGAAAGATCTATTAGTGTACAATACAAGCACGCTTGTTAAAATACCAGGAATGGTGAAATGTGAGGGCCTGTAATATGTGTAAACACATAGAGACAACTAATTTCTTCACTGTTAATGATTATAGATATAAGTTACAAAGGAAATTTAACTGTAATTCTAGGGAAATAGTATATTTAGCTAGGTGCATGATTTGTCCTGCCTTCTATGTGGGTAAGATGAAGCGGAGGCTCCGTGATAGGATACATGAGCATATTTATGCCATAAACCAGAAGAAGGCAGACAATACCCTAGCCAAACATGTTGCTTTGTATAGTAATCATTATTTTAAATTCTTGGCGATTGATTCTATATCTAGGAATCCTAGAGGAGGTCCATACGCTTTTAGATTACTTGAATTGGAATTGAAATGGCAAATTATGTTAAACGCTTGTAATGTACCTGGTTTAAATGATGCAATTTCTATCAGCAGTTTGCTGAGACTTAGGAGTTTAATCAGATAACAGAATACTGTGCATTTGATGAGTATAGCCACGAGAGCAAGAGACTTAAACCTCAACACGGATATAAATAGGATGTGCTGGAGGGACAGATTCATCACCCAGAGACTCCCTACACTATGGAACAGAATCCCAAGTCCATGTGAGGCAGAGCCCCTCACTGACTCTGTTCAAGAGAAATCTTGACAAGTGGATGGGAGATCGTAGGTTTACCCCGGGAATCATCTCTGGGTCACTGCTGGACAGAGGCACAGCAAACTAATGGGTATAGTATTCTCATCCTAAGGGGTGGTGAAAGCCACACACTCTGGCTAGGCTTATAAATGCCCTAGGACAGATAGCCTAGTATGAACCTATGAACCTATAAAGGTTTTACGACAGATGTATTATTATTTTTTTATTTTACTTTAATATATTAGGGTTAGCTAATTTTAAGATAATGGTATTTCAATTGATTAATTGCTTCTTTCATTTTGGCACCTTTTTTGGCATTTTATTATTTAAATGAGCTGGTTTGTGTGTTTTTTGCATTTTGATGAAGGCTGTTGTATCGGCCGAAAAGCGCTTCAAACTAATTGGAAGTATTAAAGAGAGTTGGTTGCCAGTTTGGGCTTTTTTTGTTTTTACCTAGTTTGTGTTTCATTCTGAAGAAAACGGTGTCTGCTGCATCTTTTATACCCCTGGTGCACTGACGTCAGGGAGGAGGTGACAGCAACCGACGCCAGACCTAGACTTTGGAACTCGGGCCAACTGCGGGTAGCCTGCCAGCAGGACAACCCAACTGTAATGACTACAACAGTGAAACACGAACATCTGGCAGTTTAAAGCCCTAATTGCCAAGGTTGCAGACGTATAAACCTTCTTTCCCGATCTATCCAGCGCCCTGGAATCTCTATCAGAGGGGGTAGGATTTTTGGCTGTAGAGGCCTTTACACACATGGGACCCTGCGAGATAGTTTCAAGTCCAGCTGCAGGATTTTTGAATAGAAATTTGTGGGAGTCAGGAACCCTGTAATATCAGTCTGGCTTACTAGGAGCCGGAGGGTAGGGAATCAGGAGCCATGCTTGATTCCAAAAACACAGTCAACAATGTCTAATACATGAGGGATAGCCAAAGGCCTATGCTGAGGAAGAAGGAAATCCCTAAGCCTCTTGATTCAGAGAAATCCTGACTCTCCCAATGAAAATGTTCCCTTAAAGTATGCAAGGTTTCTCCAAATGAATAATCCTTGGGAGAAGATGCAGATGGGATGGATTCTTCTGCATCTGAATCCTCATGGGGTGGTATAGAAAATTCCTGATCAGAAGAAATAGAAACCTGATCTGAAAATGCATAATCAGTGTCTTGCCTAGGCCTCTTAGCAGGGGGGGGGGGGGGTTTGGGAACCCCTGATTAAGGTATTTAAGTCCTCAGCCATTTTGATAATCTGTTTTTTAGGCACAGGGGCCTGAGCACGTGGCTCATGTGTCTTTTTTTATACTTATATGGTGTTTTTGATCTTGTTTTTGAAGCTGGCATCGGTTTTATATAAAAATGTTGAGGCCTGAAAACACCCTCAGAAGCCAGTGCCTGCACAGCGGCTCCAGAGCCATCCAAGGGAGAGACATCTGCGGGTTCAATACTCTAAGAATCTTGTGGCATACCGGACTCCACATGGGTCTCAGTAGAGGCCTGCGACTCAAAAGTAGCAGGTATCAGGGGCTGCGAAAGCGCCTCAGAGTTCCGGCGACTGGCTTAGAAGCTTCAGTTTTGGACCTAGACAGTCTGCCTGTCTTTCTTTGCATTTTTTGTGAACTCCGGTAGTCTGATTGCTAACAGATGACATTTCAGGGTAATTAAATCTGGTTCCAAAATATTTTGAAGCAAAAATATAGACGCTTAATAGTGTGTTGTTTAAATCTAGCACAAAACAGACAGCAAGGCACGTTATGATCTGGACCTAGGCAAGGAATACAGTACAAATGAAAATTCTTATGAGGTATTTGCTTCCCACAAGTAATGCAATTATTAACTTTTACTGACATTGGTAAGGAGCAAGAAAAAGATTCCCCAATGAGGTACTTAGCTTTAGTTGAAGACCTCAGTTCTGAAACTCGAATGCGAAAATTTCAGGAGTCGGCCGACCGGCACTTGCAAACTGCTTCGGGCACCACGCGGCAAGAAAGACTGAATAAAATGGTGTCGGCTGCATGTTTAATACCCCTGACATCATGGAAGAGGAGGCAGCAACCGACACAAGAGGCAAGACTGTTATTCAGGCTGACTGATGGCAACCTGCCAACAGATTATCCAAATGTAATGACTGCAACAGTGAAACATGAAAAACACTGGATGCAAGCGTACTATCCATTTGGAAATGGTTTGCTTTGAAATGACCTTGCTCTCTGCCCCTGTTGCAAAGCGGACTAGTAACGGGTCAGATTTTCTGAAGGGCTTAGTGCTATCAAGGGAGAATCTGATCTGTCTGCACATTCAAAGAGTGCAGGATCTGTTCCCATTTTGAGGATTAGGAAAGAAGGTTGGCAAATGGATGGATTGGTTGAGGGGCACACTGGACACCACTTTAGGCATAAATGAGGGGTTAGTCCTGAAGGAGACCCTGTCAGCATGGAAAAGAATGAAGGGTTCCACAGCCATCAGTGCTTGTAGCTCAGACACTCTTCTAGCTGAAGTGATAACTAGAAGCAAGGTTGTTTTCCAGGAGAGGAATTTTAACTCTGCTGAAGCAGCAGGTTCAAAGGGGGGGGGGGCATGAGTTTTTCCAGTACAAAGTTAAGGTTCCAAACAGGGGTGAGTGTTCTCCTTGGTGGCCTTAAGTTGTTTGCCCCTCTCAGGAATTGTTTGATGAGAGGGTGAGAATATAGAGGTGGCTCAGTGTTGCAATGAGCCGAGATGGATCTTAATGGAGGAGAAGGATAAGCCTCTGTGGAGTAGTCCTGCTAGGTAATTCAAGATTAGAGGTAAGGAGGGCAAGTGCTGTGTCCTCTCCTTTCAACTGAATCCAACAATAATGCATTTTCATTTGGCATAGGATTTCCTTGTACTGGGCCTTATTCAAGGAATAAACCAGGCTGCAAGATTTAGGGTTTGCAAATGTGGATGCAAGATCTGTCCCTCCTGCTGAGAGAGTAGGGTTGGGGTCTGCTGTAGGAGCCAGGGTGGCACCATTGTCATGCTGCGCAGGAGTGGGTACCAGTGCTGGCATGGCCAGTCCGGGGCAATAATTGTCCTTAGCCTATTCTGTTTTATCTTGAGTAATACTCTTGAGAAGGGACAGAGGTGGAAAGGCATATATTGACAGGTTTTCCCATTGAAAGTATAGGGCATCCACTTTCCAGGCCCTGTTGTGAGCATTCCTGGTGCAGAATTTGCTGAGCTGATGGTTGTAGGGAGAGGCAAAGAGATCAACCTCTGGGGTCCCCCCATTTCTGAATCAGAAGGTTGAAGGTGCTGGGCTCCAATTTCCATATGTCTAGGAGATTTCTGCTCAAGTTGTCTGCCAGTGAGTTTAGTTTACCTGGCAGGAATTGAGCTTGTAGATGGACTTGGATGCCCAAGGCCATGGTCCACAGGGCAATTGCTAACTTGCAGAGGGTTAGGAATGGGTTCCCCCTTGCTTGTTGATGTATCACATAACTGTGGTGTTTTTATCAGCAGGTGTCCTGGAAGGAATTGGGATCTGAAAGCTGTCAGGGCAATTTGCACAGCTAACATCTCTCTTTGGCTGATATGCCGATGAATTTGACTTGGGCTCCAGTGGCCCTGAATACATTTGCAGTCATGTGAGCCCCCCCCCCCCATGCATAGTCTCATGCATCTGTGGTCAGGGTCTGGGCGGCATGGGGTAGAGTGAATGTCAGTCCCTTGGTGTGGTTGCATGCTTCTGCCCACCAAAGGAACTCTGTCCTTAAGACAGGGTATGACAGGAATGACCGTTTCCAGGTCCTGAGAATGTTGGCACCAAAGACTTTTCAAGTACCGGTGAAGTTTCCTCATATGCAATCTTGGATATGGAATTAGCAGTACACGAGGCCATTAATCCTAGGGCTTGCAGTATTTTTCTTGCAGATAGCTGGGTTCTGGTGGCCATTTGTGTGAATTAATCTAGCAGATAAACTTGTTTTTCTGAAGTGAGGAATGCCATCTGGGAAGCTGTGTCCAAGCTTGCTCCCAGGAATACAATCTTTTGACTGGGTACCAGTTGTAAATTCTTTTTGCTGATGGTGTGCCCCAAGGAAGTTTTTTTTTTTTTTTTTTACAAATGCCAGGTGCTGAAGTAGCAATTCCTGACTGCCTGAATCAGGCAGTCAGCCTAGTATGGGTAAATTTGGATATTTCTCTGCCTGCAGTATGCAATGGCTGGAGCCAGGCATTATGTGAATACCCTGGGCACAGTAGATGAACCAAAGGAAAGTGCAGAGAACTGATAATGCATAGATCCTGCCATGAAATGTAGACACTTCCTGCATGACTCCCTTATAGGGATGTGCAGATAGGAGTCTTAAGTCTAGGGTGACTAACCAGGCATCCTTGGCTAACATAACAGCTGTTGCAGGGTAAGCATTTTGAACTTTGGTACCACCAGGAAGGTGTTTAGAACTGAAAGATCCAGGATTGGGCACCAAAAGAGCCCTCTTTCCTGAGTACCAGGGCGAGTCTGGAAAAGAATCCTGGGCTCCTCTGTTCTACTGGAACAGACTGAACAGCTGTGATACTGAGCAGGGAAAGTACTTGGTTTTGAGCCTCTGCCCACTGGTTTGGAAGAAGGTCTGGAAACCCATTTGGGGTTGGCAGAGAATGGAAATAAAATGTGTACCCCTGGGAAACCACGTTGAAGAAAGTACAGTTTTGTACCTACCATAAATGCAGATGTTACAGTGTTCACCCTGCTGCAGTCATCACACTTGGGTTTATCCTGCCATCAGGCAGTCCCGCAGTCGGCCCGAGTTCCAAAGTCTTGGTCCGGCGTCGGTTGCTGTCGCTTCTTCCCTGACGTCAGTGCGCTGGGGTATAAAAGAGGCATCAGATGCCATTTTCTTCAGTTTTTCTTGCCCAAGATGTCAGGTGCCCCCCAATAGGTAGGCAATATATATTGCTATATAAAAATGTACATATAAAAATAAAACAATACCTTCAGGCACAAGCAAATACACCATAGAGGTTGTATAGGATAGAATGGTATAGATAAGTCCAGCTAGTTCAGAGGGGATGGAGGGAGGGTAACCTGGACTGCAGCAGGGTGAACACTAACATCTACATTTATGGTAGGTACAAAACTGTACTATGTTTGTGTTACCCTGCTGCAGTCATCACACTTGGGTTGAATCCCAAAGCTAAGGATGGGTGGTGGAGTTAAACAAGGTTAGAAGACGCTAGTAGGCCCTGCAAAACTGCAGTGGCAAAACCAGCTCTAGTCTTAGAATATAGAGGTAAGTGATGGTGTTTGGTGAAGGTGTGCACTGAACTCAAAGTTGCAGCTTCCAGAATATCCTTGGTTGGCACCCCCCTGAGAAAGGCTGCTGATGTAGCTGCAGCCCTAGTGGAGTGGGACCTAATGTTAGCAGGTACCAGTTTCCCATGATGCGTGTAGCAGAAATGTATGCAATGTCCTGTCCATTTTGAAATGGTCTGTTTTGAGATCGCTTTTCCTCGTGATCCTGCAGTATAGGCTACAAAGAGCTGGTCAGATTTTCTGAAAGCCTTAGTTTTATCCAAGTAGTAACGTAATTGCCTGTGAATGTCCAAAGAGTGCAGGAGTCTTTCTCCTTTGTTCTGAGGATTTGGGAAAAAGGTGGGCAAATGAATGGTTTGGTTTAGGGCCACACTGGATACCACCTTTGGCATAAAGGAAGGGTTAGTTCAGAGAGAGACTCTGTCTTGATGAAAACTGAGGAAAGGCTCCACTGCCATTAGTGCCTGTAGCTCTGAGACTCTTCTAGCTGAAGTTATTGCTAGTAGCAGGGCAGTTTTCCATGAAAGAAATTTTAAAACTGCTGAAAAAGCTGGTTCAAAGGGCGGCAGTGTAAGCTTTTCCAGAACAAAGTTGAGATCCCAAGTAGGTGTTGGTGCTCTCCTAGGCGGTCTTATGTTCTTAGCCCCTCTGAGGTACTGTCTTAGGAGTGGATGTGAAAATAGAGGAGGATCCGTGTTGTAATGAGCTGAAATTGCCGAGGCTTGGATCTTAATAGATGAAAAGGAAAGTCCTTTGTGCAACATCTCAGTTAAATATTGTAGAATGTGAAGAATGTTGGGATCAAGGGGGTTTTGGCCTTTAGCCTGGTTCCAGGTGCAAAATCTTTTCCATTTGTCTGAACAGGTTTTCCTGGTGCTGGGCCTCCTGAATGACATCCATAACAGCTTTGGATAGAGGTGTTGGCTGGTTGTTTAGATAATTTGCCATGCAGTCAGGTTTAAAGTCTTGAGCTGGCTGTGTAGAATCTGATTGTCTCGCTGGGTGAGCAGGTGAGGAATTTGTGGTAAATTCCATGGTGGGCCGTGGGCCATGTTCCTTAGAATTGGATACCAGTGCTGGCGTGGCCAGTCTGGTGCAATGAGCATCATTTGTGGCCTCTCTAATCTGACTTTCAGCAGTACCTTTGCTAGAAGAGGCAGTGGAGGAAAGGCATACACTGTTAATGTTCTCCAACTGAATGAGAGGGCGTCCACTTTCCAAGCTTGTGGGTGGAATATCCTTGTGCAAAATTTTTGAAGTTGGTAGTTTTGGGGGTTGGCAAACAGATCTATGTCTGGACGTCCCCATTTTTGAGTTATCATTGCAAATACTTGTGGATCTAGTTTCCACTCGTGGGGATCCATGATGTTTCTGCTTAGGTCGTCTGCCAATGTGTTTTTCTTTCCTGGCAGGAATTGCTTGTAGTTGAACTTGGTAAGACAGTGCTGTGTTCCCCACAAGGTCATTGCTTGCCTGCATAGAGGGTAGGAATGTGTGCCCTCTTGCTTGTTTATGTACCACATTACTGTGGTATTGTCCGTCTTTATTATTAGTTGTCCTGGGTGTAAGAGGTCCTTGAAAGCTGTTAGGGCATTCTGTACTACTAGCATTTCTTTTTGATCGATATGCAGATGCCTTTGATTTGTAGTCCATTTGCCTTGAATGCACTGCCCTGCCATGTGTGCTCTCCAGGCATAGTCCGATGCATCTGTCATAGTTTGCCTGGCTGTGGGTAAGGTGAAAGGCTGACCCTTGTTGAGGTGACATGCCTGTGCCCACCATAGAAACTCCTGTTGAAGGCAGGGAATGAGTGGTATCATTGTTTCCAAGCTGTTGCTTTGCTGAGTCCATATGCTTTTCAGGTACCATTGTAATTTCCTCATATGCAATTTTGCAAATGGTATTAGTAGTATGCAAGATGCCATGAATCCCAAGGCCTGCAGAATTTTTTCTTGCAGGGAGTTGGGTCTTTGTTGCCATTATTTTGAAGTATTCAGTCAGCTGTTGTTGCTTGTCTGGTGTGAGATGAGCCATCTGGGCCATTTTATTCAAGCTGGCACCCAGGAATATTGTTTTGTGAGGGCACTAGCTTTGATTTCTTTTCGTTTACTGTGTACCCTAGGCAACTTAGAAGGTGTCTGACAAATGCCAGAAGCTTTAAAAGAATGTCCTTGCTTTCTGCTTGAAAAAGGCAGTCGTCCAGGTATGGGTATATTTGAATTCCTCCGTCTACAGTATGCAATTACTGGTGCCAGGCATTTTGTGAAGACCCTGGGCGCAGTAGATAAGCCAAAGGGCAGTGCAGAGAATTGATAATGGGTTGAACCTGCAATGAAGCAGAGGTATTTTCTGCAATTTTGTCTGATAGGGACATGCAGGTATGCCTCCTTGAGGTCCAACATTACTAGCCAAGCATTCTTGCCCAACATGGGAAGAAGCTGCTGTAGTGTTAGCATCTTGAATTTTGGTACTTGCAGATAGGTGTTCAGAATAGAAAGATCCAGAATGGGTCTCCATGCTTTGTCCTTTCTTAGGAATAGAAAGAGTAGAGTAAAATCCTTGTCCTTGCTCCTGTGTAGGTACCTGTTGAATGTCTCTCATGTCCATGAGAGCTGTAATTTGTTTTTGTGCCTCTGCCCATTGATTTGGTGGCAGGTTTGGCATTCCTTTTATCCTTGGCAAGGTATGAAAGTGGAATCTGCATCCTTGTGAGACCATGTTTAGGACCCATTTGTCTTTTGTGATGATGTGCCAGTTGTCTGCAAAAAGTGCTAATTTTCCTCCCAAGGGAGCTGCCAAGAGAGATTTGCTTGGTAGTTTGAGGGTTGAGTCATTGTGTTCGTCTTCTGTTAGCTTGGGGCCTGTCTTCTCCTCCTTTCTGGGTAGCAGTGCCCCATTGGCGAGGTTTGTAAAGGCCTTGTGACTGACCTCTGCCCCCTGGGCGTCTGTATTTGCCCCTCTGTGATCTGTCAGAAGCTGGAAAGGACCAGTTTTTTGTGGGCCAATTTCTGCTGAAACAAGGGGATTGTACCTGTAAAAAAATCCTTTACAGTATGCATAGACTTTGCCTTATCCTCCATTTTCTTTAAAACTTCTTCTGCTTTGACACCAAATAATACATCCTGCTGTAAAGGTGCAGCCAATAATTTTGCTTTAACATGATCAGGTAGGGTTTGTTCTTTTAACCAAGCATGGCTACGTATGACAGACCCAGTAACAGCTGCTCTACAGGAAGCTTCCAATGAATCAAATCCACATTGTAAAGTATGTTTGCCCACCTGTTCAGCTGCATGCAACAGATCCTGCATTTCCTTGAATTCAGACTGTTCAGAATGTGTGCTCATTTTTTGTTTTAATTGGGACATTAGGAATTGCTGATATTTCAGATGTGAAACTGAAAATTTAATGCTCTCATAGCCAGAGTACCTGAGGTGTATATCTTCTTTCCCCATCTATCTAGGGCTCTTGAATCCCTTTCAGAGAGCACAGGATTTTTAGCCATAGAAGCTTTAGCCCCTTTGGGGCCCTGGGAAATGGTTTCTGGGTCAGATACAGGGCTTTTATAAAGGAATTTGTGTGAGTCAGGTACTCTGTAGTATCTGTCTGGTTTGGCTGGAGCAGGAGGTAGAGAGTCTGGATTTAGACTACACTCCAAGTAAACATCATCCACAATGTCTAAAACTGGAGGAATAGCGAGTGGTCTGTGCTGCAGTAGTAGAAGGAACTCTCGGAGCCTTTTCTTAGAATCAGAGTAGTTCTGGCCTTCCCAGTGGAAATGTTCCCTCATGGTATGTCAAGTTTCCCCAAAGGAGTAGTCTTCAGGGGGAGATGCTGAGGGAATAGAGTCTTCAGCATCAGAGTCTTCATAAGGGGGAAAAGCGTAATCCTGTTCCTCAGAAAAATCTGAGGAAATAGAAACCTGGTCAGAGGAAGCATAATCCTCCTCTTGTCTTGGTCTTTTATCTGGAGGGGGATGGGAACCCTGATTAGGGTAATCAAATTTTCAGCCATCTTAAGCATCTGTTTCTTGGGCATGGGGCCTTGAACTGGAGACTGATGTAGTGTCTTTTTTGGTTTTAATGGAGTTTTAAGCTTGGCATAAGATTTAATGGTGAGTGTAGTCTGTCTGAAGACACCTTCTGCAACCGAGGGGGTTTCTACTGCACCGGGATCTCCTCCTGCTCCGGTGTCGGAAGGGGCTAAAGAAGATGGCTGTGACGGCCTAGTACACTCCGCTTGAGAATCCGAAGCTTTCTGGGGTTCCAATTCTTTGGTCAGGGGCTGCGTAGGCACCTCACTGAAAACCAGAGAACCGGAGACAGGCCCAACAGAGGCCTCGGAGTCTGGCTTGTTCCTAGGCTGCCTGTCCTTATCCTTGCGTTTTTTTATGCATGCTGGTCGTCGGCTGCTCCGACGGCATGATATAATTAAATTTCCTACCAAAGTAATGTGCGAAGTCAAAACGGCGTTTGATAGTTCATTTATTAAACCTAGCACAAAACAGTCAACCTGTGACGTCGTGGTCTGGGCCTAGGCAAGGAATACAATAAGAATGGAAGTCCTTATGAGGTATTTGCTTCCCACAAGAAATGCAATTGTTAACTTTTTCTGACATCGGACTGAGGCAAGAAAAGGTTCCCCAACGGGGTACTTAGCTTTACTGAAGACTTCAAACTGAAATTCGATTCGAAAATCTCAGGTGTCGGCCGACCGGCACTTGCGAACTGCTTCTGCTTCGGGCACTGCACGGCAAGAAAGACTAAAGAAAATGGCGTCGGATGCCTCATATACCCCTGGCGCACTGATGTCAGGGAAGAAGCAACAGCAACCGACGCCGGACCAAGACTTTGGAACTCAGGCCAACTGCGGGACCACCTGACGGCAGGATAACCCAAGTGTGATGACTGCAGCAGGGTAACACGATGAACATCCATTGGTCCAGGGTGATGGACATAGTTTTTTGCATCATGGGCAAGTTTTCCTCCTAGGGGCACAAGCAGTTGGACAGGGCTGGAAAGTGGATTGAAGTCGTAATTGTGAGCTTTTTCCATAAGGTGGCGGCTTACCACTCACTGCTTTAGGGGTGGGGGCACTCCATTGCTTAGATCTCTGCATACCCTGAGACTGTAGTCTGGGTGATCCGTTTCCCCTGGGTCTTGTTTGAGAAGGCCTGGAGGGGGCTGGAAAGGAGTACTGTTTTGAAGGGCAACGCATACTGAATCTAGGGGGTTGCACTTGTAAGAATTCTTTAACAGTCTGTATAGATTTAGCTTTTTCTTCCATCTTTTTAAGAACTTCTGCTTTGGTGCCAAACAGAGTCCTTATTCAAAGGAGCATCTAGTAATTTAGATTTGACATGATCTGGCAAGGTCTGCTCCTTCAGCCAAGCACGTCTTTTCAGTACAGAGCCAGTGACTGCTGCCCTGCAAGATGCTACTAGAGCATCAAACCTGCACTGCACAGTATGCTTACCGACTTGGTTTGCAGAGTGCATAAGCTCCTGCAATTCTTTATTTTCTGCAGTCTGGAAAAGTTGCCACTTTTTGTTTAATAAGTTCCATATGTTGCTGGCACTTCAGCATGTGAAACTGGCAATTCAAAGCCCTGATAGCAAGAGTTGCAGAGGTACATACCTTCCTACCCCATCTGTCCAAAGCTCTGGAATCCCTGTCCGAAGGGGTGGGATTCTTGACTGTAGTAGCCTTGATACCTTTAAGCCCATGGGTAATGATCTCTGTCTCAGCAGTAGGATTTTTGAACAGAAACTTTTGAGTATCGGGTACTCTGTAGTACATGTCAGGTTTCCTAGGAGCAGGAGGTAGTGTGTCAGGAGTAAGACTGGATTCCATGAAATCATCATCCATAACATCCAGAACAGGGGGTATAGCTAAAGGTCTGTGCTGAGGCAACTAAAAAAATCTCTCAGTGTAGTCTTGGCATTCCCAATCGAAATGCTCTCAAAGTATGCAAGGTTTCACCAAAAGAAAAATCCTCTAGATGGGAGGCAGAGGGAATGGATTCCTCTGCATCTGAATCCTCATAGGCAGATAAGGGCATGTCTTCAGCATCGGAAATGTCAGAGTCATTGGACTCCTGGTCTGTAGAACCTGAAGAGGACTGGGTTCTTTGTCTCTTTGCAGGGGAAGGTTTACGTCCCCTAATCAGTGTAATAAGGCCTTCAGCCATTCTAAGCATTTGTTTTTGTGGCGTGGGGGTCTGAGCATGTGCTTTGGTCATCAGTTTAATAGGTGTACTGCATACTGTAGGCCTAATTTAACTCAGTAATTTTGGTTAGAAATGAAGGTTTAATTCGAATATCGGTAGAGCGAAAAACTGCCTCAGAAGCCGGTGCCTGCACAGCAGCTCCGGACCCATTCAAGGTAGAGACTTCCACAGGTTCCATACTTGAAGCACCTCACGGCATACCGGACTCTGAATGGGTCTCAGCAGAGGCCTGCAAATCCATTGAAGCGGGCATCAGGGGCTGTAAAGGTGCCTCATGGAGTACCAGTGGACTGGCGACTAGTTTAATTGAGGAGGCATCGGCAGTTTTTGACCTATGCGTTCTCTCTGTTTATTATATTTTTCCGAAAATCATTAGTCGGATGGAGAATGAAAGAATTTAGTGACAAAAAGAGCCTGACGAATGGTTTGGGTGTTAAACAAGGCACAAAACTGACAGTGAGGGACATGGTGGTCTGGACATAAACAGGTGACACAGAGTGAAAATATCAGAGGTATTTGCTTTCCACAGGCAAGACAATTGTTAACCTTTTCTGACTTCAGGATTATTCAATGAAAAAAAAACTTCAGGATTATTCAACGAAAACAAAAAACTTCAGGATTATTCAACGAAAACAAAAAACTTCAGACAGCGGCCAACCGGCACTAGCAAACTGCTTCTGGCTCCTCCTCGATAAGAAAGACTGATGTAATGGCATCGGCTGCCTGGTTTTTGTACACCCTGACGACCTGACTTCTGTCGAGGAGCGACAGCATCTGACACAGAAATACCAAGTTTCTGGTATTCGGGCCGACTGGGGGCTACCTGCAAGGCAGATAACCCAAGTGTGATGACTGCAACAGTGAAACAAACATGTACAGTTGTGTACACAGAGTGTATTCACTGTTATAGTCATCACATTTGGGTTTTCCCTGCCAGGGTAGCCCTCGGCTGGCCCGAACACCAGAGGCTTAGTATTTCTGCATCTGTTGCTGTCACTTCAGGACTGGCATCAGGTCATCAGTAATATAAAGTAAGGCAGCAGATGCCATTACATCAGTTTTTCTTGCCCTAACACCTGTCAGGAGCCCCCAAGTGGGAGCCAGGTTCTGGTGGAAGAACTCCACCAGTAGAAAGTAAATACCAATATGTCCCTTGTAAGGAAAAAGAAAAGGGGGATGGAGGGAGGGAAACCAGGACTGCAACAGTGAACAGACTAACATCTACATTTATGTTAAGTGTATACAGCTGTACTATGTTCTTCATGTTTCACTGTTGCAGTCATCACATTTGGGTTGATTCCCAAAGCTGAGGAAAAGGGTGGAGGCAGTCAAAGAAACTAGGGGCTCGCTAGGATGCCCTGCAAGACTGCAGAGGCAAACCCAGCCCTGGATTTGGAGACGATAGGCAGGTGGTAATGTTTGGTGAAGGTGTGAGCAGATGTCCAAGTGGCATCCTCCAGGATGTCCCTGGTGGGGACTCCACGGAGGAAAGTTGCAGAGGTGGAGACTGTTCTGGTGGAGTGAGTCCTGACACCCTTGGGGGGAGGCTGTGTTTGTAACAGAAATGGATGCAGTGTGCTATCCATTTGGAGATTGTTTGTAGATGGCTTTGCCCTATGCCCCTGCAGCAAAGCTAACCAGCAATTGATCAAACTTTCTGAAGGATTTAGTCCTGTTTAGGTAGAATCTGAGCTGTCTGTGCACATCAAGAGAATGCAGGACCCTTTCCCCCTTGTTTTATGGGTTAGGGAAAAAGGTGAATAAATGAATGGATTGGTTGAGAGCCACGCTGGACACCACCTTGGACATGAAGGATGGGTTAAGTCCTGAGGGATACCCTGTCAGCATGGAAGATGAAGGGTTCCACAGCCATGAGTGCTTGCAGCTCAGAGACCCTTCTGGCTGAAGTGATGGCCAGAAGGAAAGCTGTTTTCCAGGAGAGAAGTTTCAGATCTGCTGAAGCTGGTTTGAATGGGGGGAGGGGGAGCTTTTCCAACACAAAGTTAAGGTCCCAAGCTGGGGTTGGTGCTCTTCTGGGTGGCCTCAAGTTGCTAGTCCCTCTTAGGAACTGTTTGGTCAGAGAGTATGAGAAAAGGGGCTGCTCAGTGGGGAAAATGAGTAGAGATAGCAGAGGCATGAATTTTAGAGGAAAAGGAGTCCACTGCCAAACAGGTCAGCGAAGTAATCCAGGATGAGAGGGAGGGAGGGCTATGCTGTATTGGCTCCCTTAGCCTGAATCCAGGTGCAGAACCTTTTCCATTTCTCAGCATAAGACGTCCTAGTGCTAGGGCGTCTGGCCTTGCGTATAACATCTAGAACAGGTTTGCTGAGGTTGGCAGATTGATAGGGGGGGTTTAAGGAATAAGCCAAGCTGCCAAATTGAATGCCTGCAATTGGGGATGCATGAATTCCCCTTTGCTCTGGGTCAGGAGGTTTGGAATCCGAGGGAGATGCCAAGGTGGCATAGGGGACAGGCTGCACAGCAAGGGATACCAGTGCTGGTGAGGCCAATATGGAGCTATAAGAATTGTCCTTGGTTTTTCCTCCTTTATTTTGAGCAGTATCCTGGGGATGACAGCTAGTGGAGGAAAGGCATAGACCAATAGATTGACCCAGGGGAAGGACAAGGCATCCACTTTCCAAGCCATGCAGTGATGCTCCCTGGTGCAGAACTTGCTGAGCTGATGGTGTGGGAAGCAAAGAGGTCGACCTTCGGGGTGCCCCATTTCTGAGTTATTAGGGCAAAGGTTCTTCTGTTGAGCTGCCACACGTAGGTCCAGAAGATTTCTGCTTAAGTGGTCCACCAGAGAGTTGAGAGAACCCAGTAGGGATTATACTAACAGGTGAAGATGCATGGCAGAGGCTGTGTGCCAAAGGATCATGGCCAGCCTGTCCCTCCCTGCTTGTTGATAAACATCACAGTTGTGTTGTCTGCTTTGATCAGGAGAACCCTCGGGGAGAGAAGGGGCTTGAAAGCTATCAAGGTGTGCTGGACAACTATCATCTCATGTTGGTTGATGTGTAGATGAATTTACTGTGGGCTCCATTGGCCCTGTATGCACCTGCCATCCAGGTGTGCACCCAGGGACAATCTGACGAGTCTGGGGTGAGGGTCTGGGTGGTGAGAAAGGTAGTCCTTTGAGGGAGCATGCTGTTGCCCACCAAAGAAAATCTTTTCCGAGGCAAGGTATTATAGGTATAAGAGTCTCCAGGTATTGAGACTGTTGACACTAAAGGAGTTTTAGGTACAATTGAAGTTTCCTCATAAGCAGTCTGGCATATGGAAGCAGTAGCATGCAAGATGCCATGAACCCCAGAGCTTGCAGGATTTTACTTGCAGATAGTTGGGGGTCTGGCGGCTAGTTGAGAGAAGTAGGCCGTCAGGAAGGGGTGCTTTTCTGGTGTAAGGAATATTTGGGATGCTGTGCCCAGGCTTGCTCCCAGGAATATAATCCTTTGGGCGGGTACCTGCTTGGATTTCTTTTCGTTGATTGTGTACCCTAGGGAGGTTAGTTGGGAGTTTACAAAGGCCAGGTGCTAGAACAGCTTTTCCTGTGTATCTGCCTGAATTGGGCAATTGTCTAAGTATGGGTAAATCTGGATATTCCTTTTTCTGCAAAAGGCAATGGCCAGAGGCAGACATTTTGTGAAAACTCTAGATAAGCCAAAGGGAAGCACAGAGAAAGTACAGTTTTGTACCTACCATAAATGTAGATGTCCGAACAGGATAGCATCTGCAGTCATAACAAATGGATTGTCCTGTCGTCAGGCAGCCCTTCGGTCGGCCGGATTCCAAAGTCTGGGTCCGGCTTCGGCTGATGTCGCACTTCACCCGACGTTATCCCTGCTGGTCTTCGGGTATAAAGGCATCAGCCGACGCCATTTTCCTCAGTGTTTCTTGCCCCAGATGCCAGTTGCCCTCTTGGTAAGCTATATTTTGGATAAATGCCAATGTTTCCAAAAAAGAAGGCAAACACAAAAAAATAACAATGTATGTACATATATACAAACAAATACACCATAAGAGACTCCCCCCCCCCCCCAGCTAGCTATTAGGAGGGTAAATACCCTAGGAATACCACAGAGGGGAAGGAGGGTGGGTAATCCTGACTGCAGATGCTATCCTGTTCGGACATCTACATTTATGGTAGGTACAAAACTGTACTATGTCCTTCAAGGATGCATCTGCAGTCATAACAAATGGGTAGAATACCATAGCCAAACTAGGGGAGGAGGAAGAATTATGGTGTAGTTAGGATCCCTTGCAGTACAGCAGTGGCAAACCCTGCTCGGGATCTAGAGTACAGAGGTAAATTATAATGCTTGGCAAATGTATGCACGGAGGTCCAAGTAGCCGCCTCAATAATGTCCTTGGTTGCCACTCCTCGTAAGAAAGCTGTGGTAGTGGCTGTAGCCCTTGTAGAATGAGGTCTTATGTTCTGTGGAATTGGTTTTCCGTGGTAGGAGTAACAGAATCTTATGCAATTTCCTATCCATTTGGAGATTGTCTGTTTGGAAATTGCTTTTCCTTCCCTTCCTGTTGCATAGGCTACTAAAAGCTGGTCAGTCTTTCTGTGAGCTTTGGTTCTGTCCAGGTAGTAGCGTAACTGTCTATGTACATCCAAGGTATGCATCAGTCTTTCCCCCCTGTTCTGTGGATTGGGAAAGAAGGTAGGTAGGTGGATTGCCTGGTTTAAATGCACTCTGGATACCACCTTAGGCATAAATGTAGGATTAGTTCTCATGGACACCCTATCTTGATGGAAGATTAGGAAGGGTTGTACTGCCATTAAGGCCTGTAGTTCCGAAACCCTCCTTGCTGAAGTAATTGCCAGTAGGAAAGCAGTTTTCCATGATAGGTGTTGAAGATCTGCTGTTGCTGCTGGTTCAAATGGAGGGAGTGTCAGTTTTTCTAGCACAAAGTTCAAGTCCCATGCTGGTAATGGTGGTTTCCTAGGGGGTTTTACATTCTTGATCCCTCTGAGGAATTGCCTGAGTAGAGGATGCGAAAAGACAGGTGGATCGGAGCTGTATTCTGCTGAAATAGCTGATGCATGTATCTTGATGGAGGAATAGGACAGGCCTGTATGTAGAAGCTCTGCCAAGTACTCCAGGATGTTAGCAATATCTATGTTCGACACATCTTTTCCTCTTTCAGTACTCCAAATGACAAATCTTTTCCATTTTCCTGCATAGTTCCTTCTTGTTGAAGGTCTGCGGGCTTCAAGGATAATGTCTTTAACCCTTTGGGATAGGTCTGGGTTAGTTGCTGCTATGTGATGTTCCAGGCAGTCAGTTGCAAGGTTTTTAGGTTTGGGTGCATGATGTTGTAGTTGTTCTGAGTTAACATCAAAGGCATCAGGGGTATTGACGACATTCTCCCCTGAGACATGCTCCTCAGCAATGGATACCAGTGTTGTCTTGGCCAATTCGGAGCTATCAGGATTATCCTTGGGCGTTCCTCTTTGATTTTCAGTAGTACCTTGTGCATCAAAGGAAGAGGTGGAAATGCATATGCCGTCAGGCCTTTCCAACTGAAGGATAGAGTCTCCACCTTCCATGCAAGTGGGTGGTATGTCCTTGTGCAGAATTTTTTGAGCTGGTGATTGAGTGGGGATGCGAATAGGTCTATTTGTGGCATTCCCCATTTCTTTGTGATGGCCTTGAAGATGTCCGGGTGTAGCATCCATTCGTGAGCATCCGAGGTGGTTCTGCTTAACATGTCTGCTAGGGTGTTTTCTTCTCCCGGCAGAAATATTGCCTGTAACTGGATGTTGTAGCTCAGAGCCATATTCCAAAGGTCCAGAGTCATTCTGCATAGGGGGTATGAATGAGTGCCTCCCTGTTTGTTGATGTACCACATGACTGTGGTGTTGTCTGTCCTTAGTAAATGGCCTTCTTTGAGGAATGGTCTGAATTGCTAGTTTTACTGCCAGCATTTCTTTTTGGTTTATGTGCAGGTGCAGCTGGTCTGGAGTCCACAATCCTTGTATGCATTTGTCCAACATGTGCGCCCCCCAGCCTAGGTCTGAGGCGTCCGTTGTGATGGTTTGGCTTGCTTGAAAGTTGTGGAAGGGCAAGCCTGGGTTTGACTGGCATGCTTGAGCCCACCATAGGAACTCCTGTTTCAGGCATGGGATTAGTGGGATTTCGGTTTCTAAGCTGTGCCTGTGTTGAGACCATAAATTCTTTAGGTACCACTGTAGCTTTCTCATATGCAGTCTGGCATGTGGGACCAAGATTATGCATGATGCCATGAAGCCCAAGGCCTGCAGTACTTTTCTTGCTGTTAGTTTGTTCTGCTTTGTTAATGCCAAGAAGTAAAGAGGGAGTTGTTTTTGTTTTTCTGCAGTTAGGAATGCCATTTGTTTTGCTGTGTCCAATTCCTCACCCAAGAATGTTCCTGTTTGGGATGGTATCAGTCTTGACTTTTGTAAATTGACTGTGTATCCCAGGGCTTGTAGTAAGCAAATGACTTTTTGTAAATCTGTTGTCAGCTTGCTTTTGTTGTCCGCTTGTAACAGGCAGTCGTCCAGGTATGGATAAATTTGGATTCCCTGTAGCCTGCAGTGAGCGATTACTGATGCCAGGCATTTTGTGAATACTCTGGGCGCAGTAGATAAGCCAAAGGGCAATGCTGAGAATTGATAATGCTCTGATCCTGCAAGAAATCTGAGGTATCTTCTGCAATTTGGTCGTATGGGGACGTGCAGGTATGCCTCCTTGAGATCTAGAGTTACCAGCCAACACTCCTTGCCCAGCATGGGAAGAAGTTGCTGTAGGGTCAGCATTTTGAATTTTGGGACAATGATGTATGTGTTTAAGATGGACAGGTCGAGAATAGGTCTCCAACTTTTCTCCTTTCTTGGTACTAGGAAGAGTCTGGAGTAGAATCCTTTGCCCTGTTCTGTTATTGGTACTCTTTCCACAGCTCTTATCTTTGTTAATTGCGCTATCTGCTTTAGAGCTTCTGTTTTTTGATTTGGAGGTAGGTTTGGCATTCCTCTTTTTACTGGTAAAGTGTGGAAGTGGAACCTGTAACCTTGGTCTATGGTTTGCAAAATCCACTTGTCTTTTGTGATATAGTGCCAATTTTTCGAAAATAAGGCTAACTTTCCGCCTAAAGGTGCTGTTATTTGCTCCCTGGTAGGCGGTGTCAGAGCCAAGTCACTGTGATTGTCCCTGTTGCAGTGGTTGTGTCTGTGCCTCAGTTATTGCCTTGCCACTGTCGTCCTCTGTAGGCACCTCCTCTGGATTGATTTCTGCCTCTAGAGCGTCTATTCCTGCCTCTTTCAGATTTTGAGGAGTCTGGAAAGGACCAATTTTTGGCAGGCCAGTTCCTGCTAAACCTTGGGGGCTGAACCTGTAAGAAATCCTTAACTGTTTGTACAGATTTTGCCTTCTCTTCCATTTTCTTCATTACTTGCTGAGCAGGTGTACCAAATAGACTGGCCTTATCCATAGGAGCATCTAACAGCTTTGCTTTAACATGATCCGGCAAGACCTGTTCTTTCAACCATGCATGCCTTCTTATCACTGTGCCAGTCATGGCTGATCTAAATGAAGCCTCCAGTGCATCATAGCCACATTTTAAAGAATGGTTACTAACCTGCTGAATGTTATTCACCATTTCTAAAACATATTTCTTATCTAAGGGGTCATCAGTGGACAGCTTCTTAGTTAACTGATCAAGCATAAACTCTTGGTATTGGATCATATGAAACTGACAGTTTAAAGCTCTAGCTGAGAGAGTAGCAGAGGTGTAAACTTTTTCCCCATCTCTCTAAGGACCTGGATTCCCTTTCAGAAGGAATAGGGTTTTGCTGAGGTCGAGGCTACTGCCTTAGGCCCCTGGGATATAGTCTCAGGATCTGCTAGTGGGGCCTTGTATAGGTGGTGATGAGTGTCTGGCACCCTATAAAATCTATCTGGTTTGGCAGGGGCTGGAGGTAAAGTATCAGGAGCAGTGCAAACATCATTAAATGCATCATCCACAACAGGCAGTACTGGAGGTATAGCTAAGGGCCTATGTTGTGGTAAGTGCAGAAATGTCCTAAGCCTTTTTCTTGAATCTGAGAAATCTTGTCCCTGCCATTGGAATTGTTCTCTCATGGCATGTAAGGTTTCCCCAAAGGAGAATTCCTCTGGTGGAGAGGCAGATGGAATGGATTCTTCAGCATCTGAATCTTCATAAGTAGAAAAAGGAGCCTCTGGCTGGTCTGTAATGTCTGAGTCATCCAAGAATCAGAGGACACTGGCTCGGGGGCTCTGCTCTAGGTCTCTTTTCTGGGGGCTGAGAGGCCCTGTCTGGGTGGGATTGGGATCCCTAATTAAGGATATTAAATCCTCAGCCAGAGTAAGCATTTGTGAACTAGAAGTGGGCCTGTGTGAGGGGCTTAACAGGCACTGATTTAACAGTTTTGGCTGCTTTAGCCCTGGCAAAGGCCTTAATAGACATGGATGCAGGAGGCCTAGCAGCACCACGTGCTGGGGTAGAGACATCCAAAGGAATGGTGTCTGATAAATCACTAGGAACCACAGTAGTAGGCAAAACTTCTGAGGCCGATTCAACTAAGGTAGCAGGAGCCTCAGTAGTAGTCATGGATTCGGCTGAAGATTGACTGGTTTTCTCGGTTTCGGCTGAACCCGACACACTCACGGCTTGCCTAACCGTGGTTTCGGCCGAAACCGCGGACCGCGAGTGTCAGTCTTTTTCTTTGCGTTTAACAATTTGGGTAGTCGGAGGATCCGACGGCATAATGTACGCAAAATCTGAGCCGAAAAACTGTTAAGCAAACTCCGACCGACGCCTAAGCGTGCGTCGGTTGAAGGAAGCACAGGCCGAACAGGCTGCTACGTCGTGGTCTGGGCCTAAGCAAGGCAGGCAGTAAGAGTGGAAATCTTTATGAGGTATTTGTTTCCCACAAGTTAAACAGTTATTGACTTTTTCTGACATCGGCTGAGGCAAGAAAGAGTCCCCAATGGGGTACTTAGCTTTTTAGAAGTCTTGAAGTAGTATTCGGTAGTAGTAATCTCTGGATCTGACCGACCGGCACTTGCGAACAGCTTCTGCTTGAGCGCCAAGGCAAGAAAGACTGAGGAAAATGGCGTCGGCTGATGCCTTTATACCCGAAGACCAGCAGAGATGACGTCGGGTGAAGTGCGACATCAGCCGAAGCAGGACCCAGACTTTGGAATCCGGCCGACCGAAGGGCTGCCTGACGACAGGACAACCCATTTGTTATGACTGCAGATGCATCCTTGAAGGACATCTGAAAGTGCTGAGATCCTGCCCTGAAACGAATATATTTCCTGCATGATTCCCTGATAGGAATGCGGAGGTAGGCCTCCTTTAAGTCTAGGGTGGCTAGCCAAGCATCCTTGGAGAGCATGGGTAAGCAGCTGCTGGAGGGTGAGCATTTTGAATTTTGGGATCACCAAGAAGGTGTTTAGAATGGATAGATAAGGGGATGGGGGCGCCAGGTGCCCTCTTTCCTGGGTACCAGAGAAAGTCTGGAGTAGAAACCTTGGCCTTTCTGTTATGCAGGAACATGCTCTACTGCCCTCATGGAGGGCAGGGAAAGGACTTGCTTTTGCACCTCTGCCCACTGATTTTGAGGTAAATCAGAACCCTTCTGGGGTTCAAGGGTGTGGAAAGAAAATTTGTATCCCTGGGACACTATGTTGAGAACCCAGCGGTCGTTGGTAATGGTGACCCAGGTGTTTGCATGAAAGGACAGTTTTCTTCCTAGGGGTAAGTGAAGGTTGGCAGAGGGAGGAGTGAGAGAGGAGAGTTGGGGTGGCTTAGAACTCCCTGGTTTTGAAGTGGAGGTAGTCCAATGCTTAGATCTCTGCATTCCCTGTGGCTGTCTGGGGGGTCTGGGCTGAACTGACCTGGTGGGAGCAGGAAAGGACCAGTGCTTGGAGGAACAATGCCTGCTGAACCTGGGTGGCTGGACCTGTAAGAAATCTTTAACTGCATAGATTTTGCTTTTTCTTCCATCATTTTTAAGACCCTTTCTGCCTTGGTGCCAAAAGTTATCTTTCCGCAAGGGGGCATCCAACAATTTAGACTTACCATGGTCTGGCAAGGGCTGTTCCTTAAGCCCTGCATGCCTTTTAAGGACAGAACTGGTGACTGCTGCCCTGCAAGAAGCTTCTAGGGAGTCAAAACTACAATGCAAGGCATGTTTAATTACTTGACTTGCTCAATGCATTAACTCTTGTAACTTTTCTGCACAAGCAGGAAATGAAGACATTTTGTTTGAGGAGTTGCAGGGTATGTTGCTGAAATTTTACCATATGGGACTGACAATTTAGTGCTCTGATAGCAAGAGTAGCAGAGGTGTATACCTTTTTTTTACTGCATATGTCTAATGCTTGGGAATCCCTATCTGAGGGGGTGGGATTCTTAGCCGAGGTTGCTTTAATTCCTTTAGGCCCTTGAGAAATTCTCAGGGTCAGCAGTAGGAATTTTAAAAAGAAATGTGAGAGTCAGGGACTCTAATACCAGTCTGGCTTTCTGGGTGCAGGAGTGAGGGTGTCAGTAGTAAAGCTGGACTCCAGGAAACATCCTCCACAACATCCAGGACTGGGGGGGGTGACCAGGGGTCTGTGCTGTGGAAGATTTAAGAATTCCCTGGGTCTCTTTAGACAGAGGGTAGTCCTAACTTTCCCAATGGAAATGCTCCTTTAAGGTGTGAAGGATTTCCCCAAAAGAAAAATCCTCTGGGGAGAGGCTGAAGGAATGGAATCCTCTGCATCAGAATCCTCATCAGCAGAGAGGGGTTGCATGTCTTCATACTCAGATGCATCAGAGTCATGGGACTCCTGTTCAGACAAAACTACAGAGGACAGATCTCTTTTGAAAGGGGTAGCTTGCCTTACCCTGAACATAAGGTCTTCTGCCATTTTAAGCATGTGAGACAGAGGAAAGGAAGCAGGTGCCTGAGATTGGGTCGGTTTCCTGGGTGTGGTTCGTAACCTGTGCCTAAAACTCTGTAGTATTCAAAAGAATGGTAGTCGCAAAAGTAGTCAGTTTCTGTCAAGAATTGGTAGTGCAAAGGACTTCCTCGGAAACCAGTGCCTGCTCAGCAGCTCCGGGCCAATGTAAGGTAGAGACAACCGCAGGATCCTTAGTCGAAGAAGAGTTTTGCGGCATGCCAGACTCAGAAAAAGTCTCAGTAGCGGCCTGCGAATCTACAGAAGTGGGCATCAAGGGCTGCAAAAGCACCTCATTGTGGACTCGAGAACTGGCGACTAGCTTAATGGGAGCATCATCAGAAGGTTTGGACCCGTGCGGTCTGTCTTTATCTTTACTTTTTTTCGGAAAATCTGCTTTCAGGTGGCTTACTGAAGCCATATCGGCATTACAGGATTGTAAGGGAAAATATCTAGCTACAATAAGGGCCAGATGACGTATAGTTCTGGTGTTGAACAAAGCACAGCAGCGACAGCAGGGGACATCGTGGTCTTGGTCTAAGCGACGCAGTAAGAATGAAAGTCTCAGTATGGTATTCGCTTTCCACGGGCAAGAAACTTTGACATCGGTTAGTGCAAGAAAAAAGGATCATCAATGGGGTACTTTGCTTTAGAAGACTTCAGCTTCAATTCAGAAGACGAAACTCGGGTAGTGGTCGACCAGCACTCGTGCGAACTGCTTCTGGCTCCACGGCAAGAGAGACTGATGTAATGGCGTCGGCTGCCTTACTTTATACTGCTGACGACCTGATGCCAGTCCTGAAGTAACAGCAACAGAAGCAGAAAAACTAAGCCTCTGGTATTCGGGGCCAGCCGAGGGCTACCCTGGCAGGGATAACCCAAATGTGATGACAACAGTGAAACACGAAGAAAGTACAGTTGTGTACCTACCATAAATATAGATGTTCAGAGTGTATTCACTGTTGCAGTCATTACACTTGGGTTATCCTGTTGGCAGGCTACCCGCAGTTGGCCTGAAGTCCAAAGTCCTGGTCTGGCATCGGTTGCTGTCGCCTCTTCCCTGACGTCAGTGCGCCAGGGGTATAAAAGATGCAGCCGCCATTTTCTTCAGTTTTTCTTGCCCCAGATGTCAGGTGACCCCCAAAAGGGGAGGCTGTAAAAATTATGATCATAAAAAAGCATGCACATAACCTTCATCTACAAAGTAAATATACCACATTTGTATAGAATAGATACAGATAAGTCCCAGCAAAGAAAAAGGGGGATGGTGGGAGGGTAACGTGGACTGCAACAGTGAATACACTAACATCTACATTTATGGTAGGTACACAACTGTACTACGTTCATCGTGTTTCACTGTTGCAGTCATTACACTTGGGTTAAATCCCAAAGCTGAGGTTGGGCGGCTGGGCCTAAATAGAGTTTGGAGTGGCTATGAGGCCCTGCAGAACTGCAGTGGCAAAGCCTGCTCTGGATTTAGAGTAGAGAGGTAAATGGTAGTGATTTCTGAAAGTGTGCACTGAAGTCCATGTTGCAGCCTCCAAAATATCCTTGGTTGGTACTCCTCTGAGGAAGGCTGCTGAAGTGGCTGCTGCTCTGGTAGAATGTAGCCTAATGCCCTTGGGCACTGATTTGCCATGTTGTGAATAGCAGAAACGAATGCAGTGGCCTATCCATTTTGAAATAGTCTGCTTTGAAATGGCTTTTCCTTGGGAACCTGCAGCATATGCCACTAAGAGTTGTTCAGTCTTTCTGAAGGCTTTAGTCTTGTCCAAGACAAAGCGTAGCTGTGTATGGCCAAAGTATGCAGAAGTCTCTCCTCAATCTGTGGGTTTGGATAAAAGGTAGGCAAATGTATGGTTTGGTCAAGAGCCATGCTGGACACTACCTTAAGGCATAAATGTCGGGTTTGTCCTTAGAGAAACCCCATCCTGATGGAAAATAAAAGGTTCCACAGCCATTAGTGCCTGTAACTCAGACTCTTCTTGCTGAAGTTATTGCTAGAAGAGTGGTTTTCCATGACAAATATTTTATCGCTGCTGTATTGGTAGGCTCAACAGGAGGCAGTGTGAGTTTTTCCAAGACAAAATTGAGGTCCCATGTAGGTACTGGAGCTCTCCTTGGAGGTCTTATGTTTTTGGCCCCTCTGAGAAACCGTCTTAGCAGTGGATGAGAAAAAATAGGTGGGTCCGTATTGTAATGAGCTGAAATGGAAGAGGCATGGATCTTAATTGATGAGGATAGGCCTTTGTCCAGCATCTCAGTTACGTATTACAAAATCTGAGGAATATTTGGTTCAAGCGAGTTAACTCCCTGCGCTTGGTTCCAAGCACAGAATCTCTTCCATTTGTCTGCATAAGATTTTCTGGTGCTGGGCCTCCTGGCCTCCAAAATAACATCCATAACTGCTTTAGCGAGAGATGTGTTCTGAAGGACTACATTATCCGCCATGCAGCCAGATTTAGAGTTCTGAGTTGGCTGTGCAGGATCTGATTGTTCTGTTGGGTCAGCAAATGAGGTATTAGAGGCAATGTCCAGGCTGGGCCTTGAGGCAAACTCTTTAGGATTGGGTAACCAGTGCTGGCGTGGCCAGTCTGGGACAATCAGTATAATTTCTGGCTTCTCTTGTCTGACCTTTAGGAGTACCTTGGAGAGGAGAGGCAGAGGAGGGAAAGCATATACTGTGAGGGCTTTCCAGCTGAATGAAAGGGCGTCCACTTTCCATGCTTGCTTGTGATAAGTCTGAGTGCAGAAACTCTGCAGCTGGCAGTTGTGAGGGGAAGCGAATAGATCCATGTCTGGGCATCCCCATTTCCCTGTTATGTTGAAGATTTGTGGGTCCAGTTCCCATTTGTGAGGATCCATGAGGTTTCTGCTTAGTTCGTCTGCCAAAGTATTTCTTTTGTGGCAGAAATTGTGCTTGCAGATGCAAGTGATAAGTCAATGCTGTGTTCCACAAAGTCATGGCTTTCCTGCAGAGGGGGTAGAAATGTGTGCCCCCTTGCTTATGTACCACATGACTGTAGTATTGTCAGTCTTTAATCAGTAGTTGTCCTGTATGAAAAAGGTCCTTGAAAGCTGTCAGGGCATTTTGTACAGCTAGCATCTCTTTTTGATTGAAATGAAGATGCATTTGGTTTGCGGGCCATGTGCCCTGAATACATTTTCCTGCCATGTGCGCCCCCTCCCCAGGCATAATCTGATGCATCTGTTAGTATTTGCCTGGCAGTGGGTAAGGTGAATGGCTGTCCCTTGTTGTGGTGACAGGCCTGTGCCCACCATTGAAATTCCTGTTGCAGGCAGGGAATGAGTGCAATTACTGTTTCCAGGCTGTGGCAATGTTGAGTCCAAACACTTTAGATACCATTATAGTTTCCTCATATGCAGTCTTGCATATGGAATTAGCAGAATGCAAGATGCCATGTAGCCCAGAGCCTGCAGAATTTTTTTTCTTGCAGATAACTGGGTCTTTGTTGCCATGTCTTTGAAGTAAGATGTTAGATGCCTTTGTTTGGCGTGAGACAAGCCATCTGGGCAGTTGTATTTAAGCTTGCACCCAGGAATATTATCTCGAGAGGGTACTAGTTTTGATTTCTTTTCGTTTACTGTGTACCCTAGGCAAATTAGTAATCTTTATACAAACGCCAGATGCTGTAGTAGAATATCTTTGTCCTTTGCTTGAATAAGGCAGTCGTCCAAGTAGGGGTATATTTGAATTCCTCTGTCTGCAAAATGCAATTACTGGTGCCAGGCATTTTGTAAAGACCCTGGGCGCAGTAGATAAGCCAAAGGGCAGTGCAGAGAATTGGTAGTGACGAGAGCCAGCTATGAAACTGCGGTATCTTCTGCAAGATTGATTGGGACATGCAGGTATGCCTCTGAGATCCAAAGTTACAAGCTAAGCCTTCTTGTCCAGCATGGGCAGAAGCTGCTGTACAGTCAACATTTTGAATTTTGGGACATCCAGAAAAGTATTTAGAATAGACAGGTCCAGAATTGGTCTCCAGGCTTTGTCCTTTGTTGTTACTAAGTAAAGTCTTGAGCAAAATCCTTGTCCCTGCTCTTGGTGTGGCACTGGCTGAATAGCCCCCCATGTCCATGAGAGCTGAAACTTGTTTTTGTGCCTGAGACACAATTTAAGACCCATTTGTCCTGGGTGATCTTGTGTCAGCTTTGTGAAAAAAGTGCTAGCTTTCCACCTAAGGGTGCTGCCAAAAAATAAGTGCTTGGCATTGGCAGAGGGAAGTCATTGGGACGGTTTTCTATAAGGCTGTGATTTGTCTTCTCCGCTTTTGGAGGTAGAAGCACCCCATTGTTTGGGCCTATATGAGCCTTGGAGCTGTTGCCTGCCTCTACGGCATCTGAATCTGTCTCTTTGTGGTCTGTCTGACACTGGAAAGGACCAATTCTTAGACGGCCAGTTCCTGCTAAATCTGGGTGGCTGTACCTGTAAGAAATCCTTTACTGTCTGCATATATTTTGCCTTGGCCTCCATTTTCTTTAACACCTCCTCTGCATTAACACCAAACAACATGCTGTAAAGGAGCATCCAATCATTTTGCTTTAACATGATCAGGCAGATTGTTCCTTTAACAATGCATGCCTTCTAATAACAGAACCTGTAACAACGGCCCTGCAGGAGGCCTCCAGTGAATCAGCCACATTGCAAAGTATGTTTTCCCACATGTTCAGCTGCATGCAATAAATCCTGCAAATCTTTGTTCTCAGAACATTCAGAAGTTGTCAACATTTTTTGTTTTAACAAAGACATTAAGTATTGCTGATATTTGAGCATATGAAACTGATAACTTAAAGCCCTTACAGCCAAGGTAGCAGAAGTGTAAACTTTTTTCCCCCATCTGTCCAAAGCCCTTGAATCTCTGTCTGAGGGGACAGGGTTTTTGGCAGAAGCAGCCTTGACCCCTTTGGGACCTTGTGAGATAGTTTCTGGGTCAGCAGCAGGGTTTTTGTAAAGAAATTTATGGGAGTCTGGGACCCTGTAGTATCTGTCCGGCTTAACAGGGGCAGGAGGTAAAGAGTTTGGAGACAGGCCGGACTCTGAAAAAACATCTACTATGTCTAGAACAGGGGGAATTGCAAGAGGTCTGTGCTGAGGAAGTACAAGAAAGTCTAAGTCTTTGTTTAGAATCAGAATAATCCTGACTCTCCCAATGGAAATGCTCCCTCATGGTATGCAGGGGTTCCCCAAAAGAATAGTCCTCAGGAGAAGATGAAGGAATAGAATCTTCAGCATCAGAATCCTCATAGGGAGGAACAGAATATCCCTGATCAGAAGAGAAATCAGAGGAAATGGAAACCTGATCAGAGGAATCATATTCATCATCTTGCCTAGGCCTCTTATCAGGAGGGGGATGGGAACCCCTGATCAAAGTAATTAGGTCTTCGGCCATTTTGAGCATCTGTTTCTTAGGCAGAGAAGCCTGTCCTGGAGAATGCTGTACTGGTTTCCTTGTCTTTAAAAGTGTTTTAGACTTTGTCTTGGATGCTGAAGTAGGCTTTATATAAAGTTGTGTAGGTCTGAAGACACCCTCAGAAGCCGATGCCTGCTCAGCGGCTCTGGACCCATCTGGGGGATTAATTTCCGAAGGGCCAATACACCTTGAGTATCCAGAGGCCTAGCTGTCTCCACGTGGGAGTCTGAGGCGGCCTGTGGCTCTGAGGTAGCGGGTGTCAGGGGCTGTGAAAGCGCCTCACTGAGAACCGGCGACTGGCCTAGAAGAGGCTTCATCATCGGTTTTGGACCTCGGATGCCTGTCTTTATCCTTGTCTTTTTTATGAATTGCGGTCGGTTGTTCCGACGGCATTGTGTAATTGAACCTTCGGCCAAAGTAGTGCAAAGCAAAATCAAAACATCGTTTTATAGTGCGTTTGTTAAATCTAGCACAAAAGAGACTAGTGATGTCGTGATCAGGGCCTAGGCATGGAATACAGTAAGAGTGGAAGGCCTTATGAGGTATTTGCTTCCCACAAGAAATACAATTAACTTTTTCTGACATCGGCCAGAGGCAAGAAAAAAGTTTCCCCAATGGGGTACTTAGCTTTATGGAAGACTTCGGATCCGAAATTCGACCTCGAAAATCTCAGGAGTCGGCCGACCGGCACTTGAACTGCTTTTGCTTCGGGCACCGCGCGGCAAGAAAGACTGAAGAAAATGGCGTCTGATGCATGTTATATACCCCTGGCGCACTGACGTTAGGGAAAAAGCGACAGCAACCAACGCCAGACAAAGACTTTGGAAGTCTGGCCGACTGCAGGACCGCCTGACGGCAGGATAAGCCAAGTGTAATGACTGCAGCAGTGTAACATGATGAACATCGTACATCTGTTTGCGATGGTGACAAAGAACAAGGTAATGGGGATGCAATAAGGCATTGTGGGTTGAGGGAGGTGCTCGAGAGTTGGATCCAAAGTCTGGAATATTCATCAGAGTCTGATCCAAACAGCTGAGGAAGAATGAAAAGGACATCATCAGATTAAATGTTTAAAGTAAACAAATGTTTTCCACAGAACTATAGCCACTTCACAGTAAAAAAAAATCAAGTGGCACAGTGGTTAAGGTGTTTGCCTCTCATGCGTAAGGTACAATGTTTGATTCTCACACCTGGAAAGTGACTGAAAGTCATGCTCAATAAAACACTTCTGCCCATCTTAAAATCAGTTTTACAGCAAGTTTAAGAAAAAAAAATGTGGTAGCCCCCCCCCCCCCAAAAATGAACCTGTCTGCCCAACAATGAAGAAATGCAAGCAGACTTGATCCTCAGAAGCTTGCAAGAAAAGAAGAGTGCTCTTTGGCAACAGGAAAGATGAGAAGGGCATGAAGCATAAACCATGGATTTCCTTCAGCTATGTTTGAAATGCCAGCAATTTGGGAGCACAGAAAGCACCCCTAAAAGCTCTGGAAACTCTCAATTATATTCTATGCAGAATGTAAACCACATAGCCAACACTATTGCAGCAGTGATCAAGTAATGAACATCTATGGTTCCCCATAAACCTGTTACGCAAGTCAATACACTTTAGAGAAAATAGGTTCAATGCAGCAGAGTAGACTATAAAACAAACCACACCATTATTAAAATGTGCACTGTTGGCACATACTGCTTTATTGCTAAAAAGAACTGCTTTATACAGAGGTTTCCACAGTTGATACATTGCAGACATTTCTATCCTGATATCCAAATACCATCAACCACAGTGAATGCATTTTATGTTATTTACTAAGTGCATAGTTTTAAAGCAAGCTGCCTCAATCCTTAAAAAAAAAAAAAAAAAAAAAAAAAATAGATTATACTCGTAACACCCTTTGAACACAGCACTTTTAGTTCTCAAAACAAATGCTGTTTCGTTCCATCATAAAACCCAGCTTTGCCAGGAAAGTGAAACAGCCCAACAGCAGAATTTTTTTTTCAATATTGCTAATACAACAAATGTGAAATAAACATTCCATATACACTCCAGTTTTGTTCACTGCCTGAAGCTAGGCCTACCTCACCAAAAAGGGACATTCCACAAGGATGATTATGTACTTGCAAATGCTTGTGGAGTACAAAGAACTAGTACCTTCACTATATCTGGACCTTTCTAGCATAGCAGCAGCAGCCACTAAAATTAACTGCATGTTCAGACAGTGTGAAATCCATCAACACTTATGGATTGTGTCAACATATGTATCAATGCACGCCCAAGGAGCTTTGATCAGTAGACAGTGAAAAAACATGCAAACATATTGTGGATGCAGACAGCACCATCTTCAGAGCAGTTTCTGTCCTGGTGCCTACATATGTTCAACATACTCCCACTCAAACTTCAATAAAATGTCAAAACATACATGTTACTACGGTGTGAGCCTTCCAAGTTAGTAATGCTGCTAAAGGAATGGCCTTTTAAACATTTTCCAGCCTGGTAGGTTGACACACGCCTTTGCCCTTTTAACATCCATTACAAGTCTGAGGGCAGTCAAACTGTTGAAGCAACCCCACCACATTTTTGGTTTTAATAAAAGTATAAAAAAGAATGTGGGTTTCATTTATTTTCTAGCTGTGAAAAACAAACAATAAGGACAAGAAAACTGCTAGAAGTTTGTTCAATTGGCTCTTGCGCCCCAGGATCCCTTATCAAAGTATTAAGACTAGTAAAAAAAAGTCTTTCACTGAAATCTCGCACACTGGTCCAAGTATTTTCACTACTGTAAACATTTGGCAGTAAATCAGCCTATGTCACTTCCAAAATACTTGTCGCATTTACAGTGCATTTTTTTAAAAAAAATCATATACATTGCAACACATTCCACTTTATAAGCGCTAAGCATTTGAAAGACTATCCAGATCAAACTTGCGAAAATTCAGTTAGAAAAAAATGGAAGTGACTTGTTCCATGAGCTAAAGCTACATTAGCAAAAATATAAGATCACAGCCTAACCTAAACACATTCCTAAAAAATGCAAGCTGGTAGAAGCCAATATGCACCTCCCAAGTCAAAATGAGTAGACTGCTTAAAAGCATTTTCTGCTGGAAATTTTGATCTCCATACACTGATGTATTAAATTCAAAACACAGCATGAATGTTTTTTATGGTAATGACAGTAATAAAAAAAAAAAAAACACATTCAGTGGCTCTATAAACCAAGTTACTTACTATAACAGCAAAGCCAGAGTGGCAGTTCCATCATCACACACTTCAAGATGATTGCTGGCATGACAGCCAGCCAAGTTAAAGTATCCAAAGTTATCTATCCTCATCTTTTACCCATAATGTTGTGCAACTTAGGACCCTTTACATTTGAAGCCTGCACAAACATGAAAAAGTAATTATCCTTATGTAGAAATCTTCTCCTGATCCACGAAAGCATGGGGGACTAATAAAACTGCCAGTCTACAGCCAAGACCCCAGGAAGTACTACAAAGAATAACCATAGTTCTGAAGATTTAAACGTGGCACAAAACAGACCAAGTGCACTCAAACTACAGCATAAAGACTAGAAAGTCTAGATAAAGGGGAGACTACATACATCACAGGTCTTTGGTAAGTGAGCAAAAACTGAACACAGTAAAAATGCGCCTTAGGCTTAAAAGGGTAAATACAAATGTGTACGATCCACTGTACTGGCAAGACAACAGCCTGTGTGGAGACTAGAGGATAGACATCTTGTGGGATTTACATTTCTCATTCCCTGCAGAAAATTAGGATTGTACAATCTTAACTGCTCACAGATAACGCTGCAATGCAACCTGAAATTCACTTCTGATCTGGAATGGCACACAGCGGGCATCAAAACAGGCAGGGATGTGCATATACACCTGTGCTCAAGTACAGTGCTACACTCTGCACAGGCTAGTGAACACAGATGAAATCAGAATGGCTCTGCTACTAAATTAGTACCGATAAACACCTATTAACGGCATGGCACCACAGTGGAAGACAATGACCTGCCCAGCTCTCATGCATCAGCCTACAGTAAGGGAACAGAAGGCAGGTCAAGTCATACCTAAAATTTAAGGTGTTTTCAAAGTCAGGATCATGCAAGTATACACAAACTGAGACCATAATAATATTGTATATACATACACAATTCCTCCTTCACTCAAAGGAAAGACCAAAGCTTTTGAACTAAAAAAGGACACTGGACACATTCACATGAAATCCTGCATAACCTGATCCACAAGAGTCCATTTCCAATCAGAGATGGGAGAGGTTGAAAGACATTCTATAAGGTGATGACATTTCTAACGAGATTCAGCTTACAAATGAAAATTAGCATTAAGCAAAGGGTAAAGGAACCATGTAAATGGCCACAAGATTCATAAGTAAATTGTACTTCCAAGTCAGAAAAGGAGAGACCGGTCTTAAAGTGGTATGATATATCACTGATGGTTACACCTAAAATACACAAACTAAAAATCTCTGTTGCACGTTAAAAAAGATGAAGGGTAAAGCACCTTGAGTAAGGTGAGACAGTACCACAATGTTAGTACTATACAAAACTTAAAAAAAAAAAACGCTATTAGAAATTTCTACTTACAGTAAAATACAGGAGAAAAGTTGGTAGCTCTGTGGAAAAATCTCTCAAAAAGGATAGTAAAGTGAAAGTTTCACTGGAAACAAATAAGCCTATCCAAACACTTTGTGCAGAACAGCCATGTACCCTTAACTGGATACAAGCCCGAGAGAGTTTCCTCAAGAGGATACCAGCAGAATCAACAAAAAACTGAAAATTATGTTGAGATTGAAGTGTTGACTCCATACAAAACCTTATCAAATCTGACATGTTCATTACCACCATGCACCCTGACTTACAATGCCAGTTATTTCAAGCTTCACAGCTCATCTCCAAACCTGGCTAAGATCACAGCTCTGCCAACTTAAACAATCCCAGAAAGTTATGGTTCACATCAAGAAGGGCCTCAAAACTTTGCAGGACTATAATGGCCAAGGATGAGAGAAAAAAAAGTGGTTCCAATTTAATACCTGTAGAAACAGCACACACTCCAAATTCCAAGAACTAAACATTGTACACGTTGTTCCATTTAAAAATATACAGTACAAGTTGTTCCATTTTCTACCATGACTAAACGTAGTAACTACACAATTAGAATCTAATAAAAGGTGAATGCTGAGGAGAGGGAAACCACATGAAACAAAAAAAAATATATAACTGGAGTGGGAGGTGCGGGCACCTCGGCTAATGCCTTTGGTCAAGGAAGACATGCTATCAACCATAAGAGGGCATGGAGACCTACAAAAAGAGATCATGAAAGACTGCAACTAAAACATTCTGAAAGCATGGGTATTGCAAAAACACCCAAGAGTCCATTCTTGCTGGATCTATGGAATACAACAGTGTCAGGCACTGTAATTTTATTTCCAGTCAATTTGTATCCCTTTTCAATATGCTTGCTTTTCAAATTTAGCCTGTCAGAGGCTTCAGTCAACGCACAGCCTCTCTTCAGAGTTATGACCTCCCACAATTTTATCCTCCTTCCAACTGTTCTCAGGGATGAGTATGGCATAGTGTGGACAAACATCTACAGTGTTCCCTAGCCTGAAACAGAAAAGGAACAGTAATCCTTATCTGGGATTTCCTTCTTACAAAAGTAACTTCAAAATCAGTCACTAACAAATATTAGATAAACTGCAAACAGATATAAAGGGGCAAAAGACCCCCCAAGTGATGCTTATTCCTCTTGAAGAGGAAGACAAACTGGTGATATTCAAAGTTCATGTATCTATACTACAGCTGCAGTAAATAAGATGTTAAGATGGTGTTGGTCACTGCCCCAGTTATGTCACAGACTTCCTTGAGTCCGAGAAGGGTCAAAAAACAGGCCAACTTCAAGTTATTGTTGGGCAGAAAATCCCAGACGGGGACTGCAACAGCAGTCCATTCAATGAACATCTTGCAAATACCAAAACAGAGAGAGAAGATTCAGCAGTTGAAAGCAAATGAGAAAACTGAACAAGTTATACAAACAAAGAAAAAACCTCAATACATTAAAACTAAAAACAATGGCCCGGTTGGCCATTTACAGACAAGCCTGCATCTTATGTGCTGAAAACTATCTTAGCAGTACAGTACCACAGCTAAAAAAGTAGAGGCAAAGCAGCCAAGAAAAGTTTTAGATGCCAGGTTAATTATAAAAGCCTTAGACCCAAAAGTCAAGATGCAGCTTCCCTATTCCTGACAGTGCTCGTCTGCCACACAAATCTACAGCACAACAAAGTGCACAGACTTTCACAATGTAGGTCTTTTTGGAAAACACGTAAGTTACAGGCCACCGCTGACAGCATGCATCTTCCTTTCCAGTTTAACACACTCAAAAAGGAAGCACAAGTCTAAAATCCTACTGCAGACCCAATAAGCAACATCTGTAACATTTAAAAACGGTAACACATAGCAACAGTTTTCCCAACAGTCTGATGACCCTCTTCTGCCATGCTACACTTCATAATGCCAGCACACATTAATGAGCAGTCTAAAATGCATCCAAAGAGAATCCTTGACTTGCTACAGCAGATCCCCAAACCTGCTATGCCACAATGGTCAGAAAAAAAAATTATGTACTTACCATAACGTTCAATGTGAGCTGTTCATCTCGCCTTCATTCTTACTGATTGGGTTCAGAGCCGATCCCTCAGCCCAGAGTTGGCCTACTACACACTCGAGGCCAAATCCCTATCCCATGATGCACCTAGAGTTACCTCAGATCTTGTTTGTTGCATATAATACCATATGTCATTCTATAACTCCAGAAGAGAAAGTATAAAAGGGTTGAGTGACCAGGAAGGATCTAGCATCTCGGTGTTCTAAAAGCCTAGGAGGGGGTAGGAGGGAGGGACGCAAGAATGAAGGCGAGATGAACTCACATGGAACATTATGGTTAAGTACATAAACTTCATGTGAAGTTGTTCTATCTCGCCGCTCATTCTTACTGATGGGTAGCATCCGAAGCACCATCTATCTCGGGTGGCTCACTGGAGTATACTTTTCAGGACAGTGGATCCAAAGGAGGCCCTGTCAACTTTGTAATGAGTGATAAAGGTATGAGGTCTTGACCAAGTGGCTGCTGCACAAATGCTATCAATAGGAAGTCTAGCAGAAAAGCCAGAGGATGTAGAAACTGCTCTGGTTGAATGGGCATTAATTTTAAGTTGCAAAGGCATATTGGCAGCTGAATAAGCAAATGTGATACAATCAGGTAAACCATTTAGACAGCTGTTTTAGCCACTGGCATACCTTTCCTGGAGTCTGAAAAGGAAACAAAAAGCTGTTCCAATTTCCTAAAATCTTTTGTTCTGTCCAAGTAAAATCTGTGCTGTCTGTGAACATCAAGTTTGTGCAGCATGTATTACAGATTGGAGTGATTGGGGAAGAAAACTGGCAAATCAATAATTTGGTTAAGATTAGTTTCAGTGCAAACCTTAGGCAAAAAGGAGGGGTTTGTTCTAAGTGAGACTGTCAGCAAGGAAAATCAAGTAAAGAGGTTTAATGGACAAGGCTTGAAGCTCCGACACTGCAGGCAGAAGTAATACCTACTAAAAAGATGGTCTTCCATGACAAACATTTGAGGTTACATGAGGAAGCTGGTTCAAATGGAGAAAGAATAATGTGGGAAAGCATAAAATTTAGATTCCACAGGGAATAGGGAAATTTCACAGGTGGTCTGAGATGAAAAGTCCCTTTGAGAAAGGCTTTGGATAATATGTGACATAATATTAAATCCTTCAAATCCAAGAAGAAAATTAGAAATGGTAGCAAGTTGAACAAGAACTGTTGCTGCTGCAGCTCCTTTTTGTTGAAATTCAAGGTCAAGAACTCTAAAATGGAGGCCATAGGAGCTTGGTAAGGATCAATATTGTATTTAGAGGTCCACAAAGAACATTTTTTCCATTTGCTAAGGTAAAGCTTCTTCCTTGTAGAAGATTTATGAGAGGATAAGAGAATTTGCTTAGTTTCAATGGAAAGGTTATGGAACCTGGCTATGATGGGAATTGGAGCAGCCAAGCTGTCAGCTTCAGGGACTGCAGAGAGGGATGAAGTTCCCCTGACGAGTACGTCAGTAGGTCCGGAACTGGGTCCAGAATCCAAGGGCCCCCCAAAAGATGAAGTCGAAGGAAGGGGAACCAAATCTGACAAGGCCAATGAGGGGCTATTAGAATGATGGTCCTTCCCAGAGTTTTTGCTTTCTGTAGAACCTTGGGTATCAACAGGATTGGTGGAAATGCAAAGAGGAGACCCGGAGGACAATCGTGAACGAGTGCATCCCTTGGGGCTTCTCCCGGATGGGGAATCAGGGCAAAGTAGCTTCTGCATTTAGTGTTCATGTGACTGGCAAAAAGTCACAGCAAGGCTGGCCCCACCTGCAGAACATCCTGTCCACTTTGAGGGACCACTCGTGGGGCAACAAAATTGCTCTGCTCAGCTTGTCTGCTATCACACTGGGATTTCCCTGGGATGTGCATTGCTAACAGAAAACGCTGGGTGGATGTAGCCCACTGTCATACTCTCAGGGCCTCGCGACAAAGGGGATATGACCTGGTTCCTCCTTGTTTGTTCAAGTACCAGACCACTGACATGTTTGTCTGAATCGCAATCCTACCCAGATGAAGAGTCCTGGAAGTACCGCAACGCCAAAAGTACTGCTCATCTCCAAGACACTGATATGCAGATGTATCTCGATTGGTCCATGTGCCTTGGGCTGTCCCTCCCCGAAAATACTCCCCCCACCCTATCAGGGAAGCGTCAGAGGTCACTGTGGCCGCCGGTGGGGGTAAAACAAAGGGACGTTCTATGGTCACATGAAGTGAGGTCAAATCATCACTGAAGATCCTTTTTGCAGGAGTTTGTGATCAATATCAGGTGAGACATGGGAAGCTCTTGGTAAGACCACTGAGTGAACAGCCACTGCAGTATCCGCATGTGCATACAACCCAGACGTATGGCCAGAATTGCAGCTGCCATCATGCCTAACAACTTTAGAACTTCTGATGCTGGAGCCTTGTTTTTGGATATCAGAATGCGGACCTGCTGATGGAACAGTAAGACTCTTTCTACTGGAAATCTTAGCGTGGTGGTGTCCAGTTCTGTTCCAATAAAAACAGTATGGTGCGATGGCGACAAGGCAGATTTTTCTGAGTTTATTGTAATGCCCAGGTGGTTGCAGAGTGGAGTCCCTGGCTTGAATGGGTTGATGTCTGGTGGTGGTGGCAGTGAGGAGCCAATCTAGGTACAGAAACACCTGGAATCCTAAATGTCGCAGGTGAGCCGTGACCACTGCCATACATTTGGTTAACACACTGGGGGCTGTAGTGAGACAAAAGGGCAGGGCTTGAAACTGGTAATGATTGGCTCCCAGCCAGAAGCGCACATGATCCCTGGATGGTCTGGCCATTTTTATGTGGTAGTACGCATCCTGGAGATCTAACCAACACATCCAATTGTCTTTCCCTAAGAAGGGAAGCATCGACTGAAGTGCGACCATCCAAAACTTTTTTGACAAATTTGTTTAGCCTGCTGAGGTTTAATATACGTACGTCTCCAGTCTTTTTTTGGAACTAAAAAGAATCTTGAGTAAGTTCCGGATCCTGTCTGGTCTGCTGGACTGGTTGGATGACTCTTTCTGAGCAACGTTTGGACCTCTACTGTTGCTTGTTCCCTGTAACTGGGTGAAACGTCCAGGATATTCCTTGTTGGTGGAGGGGGTGTGGCAAAAGGAATAAAGTATTCTCTGGAAATGATGCTTTGTACCCAGTTGTTTGTTATTTTGAGCCAGGCGTCTGGGTACAAAGATAAGCAACCCCCAACTGCCTCCAGAGCAGGACAGTTGGGTCTCCTTTCAGGAACACAGGTAGGGTTTCTCAAAGAAGTGATCTGTCACCCTGGTTTTGCAAATCCCCTCTGCCGCTTGGGCGGCATCTTGCATTACTCCCCCTCCTCTGCCCCTGGAGCAGGGTTCACCAAGTGTCCTGAAAGGCTCCTTGGGCTTTTCAGAACATTTTTTCCCCCTTTAATCCTTGGGGTAGGGTCTGGTAGGGGTGGAAAAACCGACTCCAATGGCAGACTGCCTTTCCTTCCTGCTCACACCTGGTCAGTTTCCTTGACTTTGGGCCCGAAAAAAGACGAGCCCTCAAAAGGGGTATTCACAAAGGATGACTAATGGTTCCGTGAAGGAACACAAGCGCATCCAGGAGCAGAGCTCATCCGAGCCTAAGCCCCAAGAGGCAGAGTCGGAACAGACAAGTCGGTCTGACTATCCTCCCGGACCCGACCAAAGTGTCAGCTCCTAGAGTCCTCAATCGGCACCAAGGACGTCACAGTGAACGTAGCCGAATACACTGGAGCAGGCATCTGCTCCAAAGGCTCCACAATCAACAAGTCCGACTCCTCTGGCTCCAAAGGACACGGCTCGGAGGAGGAAGACTTGTAACTGGCATAAGGGTCTTCGGCTCCGAAATCACTTGGAATGGAGCCGATAAAAATTTTGCAAAGGCCGGTGACTGTAAAAGCTCCTGCACCACGCAATCCACATCAAAATCTGAAAGGCTAATGGAAGACAGAGATGAACGGATCGATGGTTGTACCGACTTAATAATGGAGATTTTGGAATTTCGGATACCGGTTCCAAAACCAGGGACCGGCTCCAAAAAGATAAGACAGTCTGCTCCGGGACCTGTGGAGCCGATGTCACAGACTTTTGAGTTTTTGACTCTATGGAAGTCTTGGAAGACTGAGGACTTACTAGATCCATCCTGGTCACTCAAAAGCCTCCTGGAAAGAAGGTTTCAATAAACCCTATCAATTAGTTTCCACTTTCGCTCTTGGAGAACCAGAGAAAAGGAAAGGCATATGAAGCAGGTTTCTTGAAAGTGTAATGCTCCTAAGCAATAAACGCAATTGACATGACTGTCGGTGACAGACTTTCTGCCCACATTTAGGGCATTTTTTGAACCGTGACTTGGGGTGTTTGCCCTCATCAGCCACTGACAAAAATATAGACATGCCCAACAACTATAAACTATAATAATAATAAGCTTTTTACATTACAAACTAAATACAAGAAACACAAGCTTTCAACTATGGCTAAGTGGTAAAACACCATCTAAAAATGTATAAAATTGTGACAAAGTCACAATTTAAATGCAACAAGGCTAAATACTGTAAAAACACACTAAGCAAACTAATTACCTTAAGTTTGTGACAAAAGGTCACTAAACACACACCACAACTATTTGTAAGAAAAAAAATGTGACAAAGTCACTAAACAGTAAAGATAAAACTAGGCCTAAGAAAAATGAGGCCAAATATTAACAGAAAAAAGAAAAAGCACACCAAGAGAACGGGGAAACACACAAAGCTATAAGAGCTTAACAAAACTAACTAGAACTACTTTCTATAAAAAAGGTATCAATAATATTTGCAAATATTGAAAAATAAGGTTTTTACTGGCCCGAGCTAGCAAGAACCTCCGATCTGTTGCAGCAACAAACTATATCCGAGGTAACTAGGTGCATCATGGGGACAGAGACTTGGCCTCGAGCTATATGAAAACCTCAAGCTATGTAGTAGGCCGACTCAGAGCTGAGGGATCGGCTCCAAACCCCATCAGTAAGAATGAATGGTGAGACAGAACTTCACATCACATTTTAAAGAAAGCCAAATCTTAGTACTTTAAACCACAGGCAAAACTCTAACCTTCTGCCGCTCAGTTTTGGGTTTTTGAACTTGCCCGATCTCTATTAATTGCTCAAAAAAAAAAAAAAAACACACCGGAGATGCAGACCAAGCATGCATCTTCCTTGCTTAATACAATCATCATACAGCTAAATTTATAAGTGGTATAATACAGTACCACATATGGATTACAGTAAAGACTACAGTAAACCGCATCTCTAGTCAGATTATATTGGCATACAGTTCTTGCCAGTAGGCTGGCCACATGGATGTTGCCTTACTGAGTAAAAGTAATACTGACTACCAAAGTCAAAGTCTCACCACTCAATTTACCAATTAGACAGCCGCGAAATGGACAGTGAACAAGCAAATCATTTTGGAGCCTTCAATCATTTACTTAGATTTCTGGGTAATTAAGTTATTTTTTTTAACCCATCAGCAAATGCAAAACTACATTTTAATTTGAGAATTTCTATCCTTTACATAGCCTCAGACTGCTGTACTGAATAAGAAAAAGAATCACACTCCAAAGCAAGCAGCTGGTTATTTGGGGAGCAGTCAAACTTCACACCACCATTTCATGATTTGCATGTCAGAAGCTTTTACAGTAAGGTCAAATTCCTCAAACTGATTGAAACCTATCAAGCATCTGGTTACAGAAAGGAGAGGGGGAAAAGCATTTTCAGAAACTATACCATGAAAGCACTAGCTTATTTTAGCTACTCTTAGTAAGAACCAACTGAAATCCACTAGACCTTACAAACAAGGGTATGCTCGAGAAATTAAACTTAAAACATCTACAGGTACAAAAACGGGCCAGGAAGAATTTTTTTTTTTTTTTTTTGCAGACTAAAAAAACAGGAGATACTTCAGCACATCCTACTAAAGGTTGCCTCAGCCATTTCAACAGGGTTGGTGACCCATGGTACCAAAAAAAATGCTAGGTTTGTTAGCTGTGTTGGGAAGGACACCATACAATATGTTTACCACACAGCTGCCAATTTTCAGCCTGGCAAACACTTCCATGGATATTGAGAGGCACAATGAAAACTACTAGTCCATGAATACTCGGCTACTGGTACAATTAAACTGGTTCGACAAGCACGCACCTTGTAGCATAACAGTTAGGTGGCTTTCTAGACAACACCCCTTATTTTAAGCAGCTTTGCTCAAACGATATCAAAACTCAAGAGCCAAAGCAATGGTTTATACAAGGTACTGGACTCTCAATACACCAGCTTTTTAAAAAGCAAGTCCTACTTTCATTTAGTGCATCTCCACCTCAAGTAGAGAACTAAAATATTAAATATCAGGACAAAGACTACAAACCTTAGAACTCGACAGAACCTTTTTTTTATTTTATTAAATTGTTATACTGCCAAAAGGGATTAAAAATGAGCAGCTTGCTCAAAGGCCAGTTTGTACTAGAGAAAAATGCCAAAGCGCTCTGGGACGTAAAGATACATTACTCCAGTATCCAAGACAGACGACAATTTGACAGGCATGCTTTGGCACCCACTGAGGCAGTACAGAACATTTACACATTAATAGGTCTATTGCTTCTACATAAATGTATATATTTTTTCTTCAAATAGCTACAGACGCTAATTATTCATGCATAATGTAATCTTAAATAGAAAAATGTCAGCACCACAGACTCACCACTCGCTACCACATTTCTGTTAGAAATACCTGCAAACTACAACAGGTAAAAAGAAAATTAAAACTTGCATAGGACAAATCTAACACAGTAAAATCCAAACATCTGCCATGTTTGGCAAAGAACCCCCCCCCCCCCAATTCCATATACAAAACTCTAAAACCAAGACCACCTGTTTTAGCAGGAAAATGATGCCATAGAGTCACTGTCTCTGTAATGGAGTGGGGGAGCCCAAAGTTACTTTCAAGTGTGTATAATGTTTATTGTGCAAGGTGCTTGTACTAACAGAGTAAGAATTCTTAACATCTCCAAGTTGGACAATTCAAGATCCACTTATTTTACAACCAGCAAGAGAAATATTTTCACAACAGTCTTTAAAAGGACAAGCAAGAATCCAGAGTTTAGAGAGACTGTTCTTCCACCTGTTGCGACACTTCTGCCCCCTCAAAAACTAAAAAGGAGTTATACTTGGTAGCCAGTTAAGTGCAGAGCTCCATGGCATCTATTTCAGTCATAACCCAGACTGGTGCATGAAGTTAGCACACAAAATCTAGCCCAAGACATCAGGAAAACTACTATACAATTCAGGGGGTGTTGCTGGTATGACATTAGTATAATGGCAGCCAAGCAAAGAGTTAGATTCTCAACATATCCAAGGGAAAGGCTGAAGAAACTGGTCAGACAAACTAAATGGGCAAGAAAAAGAGGAAGACCAAAATCGGCAGCAAAAAGGTTAAAAAAAGAATCACCAAAACAGTGCCATGGAAATAAATGTCAGGTGGTGAAAATCACTGGGTGTGTCCCCAACTGAAATCTACTAAACAATGGTCTGGTCAGAGGGTGAAGCTGCAGGAAAGTGCAGACGCATATCAACTACAGCAGATGGCAACTGGACAAGTTGAAAGGACTGCACAAACACCTGAATTCTACAAAGATCACCAAGCACACTTTTCCACAAAAATGTTTTCCATTTAAATCTCGATAATTCAGATCTTATTACACACCAATAAAATAATGTGCGTCAAAGAGCATGCAATCAGTTTTCAAAACCGGATGACTAGATGCATTATACAGTACATCAAAGAATGCTATGAGGAATTAACTACAATTTTTAGGCTTGATACATTATAGATCTATATTTCTCTATATAATCTATATACCCACATGTATAGCTTTATACATATATATTACACAAACAGCATCTCATCTGAACAGAAGATCCAGATTTCTGCCTCATATTTTTGGTCTGTTTTATTTATAAACTTTTTCTGGAAAATTACTGGCAAATCACGAAAGATTGAAGTTACAAAAAGTTTGACTTCATACCCTTCAGAAAATTCACGCTAATGCAAAACCTATTCTTATCAACTGCTTGTAAGAGCAATATTTAAAGTGTCCCCATTTTTGGGCCTTTGTCCAGATTTCTTGCTCTAAGAGGCTTCTCACACACACACACGTGTATGTATGTCTGTATACACATACCACCAAAAATGCTGGAAGATAATCATCAATTCTGCAAATTAAGTCTATATATTAATTTAGATACACTAACAGTGCTTGGATAAGGGATCTTCACTCTTTGCCAAGCTCCTGACAGAACAGGACTTTTGTTTTTAAACACAACTTCTGAAACTAGTTACTTTTGGGGGGGGCCCAGAAAATATATCCACAAGTTGTGCAGTCCTCGAGTCAGATAAGCATGGAGGCTGCAGGAAAGCTTGCCCCAAGCAAAAGTGTTTTGTTACAGTTGATATGCTATTGCTACATTTGGGCATGTTTAGCCATATCTGTCTGGAAAAGCAGAAGCAAGGGAGGATGGTCAGTGGAAGACTTCTACCTTACCAAATGTCCAAGGACAGAAGCAGGGTTAAATAGAGGACAGGGAAATGAAGGGCACAACAGACCAAATAGAAGGGGTGGGAATTAGAGAGAACTATAGGGACTATATAAACAGTGTGTGGAAAGAGAGAGGGGGAGAGAAGGCAGTCTGGGCATATGCTGTATAACCCTACAAAGATTGGTGCAGACTAAAGGGAAATCACTCATGGGTTACTGCAGCCTCAGGCTTGGCATTTTTACTGAATCTGGAGGAATATATATCAATGCGACAATTAGTCTCTGCACAAACATGAATCTTGTAAGGTCAGCCTTAAGGTAATATCCAAGCAAATGTATTAAACACTCAATTCAAAAACATGTCATTTTACTGTCTAGGTTAACTGCATAAGAAATTTTACTGAATGCAAGACTTATTTCTGGATGGAGGCATTAGAGCGAGAGCATACTGAGCCAAATTAAGTTGCGTTACAATGGAGCATGTCGCAAAAAGACAGAACCCGAAATTCACTTTTCAGAGTCTGTCTTTACAGACCATTCCCTTAATTCCTTGCGTCTCCCCAAAAGGCAAACTTGACAGTGGTCGCATCCAATCTGTAAAGCTTTGCAGAATAACGGATTATCCATGTAGCAACTACACAAAACAGTGTATTTACTGAAACTGCCTGTGGATTTAAAAACGGATCCAGAAGAACGTGCTTGAGAATAGATACTTGTCATGAAAGTAAAGTTCAGACATTTTTCAGTAACCCTTTTGATTCCTCAGAGAACCACCAATGGGGCTTTGTTCTGTATACAGAGTACCTACGCAATGTGAGCACCCACAGAGTACTGACAATCTCCCAGGATGGTGTATTGTGAAAAGGGCAGGGAGGGGGATTAGTCTAAGCAAAAGGGGTATAGTATTCCTCCTGTGCTGGACGACGCTGAAGACATACAAACATAGAAACAAAAAAGTCATTATAAAGTGGCTACAAAGATCAAGTTATAGGCTTGCTCCAAAACCCTTTGTCTTGAAAACAAGGCATGGGTATACAAATAGGCATACGTTTCAGGGTGGGGCAAAGAAAGCGTTCAAGTAAGGAAATTCATCTAGCAGATTTAGTAAGAGCCACACGCTTCTCTGACAATGAGAAGTGTTCCAAAGAGAAATCTACCCCTAACCAAAGGGCAAAGAAGGCCTCAGAAAAAACGTAGCCAAGTGATTAGAATTCTGACCCATATGACTTAGGCTTGTACCAAAACAGGTGTGAAAGATGCTGACTGCAGACTAAAAAGTGACAGCTCATATCCTTGGCAGAAGCCCACACTCAAAAAATGTTCCACTTATCCTTTTAAATCTTCCAATTACAAGACTACAAAACAAGAAAGGAGAACCCACTCCTGAAGTGCTCTGAGATAGTCACTGAATGAAATGGAAAAAGCCATGCCATTTCTCTGAGGAAGTGGGAGAGCCAAGGTGCATTTACCCCAGAGAACCAGTAACAGCCTGACACAGAAATCAAAGCAGAGTGGCTAGCCAAAACTGCTGTACAGTGGGAAACCAAACCTGCCTCAAATCAATACAGATAAACCTTTATCACAAGCTCAAGTAAATGCACTGAAGCAGAGAACATGCAGAAACTAATGGAGTTAAACCATACTAATTTACACATTTTCCACTGGCAAACGAAACCAGCAACATGCCTCCAGTTATCTGGGGTTGATGTGGTGGGACAAACAAACCCATTTTTTGAACATTGTTTTTGCAAACTTGGGGACAACTTAAGACACTAACACGTAACTTTCCAAAAGATGAACCAAACAAGTTTGAATTCTCTTGTGCATGCAAAAGACAGACCATGTCTGCTACAAAGAACGATGCCCCAACTCAAGGCCCATCTGCAAAATGATGGGAGAGATTTAACCCTTCCTCATTTACAGAAGCTAATTTTGTATGGTCTAAATGGATGCATGACCTGCTGTACTCCATTGCTCCACAACTGTAGAGAATTCTACCTTTGTGTGTAGCACACAAATTCAAGTTTCCAATTTCTTACAAGGCCACATCCCCAGAGCCATGTGGATTAAGCTACCTCTACATCGTACGCAATAAGCCAACCTAACAAGTAACTGATCACTTACAAGTTTGTCTGGTGTCATCCATCAATGCAACTATCTTGCACATACAAATTCTAACAGATGCACTCTAGGAATTTCTTTGGGCATGCCCAAGACTGAGGTTTCACCCGCAACACCCTTATTACGTCTTGCATGTGGCACCGTCAAATAGGTGCTGCACTTCGTACCACTCCAGAGTCTTGCTGCAGAGGACTGGTGTGATGGAAGACGCTTCTTTCGGCTTTTCCCGGTTAGGGGTCGCCACAGCAGATCACCTGTCCACTCATGATTGGCAGTGGAGTTTTACGGTGTCGAGTTGCAAGCCCGGTGCCCAACATTCCACAGAATGCACACATGCACACACTCATGCCTAGGGCCAATTTAGTGTGTCCAATCCACCTACAGCATGTCTTTGGGATGAGGGAGGAAACCGGAGCACCCAGAGGAAACCCACGCAACCACAGGGAGGACATGCAGACTCCGCACAGAAGGCACCCCAGCAGAGAATCGAACCGGAGAACCTCTTGCTTCGTGGCCGCCCTGTGTGATGGAAGACACTATATACATGAAATACTAATCATGGGGAAGCACATGACTATCTAGGGAACAATTTCTGAAAGTAGAGAACTGCCATGAGACCATGTAAAACTTATGCAAATTAGCAATAATCTGAAAGAAAAATGACTGGGGTATTCTTCCTGTGCTGGATGCTGCTGAAGACTTCCAAACTTATAAAAACAGAAACATTCCAGACCCTGTAGATGCAGGTAAGCAACACTTAAGCATCAGTTTAATAACCATGGTGCAAGTGTATGTGAAAGGCAGCCTGCCCCATAATGAAAATGGCAGTTCCTATCTAAATTACCGATCTGTGTACGCAGATTTTTATGGTGTCAGAGAAACTTTTAGGGCTCTTTTGAAATCTCTAGCTCTTGGATAACACCCATGTTAAAGTTTCTGGCCCAGAAAAAGCCCACAAAGCAAGGTATTATGCAGTCTGTCTTTTCCTTACACTGGGGTCATAATTATACTGAATCTTTGGAAATTTACATCTTTAATGCTTTTTTTCTCGCACTGGAGCCAAAAGTCTTTGAAGTGTTGATTGGCAGCTTTTCCTGTATACTGGTAGAGCAGCAGATACTGGAATACTACGAAACTTAACACAAAATGACAATGGCTCCCTACTCAAAACTATTTTGAGATGAGTGGCTCAGAACAGCATGTTTAAAAGAAACCTTAAAAACAGCAGAAAAGTAGGCAACATTATCCAAATGTTATCAAAAATAGCAGCTGATTAAATGTTTGCATGCAATTCCTGGAGAATAAATAAAAAATTCTACAGACATCCACTGTACCTTACAGTCCATATTAAAGGCAGTGTTATACAAGGTACAGCTAGCTACAGCTGGGAACTCTACTAAAAAAACCTTACCACATTTAACTCATTTCCTCCAATGGAGTAATTGAGTTTGGACTTCCAATAGGTGTGGGCCAAAGTCTTGAAAATGAAATTATTTCCACGCAATTCAGGCTAAGGTTTGTTCCTCTCTGGAACTTTAGTTTACCATTTACAGTTTTCTAGTAATACTTGATCAGCACATACTCTTTACAGTGGTTGCATTTATTCAATTCCAAGTCTTAAAATTGATTTTCTACGCCACAATAAACACAGTAAATATTAACTTTTGTTCTGTTGCATAAACAGCTTATAATCGCAATAATCCCTCAAGCGACAGACATACTGCCTATAGTAAATTCTTCAAACAGTTGCAAACTTTCATTAGGCTAAGCAGTTCTGCAGGTGTCACTTGATTGAGAAATGAAAATTATAACACAAATAGTAAACGAATATTCAACAGGTCTTTAGCTGCACTAAACAGATCAAATACAACTGTGCTTCCCATCATGTATTGTTTTAAGAGGAAATCTTTTAAGACTGAATGTAGTAATGTTTTGGAAGTATTAATACAAATAGGATTAATCAATATTTGCCATCTAGAGCAGTCAGTAGGATGCTAACAGCAAAAACCCCTGGTGGCACCACTAGCCTGTAATGAGGTACAAACAGCTTGGCAGTTCTGCAGACCGCGTGTCACTGGAGGACTTGGGACAACCTATAGTGATTCTGATGAATTCTACTCAGATGGAATTGCTTGCAACCATGAAGAGCTGCAAGTCTCCCAACAAAATAAGAGAATATTAGCTGCCAGCTGAAGCATCAGATTCAGAATAAAAAAATGGTAGTCCAGAGTACAAAACCGATTCATATCTGATCACTGCATCCAAAAGACAGAAGTCTGAAATTAAACAGTTATGATAAAGCCAAAACAGAATAAGTTAAACTTAACTTGTCTGCAGCCCAACCTTCTAGCCACAGTAACAAGAGGGCAGCTTTTACTTTACACGATGTGACAGGATGCGGCTTTAAGGGGTGCCAACTAAAGACTGCTCCTTGTCCAACTACAGTGACCATTTAGGCTGCTAAAGGTTCAGAGAGAATATGCCACACTCCACTTGTTAGAGAAGCAGTTATGCCAGCACACAGTCTACTGCACTACTACAGCAAAGAATGAAAATACAGAAACAAGGTGCAATATCAATAACAGCTTGTTAATTTTTCTGCTTCCTAAAAATCTGGTCTAAACCTGTTGGGTGAAGTGGGGTTGAGGAGCATCTATTACCTTTAAGAAAACCTCATTTACTGCAGTTCTGTCAGAAATGTCTCTGCATAAAAAAACCATGGTGGGTACAACTAAAAAAAAATACATCTGAAGAGAAATTTAAACACGCAGTATGCATCACAAGTTCAAATGTATTAGCAGCCATGTAAACTAAAGGCAGCATACACAGGATTAGGCAAAAAGTCAATGACAGGGTACACAGGATTATTGAGACTCCATAAAAAGTGAAATATACTTTCAACCTTCTTCCTGCTGTTAATTTTATATTTTCCTTGTAAATGTACCCCAAATCAATGTTTAGCAGCTAATTCAGTGTTGCATACCTCCCAACACTTGCTTACCCTCCTAAAATGGAGTATTTATTACTGAATACATGCAAAACTTTATTGCTACCACAAATTCAATATTTTATGGCTTTATTTGCATCAGGATTAGACCACATACTGTGTGCTATATATTCCAAACTTTGGAGGTATATATTTTTTAAATCTTAAAATTCTGCTCAGCTATATTAGACCACCCAGCATAAATGTACACCTCCAGACTGAAACTGCTTGCATTCACATAGGAGGGAATTCAACAGGGTGGGTATTTGTTTTCCAGATCACTACTACTATAACATGCAGCCTCAACTCAGCTTATTGTGTAAAAAGCAGCAGCCAATGCCACCATGCGCCCTGCCCTTAAAAAGCATAAGCATTAAGTAAGCTACAGACTTGGAATGAAAACAGTTTTCTATCTGAATCCAAAAAGAATGTTTTTCATCCAATTCTGGCCATCAAGACAGTATCAAAGAAAAGGAAAAAAAAAAAAAAAAAACTAACATTTTAATTTGGCCAAACACAAGATTAATAATTAGCCCAGTTCTACTAACTAATACAATACTACTCACTCGGTTAAAAAAAATAGTATGGCATATCAGTAAATTTTTATACACAGTTTAATTACAAAAAGATTTTAAATTTGAAAAGCACTGCTAAATGCATGCATTGGCCCTAATGTGGCACTACAGTTAGCTATGAAGCACTAATGCGCATGGAACTATACACATCTCAAAATGGAAGACATTGGTGATTTTGTTGTTCTCGAACAACTTGTCACGTTATTTTGTTCACAAGTACTAAAAATATTTATATCTATTTATATATTGCACAAACCCAGAATTTACCCTCAAAATGTTTAACAAAAACAAAACAACATGGTGGCAAAACAGGTGCATGTAACAGATGTGGAATACCACAAGCTGGGCAGAAGGCTAAATTACAACGCCCAGGAAAAACAAAACTGAGTGATGCAAACATGTACCAGCCTACTGGACATCCCCATATACACTTTAGTGCATCTATGGACTCAATAGAAACTACTGAAAAAAAAAAACAGCATAAAAATGGCAATAAAGGTGGGAAGAAATGTGCAAAGCAAACAATTCAGTCATATCTGTATCCTACAGCATCAGCTTAGGATAGGTGTATCAGAAAAGACCCAAATGTTGAATTTTGCAAATGACTACTGTGCAGTTAAATTTTACTTTAAAAATGTACTCATCTCCCAAGTTATGCTACTGCTAGTCCCAAAGTCCAGGAAGCATACTTGATTCTCAAAGTCAAAAGCACTAAAATCTACAATAAGTCTACAAATTAAACAGAATCAACCATTCACTAACACAGTTTAGTCAATTATCCAATGCTCTTGGATAAAAACAAGCCATTCTGACTTATGGCACTACTGAAAACAATAGATAAACAAGTACATTCTGTAGTTTTGCTTTACAAGACAAAATCTGGTGACATGAAAACTGTATAATATTGTCCATATCTATTATATGCAGTTCTCCCTTTATCATAGCAGAAATTACTTCAGAGACCACAAAACCTGTTTTTCCATGAACAGTCTGCAGTCAAAATTCAACTGCCACCCAGCATGGATTGGGAGTAACAGCACTTTTCATAGTTTACTGTACCATTCCCTCCATAAAATCCACTTAAAAGCATGCTTAACAGCTCACCTACAAATACATTTCATTCACTAATGGAATCCCCCCTTCTAAAAATGGCCTAAAACAAGCTACAATTCTTCCACTAGGGATTTATGGTACACTGACATCTGCTAGAAAAACACATTTGAAAACTAGGAAGGAGATCACCGTTCCTCCAAGTAGTAACCAAAATGGAAGGTGACCCACCGTGTCTTTTGGGTCTGTGGCTTATTCTTTTCTAAACATCCATAATGGATTCAATCTGATCAGTACAAATGGATAAAATATTTTAAGTCGAAAACTGCCAACTTTACAAGTCTAAGTCACTGGACCACATTTCTGAAGGCAAACGCATTTCATGAACACAAAAAACCAAAATAAGTCACAGTCATCAGTGACCATTCAAAAACGTTGTTTGCTTTGAAAATGCAGCAATAGCAAATCCACTACCATGAGAAATGACATAACAGTAAACTGTATGAAACAGTTTTAAATTTTCAATGCCCTTAAAAGTTGGTGTGCAAAGTCCAACTTTCAAATGATCTTGAGAAAACACTGATGGCAAGATGGTTAACTGCTACTTTTCTCATCTGGCACTGCAGGGCACACGTTTGCAGTAGAACTGACTAGCAAAAGCAAAAACCAGTCTAAACGATGGTCTGAAGAATTGTTCATTACAGCAGACACAGGCTTTGTATGGTTCTGCAATCGGTAAACTAAAAATAAGCAAACCTCTGCTAATACAAAATGACAAAGCAGCAGACAGACAAATGTTCTCTGTGGAACAGTAATTGTGGCCTAAAATTAAAAATAAATCACAGGGCTTAAATAATTAGATATTTATATACAAACTTCTCTGGATTGGTAGTAATGACTGCTAAACCTCTCAAACTTTCAACAGGTAATTTTTTTTCAACAGAGTACTATCAATTTATCCACATGTAGATGCTTCAACCGATTACACAATTCCTGTTGCACATGTGCTTTCTCGATGCAATAAATTTTCCTCCACCTTAACAGGATTCCATCGTATAAACCATAACAAAGACCTACCCACTAAACTTTCATTCCGGCCATGGGGTCAATCTAGAACATTAACTTGCCCTGTAAGGAAAGAATACTCTGGCTACAAGACTGAGAAGAGTAGGAACATTGTAGCTCCTCCTGCAATACCACTTTCTTGGTTACCAAGTAAACTGCCCCTTCACCATTACCATTTCTCACATCAGAGAAAACATCTGGTGCATACACGGTACAAAGCTTTCCAATGCTCTAAATCAGATTTAAAAAGAAAAAAGCATGTTCAATAATTTACCCCAACAATGCCCAAGTGTAAGAGAGAAATCAAGTTATGCTCCTAAATTAAAGGACAGTTTTTTATGTCCTAATTAAGGTCTGGTTGATAAATGTATAAAGCAACAATTTAATACAAGCCAGATGGCAGTAGCTCAGTCTCAGCACGTCCAAACAGGCATTCCAAAAAGTAGACTGCTAAGTAGTGAAACAATGCAGGAAGAACTGTAGACAGTCATACTGCTTCCACTGTTCGCTGATCATGCAATAAGCTCAGTGCCCCTTTGCAGCTCAAGAGGGGACACAGCTGTGGTACCACCATTCTTGTACTAGTATTAGCTACAGAATAAGGAATCTAAGAATGATGCAATTAAATCAAAAAACAGTCTTTTCACTCGAAGGATGTCGACTCTTGTACTGTGATCATTCTTGCACCCATTTAACAGAGCACAACGGCAATGGCAAAACTTGAGATGAGAGAAGCAGTGGCATGACAACTGTGCACTTCAGCTCCATCAACATGCAACTCAGAATTGGCAACTAATACATGCAGTTTTGTGAATCAGCCTGCATTCAGTCACTAAAACAAGTCATGGTGTGCTAGAAACAAATGTACAAAAATTACATGGCAGCCAGGCATTATGGACCACTTCCTAAAGTGAAGCATTTTTAAACAAAATGTGAACTAAAGTGGTGCAGATCCACATTTCTACCTGAACATGATCAGTCCATAAACAACAAAATGGAGGAAATTACTAGTGCTCTGTCTATTAAAATTTCACTCCAACTGTACATGCACTTAGAGTTATCCGTCTTGCAAGCCACAGAGTAAAGCAACTGCCACACAAACAAGGATAACATTGTTCTTTGATTCACTTTACTCACAACTCGGAGAATCCATAAAAAAGTTAAAATTTAAAAAGTTAATTGGATCAATGCTAGTGGATTCAGTACAGCTTCAGAATGCCTGAACATTACAATTCTCTTCAGGCTTCAAGCAGAGAGAACAGCAACACTAATTTTTGCCAGTTTGCATATTTTGCTGCACAGTTTTGATAGAGTTACAGACATGGTTTTCCAACAATCTGGCAGGGGCCATCTTAACTGGAAATGGTTAAGCAGCAGACTCTGCCAAGCAACAGAAAGACAGATGGCTCGTTACATTTGTTGGACTTGTCCCTCCCACACATTCTGGAATTTGAAGTCTTCTCTTCACAACTTCCTGCATGGCAAGTGTTAGCATTAGAAACTTGCTAAATGCAGAGCTGAACAGCGGCACAAATACCTAAAATAGGGGTGGAGAAGAAAAAAATTACAAAAGTGGCAACAGTACAATTTTAAGGGTCAACAGTTAAGACATCATGAAAATGTAGTCACCCATTTCTTTCTAGCACCCAAATTAAAGCATACTCTCTGAACCTTCTCAAAGGGTAAGTGCCCACTTTACAAAAAATTTGCTAACCTCTGCCCTTTACACAGCATGGTTCTCCATAAAAGAATTCAATTATTAAACTAAATATACATCACATATTGTTGATTCGTACCCTCTCCCCAAAAGTAACACTAGTGGAGCTTTGGACATCCAAAGCATGCCTCCCATCCCATATATATGAACAAAACTGACAACGTAAAGCCCGTTAGGTTTTAACCAAAGCAAATCTCTGGTCTATGTTTGAATTTATTCTTAGAAACAAGATGAAAAAGCACGGCGGGAACAAAGTATGTGCTCCATCAAGGAGTGTGCATTATACCTTTTACATAAACGCAAGATCGTGGTAATACAAGAGATTAAAATGGAAAATTTAGTGTTTAGTCTCTGGATCAAAACTGTGCCCTTACTACCACTCCAAACAGATTTAAGCACACCAAAGGACTAACACTTTGGATGGAGTTAAATTCTAATCACGCATATTTCATGTGCATTTGTACAATTCTGACTACATTTACATGCATATTAATGTGCACGTACACAATGCATACTTGTACAAAACATGTCAAAAATATACACGTGCATATACCTACATTTGTATCCAAATACATTTTTGCTGGCAGAAGTCTAACCAGTCTGCCAGAGTGCTTCAGCTAATTTACTCATGCTTCTGATCAAACCAAGTAGGTTACACACTGCTTATTTCTCAACTCTATTCTTTCACACCATACAATATTTAATGCATCCAAATGTCACCCTCGCCTATGATTTTTAGAAGGCACCCTCCCATGTCAAGCTTCATCTCACTCACTGTCCCTGCAGCCTCGCTCCAAAATGAGCTTGATCTGTGCCCCCCCCCCCAGCTCACTCCCAAGGGTCATGATGTGGAGTCAGTAGTCCATCTGGGAACGCACCAGTGCTCGATTAAAAAAAACTTTACTGGTCTGTCCTTCCTTAATGTCACAGCACCCTCCACCTTCCCACTATACATTATGCTTCAGCTCCCCCTTTTTAGTTCATAGGTAGGTAGGTAACTAGGCTATCTGCCCAAAGGCATTTATAAGCCTTGCCAGAATGTGTTGACTTTCGACGCCCCCTTAGATTAGTTCCCTGTGCCCCAGTCCAACAGAGCCACTGAAGTGATCCCCGGAGTAAACTTGTTTCTCATCCACTCGTCAAGGTTTCTCTTGAGTGTTAGCGAGAAGCTCTGCCTAATGTAGATTGGAATCTTGTTCCAAAGCATGGGAAGTCTGGGACATGAATCTATTCCTCCAGCACGTCCTATTTATTGCTGTGGTGAGGTTTAGATCCCTAGAGCGTGTGGCAAAAAGGGATATGGTTTTCTTTAGGTGGAGCATGCCCATCAATTATGGGTTGGACATGCTCTTGTATGTCAGGCAGAGATCACCTTGAGTAGGCGGTATGCAACAGAGTGCAGCTGGAGTTTCTTCAGTCGAGCTGCATAAGGCATCTGTGAGGCCAGTGATCCTCTTGGCGAGGTACTTCTGTGGTCTTTCCAGCAGTTGCAGGTGTCTTGTAAGGTACATACCAAATGGGGCTTTGTACTCTATGAAGGGTCTGATGAGTGATGAGTAGAAGGGCACAATGAACTCTTGATCTGGATGCAAACACTTTTGTGATTAGGCGGGCCACATAGAACTATTTTCTAACCACTTTGGCAATGTGATGATCAAAGGAGATACTATCTACTTGGGTCCCAAGATCCCTTATTTCTTCTTCCGTATTTAGGGGGCTACCACCTACGTGGTAATTTGTGGGTACTTTTTTTCCAAAGGGGATGACTATGCACTTTTTGGCATTTAGCTTGAGTCCATGGTTTTGACACCAGGTATCTGTCTCAGTGAGACCCTTTTGGAGGATGTCGGTCAGCCGGAGAGTCAGTTATAACCCCTAGTTTGCAGTAGTCTGCAAACTTGGTCAGCCATAGTCCTCCTGTGCTAGCCTGTACCTCTGAGAAGTATATGCCGAACAGGAGAGTTCCTAGGACTGAGCTCTGGGAAACGCCACTTGTAGCCGGTTTAGTCAGACCTGGCTCCCACAACTCTTACCATGAGGGGTTTGTCGGTGAGCCAGATGGCAACCCATCTTGTGACGTAGAGGTTTATGTTCAGGCTGGTGAGCCTGTCTATAATACTAGAATAGGGAATGGTGTCGAAGGCCTTTGCGAGGTCTAGGTAGGCTGTGTACCACCTTTCCTTTGTCTATAGCTTGGGTAAAGTACAGTTTTGTACCTACCATAAATGTAGATGTTAGTGTGTATACCCTGCTGCATTCATCACACTTGGGTTATCCTGCCGTCGGCCCGAATTCCAAAGTCTTGGTCCGGCATCGGTTGCTGTCGCTTCTTCCCTGACGTCAGTGCGCCAGGGGTATATGAGAGGCATCCAACGCCATTTTCTTCAGTTTTTCTTGCCCCAGATGTCAGGTGCCCCCCCCAATGGTGGTCAGTAGATAGTACCAATAATAAAAAGTGTAGCATAAACACAAAATCCCTCCAGCTATAAGCAAATACACCACAAAGGTAAGAGATTTAAAGGTATAGAAAGGTCTTAGGTCAGAGAGGATGGAGGGAGGGTAACCTGGACTGCAGCAGGGTATACACTGGAACATCTACATTTATGGTAGGTACAAAAAGTACAGTTTTGTACCTACCATAAATGTAGATGTTCAAAGATCCACATTGCTGCAGTCCTTACACTTGGGTAGTCCGCTGTCCTCGGTCGGCCCGAATATCAAAGTATAAGGCTGACGTCGGTCAAGGCGCATTTGACTGACATCAGGACGTCAGGGTACAAATGCGCATGACCGACGTCATATCCTCAGTCTTTTCTTGCCCCAGATGTCAGAAGACCCTAAAAATAAAGGTCAAAACCAAAAGACAGCAAACAACCAACCAACCACCCTTGAACTAACTATATGTACAATATATACAATATACACAATATACACAATATGTACAACCCAACCCACACAACCGCCTCTAACTACAGAGGGGAAGGAGGGAGAGTAAATTGGACTGCAGCAATGTGGATCTTCGAACATCTACATTTATGGTAGGTACAAAACTGTACTATGTTCTTCATCTCACATTGCTGCAGTCCTTACACTTGGGTAGAATCCCAAAGCAGAGGTAAGGGAGGATGGCTAACTACAAGGAAGCAGGAGCTGCCAAAATGCCCTGCAAAACAGCAGTGGCAAAACCAGCCCTGGATTTAGAGTAAAGTGGCAGGTGATAATGCCTAGAGAAAGTATGCACTGAACTCCAAGTAGCTGCCTCCAAAATATCCTTGGTTGCCACTCCCCTCAAAAAAGCTGTTGATGTGGCAGTAGCCCTAGTGGAATGAGGCCTAATCCCAGCTGGAATCTCCTTGCCATGATGGGAATAACAGAAAGCAATGCAAAACCCAATCCACTTAGAAATAGTTTTGACACAGGCTTGCCCTGAGAACTCAAAGCAAAAGAAACAAACAACTGCTGAGACTGCCTGAACCCTTTAGTTCTGTCCAAATAATAACGCAACTGCCTGTGTACATCTAAAGTGTGCAAAATCTTTTCCCCTTTATTTTGGGGATTTGCATAAAAAGTAGGCAAATGAATAGTTTGGTTTAAAGCCACACTAGAAACCACCTTAGGCATAAAGGAAGGATTAGTACGTAATGATACCCTATCCTTATGGAAAATCAAGAAAGGCTCAACCGCCATAAGGGCCTGCAATTCAGAAACCCTTCTTGCAGAGGTAATTGCCAACAAAAAAGCAGTCTTCCATGATAAATATTTCAACTCCGAAGTAGCTGCAGGCTCAAAAGGTTGTAGAGTGAGTTTCTCCAACACAAAATTGAGATCCCAAGCAGGAGTAGGGGCTCTTCGTGGGGGTCTTATATTCTTTGCCCCTCTAAGAAATTGCTTGAACAAAGGATGAGAAAACAATGGTGGGACACAATCATAGTGAGCCGAAACTGCTGCAGCATGAACCTTAATAGAAGAGAGACAAACCTTTGTCCAGTAACTCAGTAAGATATTGAAGAGCCACACTCAAATTAGGCTCAGAAACATCAAAATCTTTTGCTGCACTCCAAAATAAAAATCTCTTCCATTTATCTGCGTACACTTTCCTTGTACTAGACCTTCTAGCTTCCAAAATCACATTCAAAACTTGTTGTGGAAGTTGAGACCCTCTATGGTTCAAAACAGAATATGCCAGGCCGTTACGTGAAGAGAGTGAAGTTTGACATTCAGCAAATGGCTGTCCTCCTGTGACAACAGGTGTGGAATCGAAGGCAAAGGCCATGGAGGCTTCCGTACCAGACTTCTCAGTAATGGGTACCAGTGCTGTCGAGGCCAATCTGGAGCTATTAAAATCATCCTTGGCTTGTCCTGTCTGACCTTTAGAAGTACCTTTGGGAGGAGAGGCAGAGGAGGAAAGGCATACACATGAAGATTGCTCCAATTGAAAGAAAGAGCGTCCACTTTCCAAGCTGTGGGATGAAACCTTTTTGTGCAAAACTTTGGCAGCTGATGGTTTAGTGGAGAAGCGAACAGATCTATGTCTGGAGTTCCCCATGACACTGTCAATTTCTGAAATACATGAGGATCCAATTTCCACTCGTGGGGATCCATAATTCGTCTGCTCAACACATCTGCTAAGGAGTTCTGTGCTCCTGGCAGAAACCTTGCCTGAAGATTGAGCTGTAAACTGATAGCAGTCTCCCACAAAATCATTGCTTGCCTGCATAGAGTATAAGAATGCGTTCCCCCTTGCTTGTTGATGTACCACATGACAGTTGTGTTGTCTGTTAGAATCAACACCTGGCCTGGAAGAAGTAAATCCTTGAAAGCTATTAATGTAAACTGGACTGCTAACATCTCCTTCAGGTTGATATGTAGATGTTGTAGTCTGGCAGGCCACTTGTCTTGTATCCACTTTCCATTTAGATGAGCTCCCCAAGCTTTGTCTGAGGCATCTGTCGTTAAAATCTGACTCGCCTCTGGCCGGGTCACAGAGAGTCCCTTGTTTAGGTGACATTCCTGAGCCCACCACAAAAATTCCTTTTGAATGCAAGGTATTATTTGAATGACAGTGTCTAGATCCTGGCAGTGCTGTGTCCATACATTTTTGAGATACCATTGCAGCTTCCTCATATGCAGTTTGGCATTGGGAAGCACCAGAATACAAGATGCCATGAACCCTAAGGCTTGAAGGACTGTCCTTGCAGTCAGCCGGACTGATGAGATAGCTGATGGAAGTAAAGGGATAGACTCTTGTTTGGCGGGGGTAAAAAGGCCATCTGGGATGCTGTATTCAGTCTCACACCCAGAAAGCACATGTCCTGAGAGGGTACTAGACTGGACTTTATTTCGTTCACAGAATACCCCAGGCATCTTAGCACTGCTATCACATATTCCAAATGATGAAGAAGCTCTTCCCTTCCTTGAGCCAGAATCAGGCAGTCGTCCAAATAAGGATAGATCTGTATTCCTTTTAGTCTGAAGAAAGCTATCACTGGAGCCAGAACTTTCGTGAACACTCTGGGCGCAGTAGATAAGCCAAAGGGCAATGCAGAGAACTGATAGTGAGAAGTCCCAGCTCGAAAACACAGATACTTCCTGCAACTTAGTCTGATAGGAACATGAAGGTAAGCCTCCTTGAGATCCAAAGTTACCATCCAATGATCTTTGCCCAGCAGAGGTAAAAGCTGCTGTAACGTCAACATTTTGAACTTGGGAATGTCCAGATAAGTGTTGAGGGTAGATAAATCCAAAATTGGTCTCCACGTGTTCCCCTTCTTTGGTATTAGGAACAGGCGAGAATAAAATCCTAGGCCCACTTCTGGCATAGGAACCGGCTGTATGGCCCCTATTTGGAGTAACAGAGAAACTTACTTGTGAGCCTCTATTCTTTGTTGAGGAGGAACGTCTGGCATGCCTTTGAAAGGAGGCAAGGTATGGAAATAAAACCTGTAACCTTGGTGTATGATATCCAATACCCATCTGTCTTGGGTAATTAAACTCCAATTTTCTTTGAAAAGTGCCAACCTTCCTCCCAAAGGTGCTGCCAGACGAGAAGGCTCTGGCAGCTGAAAAGGTAGGTCATTGGGTCTGTTTACGAAAGGACTGACCCCTGCCCTCACCCGAAGACTGTGCAGGAGAACTCCCTGTTCTAGGCCTGAAAGAGCCCTGAGCTCTGCCCCTACCACGTCTAGATCTACCCCTAGACTGGGAATCATAAGAAGGATACGTCCACCCCTTAGTAGGCCAATTTCTACTAAACTTTGGAGGCTGGACCTGCAAAAACTCTTTAACAGTCTGCATAGACTTAGCCTTGTCTTCCATTTTCTTTAAAACTGCCTCAACAGGAGGACCAAACAACACGTCAGATTGTAAAGGAGTATCTAAAATCCTTGTTTTAACATGTTCAGACAAATTTTGATCCCTTAGCCAGGCGTGCCTGCGAAGAACTGACCCAGTGGCAGCCACCCTAGGCGAGGCCTGTACAGCATCAAAACCACATTGCAAAGAATGCTTACCCACCTGTTCAGAAACATGTACTAAATCTTGCAACTCTTTACAATCAATACCTACTGCCAGAGCATCAACCTTAGACTTCAATTGTGAAAGGAGATAGTTTTGGTATTTCAACATGTGAAACTGGCAATTCAAAGCCCTCATAGCAAGAGTGGAAGTAGTATAAACTTTCTTTCCCCATCTATCCAAGGCCCTAGCCTCTTTGTCTGCAGGAACCGGATTCTTTACAACAGAAGCCTTAACACCTTTAGGCCCCTGGCTAACAGTTTCTGGGTCCGCCCTAGGACTCTTAAAAGATACTTATGAGCTTCAGGCACCCTGTAATACCTATCCGGCTTAACAGGAGCAGGAGGCAAAGAATCAGGATTAAGAGAAGCCTCTGAAAAACATCTTCCACTACATCCAAAACAGGAGGTATAGCCAAAGGCCTATGCTGGGGTAAAACAAAAATTCCCTAAGCCTTTTCCTGGAATCAGAGAAGTCTTGACCTTCCCACTTAAAATGCTCCCTCATGGAATGAAGAGTTTCTGAAAAGAAAAATCCTCAGGAGGAGAAGCAGAAGGAGTAGAATCATCCACATCAGAATCAGAATAAGGAGAGTACTCCTGCAAGTCTTCAGCCGAAGACTCTGAAACATCTGAAGCCTGCTCAAAACCCCCAGCTCAGGCTCCATTCTAGGTCTCTTATCAGGAGGGGCATAGAACCCTAATCAAAGTAATCAAATCTTCTGCCATTTTAAGCATATGCTTCTTGGGCACAGTTCCTGAAGAGCTAGGGTAACACCAACTGAAGCTAAACCTGGCCTGCCCCTGGGAGAAGCCTTTGAAACAGAAGGAGAGGGCCTAGCCACCCTAGGAAGGGAGGGGAGTATAGTAACCTGAGATGCCCCCTCAGCCTGACTTGCCTCCTGAGAGGCCACATCTTGCAATAATAAAGTCTCACCCTGGGAACACAAAGAAACCTCCGGTGGAGCCACCGGCTCCACCGACACCTCTAAAGAACCGGCGTCCGGTACAGACGGTTCTTCTAGCCTAGGCTTAACTGCTTTGTCCTTGCGCTTCTTCGAAGAAGCGGGCGTCGGAGCATCAGACGGCATTTTATAATTGCACCGCTTCCCAAAGACTAACCTTGCACAATCCAACCTCCTCTTTATAGTGTGTTTATTAAATCTAGCACAAGAGCGACAGCCAACAACGTCGTGCTCAGGCCCTAGGCAAGGAATACACAAAGTATGATAATCTCTATGCGGTATCTGTTTCCCACAAGAAATGCAATTATTGACTTTTTCTGACATCCGGTAAATCACTGAGGCAAGAAAAAACTAAAATATTCCCCAACGGGGTACTTAGCCAACTTTGAACTCGGTCTGAAACTTCGAAAACGAAAAATCTCAGAACGCCAACCGGCACTTGCAATGCTGCTTCTGCATCGGACCATGCGGCAAAAAAGACTGAGGATATGACGTCGGTCATGCGCATTTGTACCCTGACGTCCTGATGTCAGTCAAATGCGCCTTGACCGACGTCAGCCTTATACTTTGATATTCGGGCCGACCGAGGACAGCGGACTACCCAAGTGTAAGGACTGCAGCAATGTGAGATGAAGAACATCTGTACTATGTTTGTGTTACCCTACTGCAGTCATCACACTTGGGTAGAATCCCAAAGCTAAAGACGGGAGGTGGAGTCAAACAGGGTTAGAGGAAGCTAGAAGGCCCTGCAATACTGCAGCGGCGAAGCCAACTCTAGTCTTAGAGTAAAGTGGTAAGTGGTAATGTTTGGTGAAGGTGTGTACTGAACTCCAAGTTGCAGCTTCCAGAATATCCTTGGTTGGCACCCCCCTGAGGAAGGCTGTAGATGTAGCTGCTGCCCTGGTAGAGTGGGGCCTTACGCTAGCAGGAGCTGGTTTTCCATGGTGGGTGTAGCAAAAACGTATGCGATGTCTTATCCATTTGGAAATGGTCTGTTTTGAGATAGCATTTCCTTGCGATGCTGTAGCATAGGATACAAAAAGCTGGTCAGATTTTCTGAAAACCTTAATTTTATCCAAGTAGTAACGTAGCTGCCTGTGAATGTCCAAGGAATGTAGGAGTCTTTCTCCTTTGTTCTGTGGATTTGGAAAGAAGGTGGGTAAATGGATGGTTTGATTTAGAGCCACACTGGATACCACCTTAGGCATAAAGGAGGGGTTAGTTTGTAGAAAAACTCTTGATGAAAAATGAGGAAAGGCTCTACTGCCATTAGTGCCTGAAGCTCTGAAACTCTTCTCGCTGAAGTAATTGCTAGCAGCAGGGCAGTCTTCCATGACATAAACTTTAAGTCAGCTGAGACAGCTGGCTCAAAAGGAGGTAGTGTAAGTTTTTCCAGAACAAAGTTGAGGTCCCAAGTAGGTGTTGGTGCTCTCCTGGGAGGCCTAATGTTTTTGGCCCCTCTGAGAAACTGCCTTAGGAGTGGATGTGAAAATAAGGGAGGATCTGTGTTGCAGTGAGCTGAAATGGCTGAGGCGTGGATTTTAATAGATGAAAAGGAAAGCCCTTTGTGTAACATCTCAGTTAAATATTGCAGAATCTGAGGTACATCAGGGTGAAAGGTATTTTGGCCTTTAGCTTGGTTCCAGGCGCAAAACCTTTTCCATTTGTCTGAGTAGGCTTTCCTGGTGCTGGGCCTCCTGGTCTCCAGAATAACATCCATAACAGCTTGTGAGAGAGGAGCTGGCTGGTTGCTTAGGTGATTTGCCATGCAGCCAAGTTTAAGGTTTTGAGCTGGCTGTGTAGAATCAGATTGTCTTGCTGTGTAAGCAGATGGGTAATTTGTGGTAGAATCCATGGTGGGCCCTGTGCCATATTCCTTAATAGTGGGTACCAGTGCTGGCGTGGCCAGTCTGGGGCAAGGAGTATCATTCGGGATCTCTCCATCCTGACTTTCAGCAGTACCTTTGTGAGAAGGGGTAATGGAGGAAAGACGTCAGCATTTTCCAACTGAATGAGAGTGCGTCCACGTTCCAAACTTGATGTTGAAAAATCCTTGTGCAAAATTTTGTTAGTTGATATACCCATTTGCCAGCCCCCAAAACTATGCCTGGGAGCCCCCATTTTTGAGTTATCATTGCAAATACTTGTGGATCCAGTTTCTACTTGTGAGGATCCATGATGTTTCTGCTTAGGTCGCCTGCCAATGTGTTTTTTTCCTGGCAGGAATTGGGCTTGTAATTGAACTTGGTAAGCCAGTGTTGTGTTCAACAAGGTCATTGCTTGCCTGCATAGAGGGTAGAAGTGTGCACCCCCTTGCTTATGTACCACATTACTGTGGTGTTGTCTGTCCTTGTGATAAGCTGTCCTGGATGTAAGAGGTCCTTGAAGGCTGTCAGAGCATTTTGTACAGCTAGCATTTCTTTTTGATTGATGTGCAGATTCCTTTGATCTGCAGTCCATATGCCTTGAATGCACTGTCCTGCCATGTGTGCCCCCCAGGCAGTGTCATATTAATCTGTTGTCATAGTTTGCCTGGCACGGGGTAAGGTGAAAGGCTGACCCTTGAGGTGACATGCCTGTGACCACCATAGAAACTCCTGTTGAAGGCAGGGAATGAGAGGTATCATTGTTTCCAAGCTGTGGCTGTGTTGAGTCCATACGCTTTTTAGGTACCATTGTAATTTCCTCATATACAGTTTTGCAAATGGTATTAGTAGTATGCAAGATGCCATATAGCCCAAGGCCTGCAGAATTTTTCTTGCAGGGAGTTGGGTCTTTGTTGCCATTGCTCTGAAGTATTGAGTTAATTGCAGTTGTTTGTCTGGCATCAGATAACCCTCTGGGCCGCTGTATTCAAGCTGGCACCCAGGAACGTCATATTTTGTGAGTGCACTAGTTTTGATTTCTTTTCGTTTACTGTGTACCCTAGGCAACTTAAAAGATGTTTTACAAAAGCCAGGTGTTGTAAAATGTCCTTGCTTTCTGCTTGGATGAGGCAGTCGTCCAGGTATGGGTATATGTGAATTCCTATTTGTCTGCAGTATGCAATTACTGGAGCCAGGCATTTTGTAAAGACCCTGGGCGCAGTAGATAAGCCAAAGGGCAGTGCAGATCATTGGTAATGGGTTGAACCTGCAATGAAACGGAGGTATCTTCTGCAATTTTGTCTGATAGGCACATGCAGGTATGCCTCCTTGAGGTCCAACGTTACTAGCCAAGCTTTCTTGCCCAACATGGGAAGCTGCTGCTGTAGTGTTAGCATCTTGAACTTGGGTACTTGCAAGAAGGTGTTTAAAACTGAAAGGTCCAGAATGGGTCTCCAAGCTTTGTCCTTTCTGGGGACTAGAAAGAGCCTTGAGTAAAATCTTTGGCCTTGCTCCTGTGTAGGTACCAGTTGAATGGCTCTCATGTCCATGAGAGCTGTAATTTGTTTCTGTGCCTCTGCCCATTGATTTTGTGGCAGGTTTGGCATTCCTTTTTTCCTTGGCAAGATGTGGAAATGGAATCTGTATCCTTGTGAGATAATGTCTAGGACCCATTTGTCCTTTGTGACGATGCACCAGTTGTCTGCAAAAAGTGCTAATTTTCCTCCCAAGGGAGCTGCCAAGAGAGTTTTGCTTGGCAGTTTGAGGTTTAAGTCATTGCGTTTGCCTTCTAGTAGTTTGGGACCTGTCTTCTCCCTTCTGTGTTGCAGTGCCCCATTGGCGAGGTTTGTAAGGGATTTGTGCTTGTCCTCTGCCCCTTGGGCGCCTGTATTTACCCCTCTGTGGTCTGTCAGAAGCTGGAAAGGACCAATTTTTTGTTGGCCAATTTCTGCTGAAGCGTGGGGGCTGTACCTGTAAGAAATCTTTGACAGTCTGCATATATTTTGCCTTATCCTCCATTTTCTTTAAAACCTCCTCTGCTTTAACCCCAAATAAGACATCCTGCTGTAAGGGTGCATCTAGTAACTTTGCTTTAACATGATCAGGCAGAGATTGTTCCTTTAACCAAGCATGCCTACGTATAACAGACCCAGTAACAGCTGCTCTACAGGATGCTTCCAAGGCATCAAAACCACATTGTAAAGTATGTTTGCCCACCTGTTCAGCTGCATGCAAGATCCTGCATTTCCTTGAATTCAGAATGTTGAGGGTGCGTGCCCATCTTTTGTTTTATTTGAGACATTAGGAATTGCTGGTATTTAAGCATGTGAAACTGACAATTTAGTGCTCTCATAGCTAGAGTAGCTGAGGTGTAAACCTTCTTCCCCCACCTATCTAGTGCTCTGGAGTCCCTTTCAGAGGGTACAGAATTTTTAGCCATAGAAGCCTTAGCCCCTTTGGGACCCTGGGAGATTGTCTCTGGATCAGCAACAGGGCTTTTGTATAGGAATTTGTGCGAGTCAGGCACTCTATAGTATCTATCTGGTTTGGCTGGAGCAGGAGGCAGAGCATCTGGATTTAGACTAGATTCTAAGAAAACATCATCCACAATGTCTAAAACTGGGGGGGGGGATAGCAAGTTTTCTGTGCTGGGGGAGTAAAAGAAACTCTCGGAGCCTTTTCTTTGAGTCGGAGTAGTCCTGACCTTCCCAGTGGAAATGTTCCTCATGGTATGTAAGGTTTCCCCAAAGGAATAATCTTCAGGGGGAGAAGCTGAGGGAATGGAGTCTTCATCATCAGAATTTTCATAAGGGGGAAAGGTGTAATCCTGCTCCTCAGAGGAGCCTGAGGAAACAGACACTTGATCAGAGGAGGCATAATCCTCCTCCTGTCTAGGCCTTTTGTCGGGGGGGGGGGGGGGGGGGAGTTGGGAACCCCTGATCAAAGAAATTAAATCTTCAGCCATTTTAAGCATCTGTTTCTTAGGCATAGGGCCTTGACCTGGAGACTGAAATGTAGTCTTTTTTGGTTTTAGAGGAGTCTTAAGCTTAGCATAAGATTTTATAGTGAGAGTAGTCGGCCTGAAGACACCTTCAGAAACCGAAAGTGTTTCTGCAGCACCGGCTTCTCCTACTGCAATGTCGTCGGTAGGGCCTAAAGAAAATGGTTGCGTTGGCCTAGAACTCTCTGCTGGAGAATCCGAAGTGGTCTGGGGATCCAATTCAGCGGTAGCCAGGGGCTGCGCAAGCACCTCACTGAAAACCGGTGACCGGCCCAACTGAGGGCTCGGAGTCTGGCTTGGATCTAGGCTGCCTTTCTTTATCTTTGCGTTTTTTATGCACGCCGGTAGTCAGTTGCTCCGACGGCATAGTGTAATTAAATTTCCTACCGTAGTGACGTGCAAAATCAAAGCGTTGCTTTATAGTTCGCTTATTGAACCTAGCACAAAACCGACAACCAGTGACGTTGTGGTCTGGGCCTAGGCAAGGTATACAAAAAAAATGAAAGTCCTTATGAGGTATTTGCTTCCCACAAGAAATGCAATGGTTAACTTTTTCTGACATCGGACTGAGGCAAGAAAAGGTTTCCCCAACGGGGTACTTACCTTTGAAGACTTCGGACTGAAACTCTATTCGAAAATCTCAGGTGTCGGCCCACCGGCACTTGCAAACTGCTTCTGCTTCGGGCACCGTGTGGCAAGAAAGACTGAAGAAAATGGCGTCGGATGCCTCTCTTATACCCCTGGCGCACTGACGTCAGGGAAGAAACGAAAGCAACCGACGCTGGACCAAGACTTTGGAATACGGGCAGACTGCGGGACCGCCTGACGGCAGGATAACCCAAGTGTGATGACTGCAGCAGGGTAACACGATGACCATCTGTCTCCAAGTAGTCCACCAGGTTTAAAAGGCATGATCTGCCCTTAAAGCCGAACTGGTTAGGGTCCAGTGTTTGGAGGTTCCCAATGTCTCTGTTAATGAGATCCATGATTATGCGCTCCATAGCCTTGTAGACCAAGCTAGTCAGGGTTATAGGGAGATAGCTCCCGGGGTCTGTTGTGGCTCCACCTTTGTGGAGCAGAATAACCATTGCTGTGCGCCACTCTATGGGCATGTAGCCTGTGGAGAGGCCGAGTTTGAACAGTGTGTTTAAATGAGGGGTTAGTTCATCTTTGAGCTCATGTAGGACACAGCCTGGAACGCAGTCCGGTCCCATTGATGCAGTGGTTTTGGCTTTGGAGAAGGCGGTTTTAACCAGAGTGTCTGATTTCAAGGGCACTACATTCTTCTGGTATTGTTATGGGCCATTTTGGGGGTGGGGGGGGGGTGAAGTTTGCACTGAACCTGTCTGCCAGGATGTTGGCAATATCTGTCGGTTCAGTGCATTTTGTGCCATTCTGCACCAACTCCAAGCAGATCTGGGAATTGCCACTTAGATTCTTGACATAGCTAAAGAATGCCTTGTGGTCATCTTTGGAGTCCTTGGCAATTTCTCTTCCGAAGCTAGCCTTGGATGATTTTGAAGGGGATCGTAGTTTCTTGCTGATACTGATCATGGACGTCTTCCCCTCTTGGAATTTTACTCTCTTCTGTACTAGTTTCCGCCTATTGTAGAGCTTGTTTATGGCAGGGGTCCACCAGAGTGGTTTCCTTTCCTTGGAGGAGTGAGTCTTGGTTTTGCTTGGGATAACATGATCCGTGCATTCTTGTAGGTGCCCGTAGAGTGCATTAGTAAAGGATTTTACAGCTTGGGCAGTGTTATTCCTTTAGTATGGGGGATTTGAAACTTTCCACTTCAGTCTGGAGGAACGTGAAATTTGCTTTTGAAAAGTTTTTCACGGTGGTTTCTTTGACTGAGGGTGGGGGCAGAATGTGGATATCCAGAGTGATTAGTTTATAGTCGGATCTAACCAGCGAGGGGTTGACCTCCAGTCGCTCATGGTGATGACCACGTCCAATGTAGTCACCTCTGGTGGGGGTGTTGACCAGTTGATCCAAGACGTTTTAGTTTATAAATTCTAGATAAATGTTGGGCAAGCGAGTTAGTACTGAGTAGTTCTCCCAGTTAATGTTGGGGTAATTGAAATCACCCAATATCAGGGTGTTTGGTAGGACATTAAGGTTTCCCAGTGTTTCCAGAAATGCAGAATGGGGGTCCTGGGACATGGTGGGTGATCTGTAGCAAGCTACAATTTGAACTGTTAGTTGCACATGGATGATTTCTGAAGCATCGTGCTGTGCCACTAACCTGGAGGTGTGGGTATCCTTGATGAATATTGATACGCTCCCGCCTTTTGTATTTCGGTCCGGGTTTTGTGGCTGAAATGTATGATACGAGTTGTAGCCTGGTAATGCTGGGGTGCTCACTGGAGCCTTAAACCAGGTTTCTGCTACTGCACATATATCTATTTCTCCAAACTGAGGAGTGCCTCGAGTGCATGCATTTTGAGGTTCAGACTTCTGGCATTGAGTAGCATTACCCTCCGGTTTTTGTTACTTGCGCTATTTACGGCGGTGGGTTTGTCTTTTGAGCCTTGCCTAAAAAAGGCACTATGGGGGTGGCAAGAGCCTTGGCCAGTATTCGAAAGCCTAAGGGCAACAGGTGCAAGCCATCTCTAGCGAAGCAGCGTGGCTTGTCGAGCATGTCATCCCAGGCTGACAGACACTGGATCCCCTTTGAATGACACCAGAAGCTCCGCCAATTGTTGAAATTGATAATTTTTTCTTTATACCGTGATATCATTCTTGGTGAGGGCAGGATGCTACTCAGGGTCGGTCATATCGGCCTGAGCTACATGATCAGAGAGCTCTTCCACGTCTCTTTTCATGCAGTCCTTTCTTGCAGTCCAGGGAGGTATGGCTCAGGTCATTCACACCAACATGGACAATGAGTCGTATTTGTACTTGTTCAGGAGTGACCCGAGTGCTTGTGTTATGTGGCGGATCCTGGCACCTACGGAGTCACCTATTACTAGTGTGTTGGGTATGTTATTTTGCTTTACGGGCTGTGATCGCATGGCACACTGGTTTTATGAAGTATGCGTTTCATGGTTTGTGTTGGGGGGGGGGGGTTGCTTGGAGGTCTGCTTTGGAGGTATCTGTTCCTTTTGCAAATTTTTTTTAGAGCCTCAGAGTATGTTTTTGTGTATGTGTTTTTTTTTTTTTTTGCCGGTGCTGGTTTCATAGGTCTATGTGAGACTGGTGGTGTGATGCAAGTAATTCCCTTCTCCTCTTGACCATCTGGTCCAGTCTTGGGTTGAGAGCGCTTAGCCTCCAGTTTGGCTGTATAACTGCATCTCCAGGGGCAGATAGGCTGGTCAAAGCTCCTCTCTCTCACAGGTGAACAGAGAAATTTCCTTCTATCCAAGTAAGGTACGGGCAAACAAAAACTTTTAACATCCCTGAATTCAGCACTAACCTGAAAACTGGACTATACTACCTTAGAAAGGTGGTAAAACAAGTACTTTTTTTTTTTTTGTTTCCCCAGAAAATAAAGCAGATAATCAAAAAGTACAGTTTTGTACCTACCATAAATGTAGATGTCCGATAGGAATGCATCTGCAGTCCTTACAAATGGGTTGTCCTGTCGTCAGGCAGCCCCTCGGTCGGCCGGATTCCAAAGTCTGGGTCTGGCCTCGGCTGGTGTCGCGCTTCACCCGATGTCATAGCTGCAGTTCTTCGGGTATAAAGGCATCAGCCGACGCCATTTTCCTCAGTGTTTCTTGCCCCAGATGCCAGGTGCCCTCTTGGATGGCTAAATTTGGATAAATGCCAATGTTTCCAAATAGTAGAGAGCAAACACATAAAATAAGCATGTATGTACATATATACAAACAAATACACCATAATAGATCCCCCCCAAGCTAGCTGTAGGATGGCAAATACCCTAGGAGTACCACAGAGGGGAAGGTGGGTGGGTAATCCTGACTGCAGATGCATTCCTATCGGACATCTACATTTATGGTAGGTACAAAACTGTACTATGTCCTTCAAGGATGCATCTGCAGTCCTTACAAATGGGTAGAATACCATAGCTAAACTAGGGGAGGAGGAAAAAGGAGAGATTATGGTGTAGTTAGGATCCCTTGCAAAACAGCAGTGGCAAAACCTGCTCGGGATCTAGAGTATAAAGGTAAATTGTAATGCTTGGCAAATGTATGCACGGAGGTCCAAGTAGCAGCCTCTATAATGTCCTTGGTAGCCACTCCTCGTAAGAAAGCTGTGGTAGTGGCTGTAGCCCTTGTGGAGTGAGGCCTGATGTTCTCTGGAGTTTTCTTTCCATGGTAGGAGTAACAAAATCTAATGCAATTTCCTATCCATTTGGAGATTGTCTGTTTTGAAATTGGCTTTCCTTCCTTTCCTGTTGCATATGCTACCAGCAGCTGGTCAGTTTTTCTATTGGACTTGGTCCTGTCCAGGTAGTAGCGTAATTGTCCATGTACATCCAAGGTATGCAACAGTCTTTCACCCCTGTTCTGTGGGTTGGGGAAGAATGTAGGTAGGTGGATAGCCTGATTTAAAGACACTCTGGATACCACCTTAGGCATAAATGTACGATTTGTTCTCATGGACACTCTGTCTTGATGGAAGATCAGGAAGGGTTGCACTGCCATTAATGCCTGTAGTTCAGAGACCCTTCTTGCTGAGGTGATTGCTAGCAGGAAAGCAGTCTTCCAGGATAAGTATTGTAATTCTGCTGTTGCTGCTGGTTCGAAAGGGGGAAGTGTCAATTTTTCTAGCACAAAGTTCAAGTCCCATGCTGGCAATGGTGGTTTCCTGGGAGGTTTTACATTTTTAATTCCTCTCAGAAACTGCCTGAGCAGAGGATGTGAGAAGACAGGAGGATCCAAGCTGTATTCTGCTGAAATAGCTGATGCATGTATCTTGATGGAAGACTAGGACAGGCCTGTATGGAAGAGCTTTGCCAAGTACTCCAGGATGTTGGCTATGTTTACCAGTGCCACATCTTCTCCCTTTGCAGTACTCCAAATGAGATATCTTTTCCATTTTGCTGCATAATTCTTTCTTGTTGAAGGTCTCTGAGCCTCAAGGATTATGTCTTTAACCCTTTGGGATAAATTTGGGTTAATTGTTCTTATGTAATGTTCCAGGCAGTTAGCTGCAGAGTTTTCAGGTTTGGATGCAGGATGTTGTAGTTGTTCTGTGTTAACAGTAATGGGATCAGGGGTAGTGCCCATATTTGTTCCCGAGACATGCTCCTCAGCAATGGGTACCAATGTTGCCTTGGCCAGTCTGGAGCTATCAGAATGATCCTTGGACGTTCCTCTTTGATCTTCAAAAGCACCTTGTGCATCAAAGGAAGTGGTGGGAATGCGTATGCTGTCAGTTTTTTCCAACTGAAAGATAGGGAGTCTACCTTCCAAGCAAGTGGGTGGTACGTCCTTGTGCAGAATTTCTTTAGCTGATAATTGAGTGGGGATGCAAATAAGTCTATTTGTGGTAATCCCCATTCTCTTGTGATGGCTTTGAAGATGTCCGGATGCAGCATCCATTCGTGGGCATCCGTGGTAGTTCTGCTTAATATGTCTGCTAGAATGTTTTCTTTTCCCGGAACAAAAATTGCTTGTAACTGAACGTTGTAGCTCAGAGCCACATTCCATAGGTCCAGTGCCAGCCGGCATAGAGGGTATGAATGTGTGCCTCCCTGTTTGTTGATGTACCACATAACTGTGGTGTTGTCTGTCCTTATCAACTGACCTTCTTGGAGAAATGGTCTGAATGACTGGATTGCCAATTTTACTGCCAGCATTTCCTTTAGATTTATGTGCAGGCGCAGCTGGTCTTGAGTCCATAAGCCTTGTATGCACTTGTCCAGCATGTGTGCCCCCCAACCGAGGTCTGAGGCATCTGTCGTGATGGTTTGGCTTGGTTGACTGTTGCAGAAGGGCAATCCTGTGTTTGATTGACTTGCCTGAGCCCACCATAGGAACTCTTGCTTCAGGCATGGGATTATTGGAATTTTGGTTTCTAGGCTGTGCTTGTGTTGAGACCACAAATTCTTTAGGTACCACTGTAGCTTTCTCATATGCAGTCTGGCATGAGGGACCAGAATTATGCAGGATGCCATGAAGCCTAGGGCTTGCAGTACTTTTCTTGCAGTTAGATGGTTCTGCTTTGTTAATGCCAAGAAGTAGAGAGGTAGTTGCTCTTTCTTTTCTGCAGTTAGGAATGCCATTTGTTTTGATGTGTCCAGCTCCACGCCCAGAAAGGTTATTCTTTGGGATGGAATCAGCCTTGACTTTTTTATATTGACTGTATATCCCAGGGCTTGCAGCAGGTAAATGACTCTTTGTAAGTCTTCTGTTAGCTTGCTTTTGTTGTCCGCTTGTATCAGGCAGTCGTCCAGGTAGGGGTAAATTTCGATTCCCTGAAGTCTGCAATGAGCAATAACTGATGCCAGGCATTTCGTGAACACTCTGGGCGCAGTAGATAAGCCAAAGGGCAATGCTGAGAATTGATAATGCTCTGATCCTGCAAGAAATCTGAGGTATCTTCTGCAATTTGGTCGTATGGGGACGTGCAGGTATGCCTCCTTGAGATCTAGAGTTACCAGCCAAGACTCCTTGCCCAGCATGGGAAGAAGCTGCTGTAGGGTCAGCATTTTGAATTTTGGAACAATGAGGAATGTGTTTAAAGCGGACAGGTCGAGAATAGGCCTCCATTTGCTCTCTTTTCTTGGTACCAGGAAGAGTCTGGAGTAAAATCCTTTCCTTGTTCCATAGATGGTACCTTTTCCACAGCTCTCATTCTTAATAATTGAGATATTTGCTTTAGAGCTTCTGCCTTTTGAGTAGGTGGTAGGTTTGGCATTCCTCTCTTTCTTGGTAGAGTATGGAAATGGAACCTGTAACCTTGGTCTATAGTTTGCAAAATCCATTTTCCCTTGTGATGCAATGCCAGTTCTTTGAAAATAAGGTTAGCTTTCCGCCTAAGGGTGCTTCCAGTTGTTCCCTGGTAGGCGGTGCCACAGCCAAGTCACTGTGATTGTGTTGTTGTAGTGGTGGTGGCTGCGTCTGTGCCTCGCTGGTTGTTACCTTGCCACTGGCGTCCCTTGTAGGCACCCCTGGATTGGTTTCTGCCTCTTGAACGCCTATTCCTGCCTCTCTGTGCCTTAGAGGAGTCCGGAAAGGACCAATTCTTGGAGGGCCAGTTCCTGCTAAACCTTGGAGGTTGAACCTGTAAGAAATCTTTCACTGTTTGTACAGATTTCGCCTTCTCTTCCATCTTTTTTAGTACCTGCTGTGCAGGGAACCAAATAAATTGACTTTGTCCATGGGTGCATCTAAAAGCTTTGATTTGACATGGTCTGGTAATGCCTGCTCTTTCAACCATGCATGTCTCCTGATAACTGTGCCAGTCATGGCTGATCTAAAGGAAGCCTCCAGTGCATCATAGCCACATTTTAAAGAATGGTTACTAACCTGCTGTATGTTATGTACCATTTCCTGAACATATTTCTTATCTAAAGATTCTTCAGAGGACAGCTTTTTAGTTAACTGGTCTAGCATAAACTCTTGATATTGAATCATGTGAAATTGGCAGTTCAAAGCCCTAGCTGACAAAGTAGCAGAGGTGTAAACTTTTTTACCCCATCTCTCTAAGGACCTGGATTCCCTTTCAGAGGGGAGGGGTTTTTTAGTAGATGTAGTTGCTACAGCTTTAGGGCCCTGGGAGATAGTCTCTGGATCTGCAAAAGGGGCCTTGTATAGATGGTGATGAGTGTCCGGGACCCTGTAGAACCTATCGGGCTTAGCAGGGGCCGGAGGTAATGAATCAGGAGCAGTGCAAGCATCATTAAATGCATCATCTACAACAGAGAGAACTGGAGGTATAGCTAAAGGCTTATGCTGTGGCAAATGTAGAAAGGTTCTAAGCCTTTTTCTGGAGTCTGAGAAATCTTGGCCCTGCCACTGAAATTGTTCCCTCATAGCATGCAAGGTTTCCCCAAAGGAAAATTCCTCAGGTGGAGAGGCTGAAGGAATGGACTCTTCAGCATCAGAGTCTTCGTAAGGGGAATAAGGAGCCTCAGGAGGGTCTGTATGTTCTGAGTCATTAGAGGAATCATCTGTGGATACTGGCTCTGGGGGCTCTGCTCTAGGCCTCTTCTCTGGAGGTGGATGAGAGGTCCTGTCTGGATGCGGCTGGGATCCACGAATTAAAGAAATGAGATCCTCAGCCAAAGAAAGCATATGGGAGCTGGTGCTGGGCCTGTGAGAGGGGGGCTTGACAGGCACCGTTTTTGAAGCTTTAGCTGCTTTAGCCCTGGCAAAGGCCGTAATAGACATGGCTGCAGGAGGCCTAGCAGCTCCACGTGCAGGGGTTGAAATATCCAAGGGAATAGTGTGTGATAATTCCTGAGAAACCGCAACTGCAGGTTGGATTTCAGAAGCCGATTCCACCAGGTTAGAAGAGGCCTCGGTAGAAGGCATGTTTTCGGCTGGGGGAAGAACCGTTTGCTCGGTTTCAGCCGAAACAGAGACACTCGTGGTTGGCTTAAACGCGGTTTCGGCCGAAACCGCGGACTGCGAGTGTCGGTCCTTTTCCCTGCGTTTTTTGGTTATTTGTGAAGTCGGAGGATCCGACGGCATGATATAAGCAAAATCAGAGCCGAAAAACTGTTCTGCAAATTCCGACCGACGTCTAAGCGTCCGTCTGTTAAAAGAAGCACAGGCTAGACAAGCTGCTACGTCGTGGTCTGGGCCTAAACAAGGTAAGCAGTAAGAGTGGAAATCTTTATGAGGTATTTGTTTCCCACAAGTTAAACAGTTATTCACTTTTTCTGACATCGGCTGAGGCAAGAAAGAGTCCCCAACGGGGTACTTAGCTTTTTAGAAGTCTTCGAAGTAGTATTCGGTATGTAGTAATCTCTGGTTCTGACCGACCGGCACTTGCGAACAGCTTCTGCTTCGGGCGCCACGCGGCAAGAAAGACTGAGGAAAATGGCATCGGCTGATGCCTTTATACCCGAAGAACTGCAGCTATGACGTCGGGTGAAGCGCGACACCAGCCGAGGCCAGACCCAGACTTTGGAATCCGGCCGACCGAGGGGCTGCCTGACGACAGGACAACCCATTTGTAAGGACTGCAGATGCATCCTTGAAGGACATCACTTTAAATGCACAGAAATGGTTATCGCACTTGAGTGTGTAACCTACAACAGTTAAATAGGTAATTTAAACACAAAGATTACTTTATTTGCAGGCAGTAAAATAAGTACAATATGTAGTTGAAAAAAATATTTTTTAAATCACAGAAACTCTAAACAAGTAGCGTTTTAGGCGAATTAGCTAAAGGCCGCAAGAAAATGCAGAAAAATGATACTTAATCACTCCAAAGTCTCTCTCTTATCTCTGCTGCTGCAGAACTCTGCAGGACACCAGACAGGAGCTTGCTGAGCTGTATACAAGCACAAAAACTTTACAAATGCGGGTTTTATAGCAGGGAAAAGAATGAGAAAGAAATTAGCCCAAAATGGCCAATAAACTACTAACTTCTGGGCTGAAATCACTCCTCCAGGGACAGACAGGCTGCTCAAAGTTCCCCTCTCTCACAGATGAGCAGAGAAACTTCCTTCTATCCAAGTAAGGTATGGGCAACTTGGAAACTTGCATTAATTTCACATTTGCTTAATGTGAAAGTCCATCCAGCCAATAACCACTTTTCAGTGGAGGCCCAGGTAGAAAATCACAATTATATCAATTCTACAGACAGATAAAATAAATTGTATATAAAAAATGAGAAGTTATGTACCTACCATAACGTTCCATGTTAGTTGTCTTCTCTCGCCTACTTTCTTGCTCGGCTCCGACTCGGCCACTTACTAAAGCTCGAGAGCTAATTTTACCGGCCTGAGGCAACCCTATATCCCATGATGCAAGGCGATGACTACCCAGATCTCGTTTGGTAGCTAAGGAAATTATGCAATACATTCCTCCAACTGGAGAGGAGGAGGAAGAGGCAATAATAATAATAATAATAATAATAATAATAATAATAATAATAATCCCCCGAAAAAGATCAACCTGATCTAGTGACACTAGAAAGCTGAATAGTTGGAAAAATTGGATGAAGACTCTTAAGGGAAGAGGAACAATCTTCTCGGTCTGACCAGGCTAGGGGGATGGTGGGCGGCCTTAAGAAAGAAGCAGAGAAGACAACTAACATGGAACGTTATGGTAGGTACATAACTTCACAATGTTAAGTTGTCAATCTCGCCTTCATTCTTGCTGGATGGGACCGCGTCCCTAGCGCCTCTATCCTGGGTGGCTCAATGGAACAGACTCTTGAGAACGGTGGAACCAAAATTCGCTCCGTCTCTGGAGGCCAAGTCTAATTTGTAATGTGAAACAAAGGTATGAGGAGAGGCCCATGTGGCTGCTGCACAAATAGTGTCTATTGGAAGTCTAGCCTGAAAAGCTGTAGATGTAGCTAGAGCTCTGGTAGAATGGGCTTTTGGCCTAGAAATCAACTCTCTACCTCTGAGCTGATAAATGCAAGTAATCACAGAAGACGGCCATCTAGATACAGTTACCTTGGATACTGGAAGGCCTTTCCTATTCTCTGCATAGGATAAAAACAGTTTATCAGATTTCCTAAAATGTTTGGTTCTGTCCAGATAATATCTGAGTTGGCGGTGAACATCAAGATAATGTAGTTTTTGTTCCGCTCTATTAGAATAATTTGGGAAAAAAACTGGAAGATCAATAGATTGATTTACGTTAGTCTGCGATGCCACTTTGGGTAAGAAAGACAGATTAGTCCTTAGAGAAACCCTGTCTTTGTGGAAGATTAAGTAGGGAGGACGAATGCAGAGGGCATGAAGCTCAGATACTCTCCTGGCAGACGTAATGGCGACTAGAAAGAGTGTCTTCCAAGAAAGAAATTTCAATGAACAGGCAACCACTTTTCAGTGGAGGCCCAGGTAGAAAATCACAATTATATCAATTCTACAGACAGATAAAATAAATTGTATATAAAAAATGAGAAGTTATGTACCTACCACAACGTTCCATGTTAGTCTTCTCTCGCCTTCTTTCTTGCTGGGTTGCCTCGAGCCGGTAAAATTAGCTCTCGAGCTTTAGTAAGTGGCCGAGTCGGAGCCGAGGATCGGCTCCGAACCCATCCAGCAAGAATGAAGGCGAGATTGACAACTTAACATCTACATTTATGACAACCATATACAAACTGTGTACACACAGCACTAGTACTATCAATTCAATACTGCAAGTTATACATGCTGTAAGTGGGATAGAAGAGACCCCATATACTGAAAATTGAGAAAATGTAGTAACAGTGAAGCTAGAAAAACTTGTGACTGCTGGGTTAATACACATTTATTCCTATCCCTCATGCAGGATGAAGGAGAGGAAATGTTTTTATACAAAACAGGGATCATTTAGTAAATTTTGAAAGACGTACTTAAGAAGACATAAGGCGTTTTGTGAAGAGGTAAGAAAAAACAGACTAAATAAGAAAGATGGATTGTTAGTAAGAGAAGTCACAAGGATGCATAATAAAACAGTAGTATGTGGAGAGAAGATTTTAAAATGCTCCCCTATGGAGTTTAACCTGTGTTTAAGTATTGGACTTTACGTATTGCATTTCTAGCCTAACCTGGGCTTACCATCTGTTCCCCACACTTGCAAGGTTTGTTCTGGCTTCTACAGTGTTTAGCAGACAACGCACAAAAATGCCAAAACAACTCACTGAAGCATACCATATTCCCCATATCCAATCACTTCTCCACGCATATCTAAAATATTCAATTTGTGCACTACCGCAATTTTCTACTCCAGGCAAGATGAAGTCTTATAAGTCCATCTACACTATTACAAATCGACTGGCTATCTTATCTGCCTCCTTTGTTACGCAATCAAAAGTTGTGTTGGTGTATGTCACTTACAGGTGGGAAATACTACTTCCTACAAGATGTTTAGTCTTACATGTTCCATATAAAGTTATGTCAACAAGCCTGCAGCTTCCTGGAATATTGTGACAGTCTTGTGTAGAGTAGATCACTTGTTCCTATACACTGGGATTACGTTTTCCCTTAGAATGAGAACTCCTCTTCCAAGCAGCTAATGCAGTAGTATCCCACCACTCACCAGTATTACTGGAGGTATTCCATCTGGCCTCAATAACCAGTCTTCCCTATTCCTTCAATACTAGGTCACTTAGTGACCACCTCCCACACCAGCTAGAATTTTCATTTAGAAGCAAACAGGTTAATCGGAGCCTACTTTCAAGTTCCACTTCACTCTGAAATTCAGTTCTCCTCTTCCCTGCTCACTTTCTCCTTAGATTACCTCATGAATGTTTACCCTTTCAATCTTGTCACACCCCACATTCACAATGGCCTTTCTGGGAACAATTTTTCTAGTCTCCCCATAACTTCAGCCATAAATACTGATCTCTAGCTACTGACCACTAAAGAATTAGGCACACTTGTTCAGACTCTCTGACTTGCCTAATGCTTCTAAAATTTCATCCTTGACCACAACAACCCATCTCATTTACTTCCGTCATTGACTGCTTACCATATCGAATTTACTTCCATCACTGACTGCTTACCATATTTCATTTACTTCCATTCCTTATCCCACTCTACCAAGCCTTCCAGACTATCCTAGCAGTCTTTGTCTACTCCTCTACATTCTATTTCTATTCCTGTTATTTTCTGCTAATGCAATGATTCATACTGACACTGTAACCCAGCTGAAGAAACTACCAGCACATTTTCCTATGTTCTACTAGGAACAAAGTCTAGAATCTCCCCTTATTCTTGCTTTCGCCACAAGTCTTTTCCAATGGATCACTTTCACAACTTTATTCTTCTTGGCTACCTTGACCCCAGATGTTCCAGACGCTCTGGGGGGGGGGGGGGGGTGAGACCACAGTTTAAGACAGACAGGAATGTGGGGCACGAGAAGCAATTTTTGCAAGTCGCCCAACACTTTAAGGGAAGGGTACTTCAAGAAAAAGCTACATGATGAACAGGCCTCATTCAGGTACACAAAGGAAAAGAAAGATTCCGATTATGCTACAATGCTTGCAGATCTGTAAAACAAAAAAAGCACTTGCAACAGGGAAGTAAATACTGTGGGAAGAAATAGCCAGGGAATTGTTATGGCTAGGCTTGTATACGCCCCAAGGCCGATAGTCTAGTACCAACCTATGAACAGCCATAGAGAAGTGCCAGAGATTATCTTTGTATGTAAAGCTTAATAGGCAGACTAAGCCATCAGGTAACCACCAGAATTTTAGAAGGAAATGTAGTTTCTCTGCCAAAGGATGCAGAGGAATAGGATAAGCCAGCATGTAACATTTGGAATCTTCGAAGGATGCAGAGGAATGAATCACAAAGTGAAGCTTCTTCACAACTCTGGCTCACTACTTAAGCCACTCCACAGTCCCATGCAATCTTCAGAAAAACAAGGAGCGCTGCACCAATCTGGCAAAGGCAGCCATAGCAAATACATTTGAGTTGAACTAAAAATGCAAAACTCTCCCCACACAAGGGGCTGTATCCTCCATCCTTAACTTTAGATGGTCTGGCCTTCGGTTGGAGGATGGGATAAACCCCTTTTAAATCAGATGACGTGGGAGAAAATAGTACAGTTGTATACACTTACCATAAATGTAGATGTTAAGAGTGTATTCAGTGCTGCAGTCATCATACTTGGGTTATCTGCCTGCAGGTAGCCCTCAGTCAGCCCAAATACCAGAGACTTAGTATTTGTGTCGTTTGCTGTCATTCCAGGACTGATGTCAGGTCGTCAGGGGTATAAAAACAGGCAGCCAATGCCATTACATCAGTTTTTCTTGCCCCAAATGTCAGGAGCCCCCCAAATAGGGAGTTAAGTTATGGTGGAAAAAAGTAAATACCAACAGCCCTGTAAGGGATGAGTAATAAAGATAGATAAGGAGAGAGAGAGGCAAGGGGGCTGGAGGGTGGGAAAAGTACAGTTTTGTACCTACCATAAATGTAGATGTTCGAAGATCCACATTGCTGCAGTCCTTACACTTGGGTAGTCCGCTGTCCTCGGTCGGCCCGAATATCAAAGTATAAGGCTGACGTCGGTCAAGGCGCATTAGACTGACATCAGGACGTCAGGGTACAAATGCGCATGACCGACGTCATATCCTCAGTCTTTTCTTGCCCCAGATGTCAGAAGACCCTAAAAGAAAGGTCAAAACCAAAAGACAGCAAACAACCAACCAACCACCCTTGCACTAATAATATGTACCATATATACAATATACACAATATATACAACCCAACCCACACAACCGCCTCTAACTACAGAGGGAAGGAGGGAGGTAAATTGGACTGCAGCAATGTGGATCTTGAACATCTACATTTATGGTAGGTACAAAACTGTACTATGTTCTTCATCTCACATTGCTGCAGTCCTTACACTTGGGTAGAATCCCAAAGCAGAGGTAAGGGAGGATGGCAAAACTATAAAGAAGCAGGAGCTGCCAAAATGCCCTGTAAAATAGCAGTGGCAAAACCAGCCCTAGATTTAGAGTACAGTGGAAGGTGATAATGCTTAGAGAAAGTATGCACTGAACTCAAAGTAGCTGCCTCCAAAATATCTTTAGTTGCCACCCCCCTTAAAAAAGCTGTCGAAGTGGCAGTAGCCCTAGTGGAATGAGGCCTAATCCCAGCTGGAATCTCCTTGACATGATGGGAATAACAGAAAGCAATGCAAAACCCAATCCACTTAGAAATAGTTTGTTTTGACACAGGCTTGCCCTGAGAACTCAAAGCAAAAGAAACAAATAACTGCTGAGACTGCCTGAACCCTTTAGTTCTGCTCAAATAATATCGCAGCTGCCTGTGTACATCTAAAGTGTGCAAAATCTTTTCCCCTTTATTTTGGGGATTTGCATAAAAAGTAGGCAAATGAATAGTTTGGTTTAAAGCCACACTAGAAACCACTTTAGGCATAAAGGAAGGATTAGTACGCAAAGATACCCTATCCTTATGGAAAATTAAGAAAGGCTCAACCGCCATAAGGGCCTGCAATTCAGAAACCCTTCTTGCAGAGGTAATGGCCAACAAAAAAGCAGTCTTCCATGATAAATATTTCAACTCTGTAGTAGCTGCAGGCTCAAAAGGTTGTAGAGTGAGTTTCTCCAACACAAAATTGAGATCCCAAGCAGGAGTAGGAGCTCTACGTGGGGGTCTTATATTCTTTGCCCCTCTAAGAAATTGCTTGAACAAAGGATGAGAAAACAATGGTGGGTCACAATCATAGTGAGCCGAAATTGCTGCAGCATGAACCTTAATAGAAGAGAAGGACAAACCTTTGTCCAGTAACTCAGTAAGATATTGAAGAGCCATACTTAAATTAGGCTCAGAAACATCAAAATCCTTTGCTGCACTCCAAAATAAAAATCTCTTCCATTTATCTGCGTACACTTTCCTTGTACTAGGCCTTCTAGCTTCCAAAATAACATTCAAAACTTGCTGTGGAAGTTGAGACCTTCTATGGTTCAAAACCGAATATGCCAGGCTGTTAGGTGAAGAGAGCGAAGCTTGATATTGAGTAAATGACTGTCCTCCTGAGACAACAGGTGTGGAATCGAAGGCAAAGGCCATGGAGGCTCCCGTACCAGACTTCTCAGTAATGGGTACCAGTGCTGTCGAGGCCAATCTGGAGCTATTAAAATCATCTTTGGCTTGTCCTGTCTGACCTTTAGAAGTACCTTTGGGAGGAGAGGCAGAGGTGGAAAGGCATACACATGAAGATTGCTCCAATTGAAAGAAAGAGCATCCACTTTCCAAGCTGTGGGATGAAACCTTTTAGGTGCAAAACTTTGGCAGCTGGTGGTTTAGTGGAGAAGCGAACAGATCTATGTCTGGAGTTCCCCATGACACTGTCAATTTCTGAAATACATGAGGATCCAATTTCCACTCGTGGGGATCCAAAATTCGTCTGCTCAACACATCTGCTAAGGAGTTCTGTGCTCCTGGCAGAAACCTTGCCTGAAGATGTAGCTGTAAACTGAGAGCAGTCTCCCACAAAATCATTGCTTGCCTGCAGAGAGGATAAGAATGTGTTCCCCCTTGCTTGTTGATGTACCACATGACAGTTGTGTTGTCTGTTAGAATCAACACCTGCCCTGGAAGAAGTAAATCCTTGAAAGCTATTAATGCAAACTGGACTGCTAACATCTCCTTCAAGTTGATATGTAGATGTTGTAGTCTGGCAGGCCACTTGTCTTGTATCCACTTTCCATTTAGATGAGCTCCCCAAGCTTTGTCTGAGGCATCTGTCGTTAGAATCTGACTCGCCTCTGGCCGGGTCACAGAGAGTCCCTTGTTTAGGTGACATTCCTGAGCCCACCACAAAAATTCCTTTTGAATGCAAGGTATTATTTGAATGACAGTGTCCAGATCCTGGCAGTGCTGTGTCCATACGTTTTGAGATACCATTGTAGCTTCCTCATATGCAGTTTGGCATTGGGAAGCACCAGAATACAAGATGCCATGAACCCCAAGGCTTGAAGGACTGTCCTTGCAGTCAGCCTGGACTGATGTGACAATTGATGAAAGTAAAGGGAAAGATTCTTTTGTTTGTCCGGGGTCAAAAAGGCCATCTGGGATGCTGTATTCAGTCTTACACCCAGAAAGCACATGTCCTGAGAGGGTACTAGACTGGACTTTATTTCGTTCACAGAATACCCCAGGCATCTTAGCACTGCTATCACATATTCCAAATGATGAAGAAGCTCGCCCCTTCCTTGAGCCAGAATCAGGCAATCGTCCAAATAAGGATAGATCTGTATTCCTTTTAGCCTGAAGAAAGCTATCACTGGAGCCAGAACTTTCGTGAACACTCTGGGCAGTAGATAAGCCAAAGGGCAATGCAGAGAACTGATAATGAGAAGTCCCAGCCAGCAGATACTTTCTGCAACTCAGTCTGATAGGAACATGAAGGTAAGCCTCCTTGAGATCCAAAGTTACCATCCAATGATCTTTGCCCAGCAGAGGTAAAAGCTGTTGTAACGTCAACATTTTGAACTTGGGAATGCCCAGATAAGTGTTGAGGATAGATAAATCCAAAATTGGTCTCCACGTGTTCCCCTTCTTTGGTACTAGGAACAGGCGAGAATAAAATCCTAGGCCCACTTCTGGCATAGGAACCGGCTGTATGGCCCCTATTTGAAGTAACAGAGAAATTTGTTTGTGAGCCTCTATTCTTTGCTGAGGAGGAACGTCTGGCATGCCTTTGAAAGGAGGCAAGGTATGGAAATAAAACCTGTAACCTTGGTGTATGATATCCAATACCCATCTGTCTTGGGTAATTAAACTCCAATTTTCCTTGAAAAGTGCCAACCTTCCTCCCAAAGGTGCTGCCAGACGAGAAGGCTCTGGCAGCTGAAAAGGTAGGTCATTGGGTCTGTTTACGAAAGGACTGACCCCTGCCCTCACCCGAAGATTGTGCAGGTGAACTCCCTGTTCTAGGCCTGAAAGAGCCCTGAGCTCTGCCCCTACCACGTCTAGATCTACCCCTAGACTGGGAATCATAAGAAGGATCGTCCACCCCTTGGTAGGCCAATTTCTACTAAACTTCGGAGGCTGAACCTGCAAAAAATCTTTAACAGTCTGCATAGACTTAGCCTTGTCTTCCATTTTCTTTAAGACTGCCTCAACAGGTGAACCAAACAACACATCAGATTGTAAAGGAGCATCTAAAATCCTTGTCTTAACATGGTCAGACAAATTCTGATCCCTCAGCCAGGCGTGCCTGCGAAGAACTGACCCAGTGGCAGCCACCCTAGACGAGGCCTGTACAGCATCAAAACCACATTGCAAAGAATGCTTACCCACCTGTTCAGAAACATGTACTAAATCTTGTAACTCTTTACACTCAATACCTTCCAGAGCATCTACCTTAGACTTCAATTGAGAAAGTAGATAGTTTTGGTATTTCAACATGTGAAACTGGCAATTCAAAGCCCTCATAGCTAGGGTGGAAGAAGTATAGACTTTCTTTCCCCATCTATCCAAAGCCCTGGCCTCTTTATCTGGAGGAACGGATTTTTAACAACAGAAGCCTTAACACCCTTAGGCCCCTGACTAACAGTTTCGGGGTCCGCCCTAGGACTCTTGAAAAGATACTTATGAGCTTCAGGCACCCTGTAATACCTATCCGGCTTAACAGGAGCAGGAGGCAAAGAATCAGGATTAAGAGAAGCCTCTGCAAACACATCTTCCACAACATCCAGAACAGGAGGTATAGCCAAAGGCCTATGCTGGGGTAAAAACAAAAATTCCCTAAGCCTTTTCCTGGAATCAGAGAAGTCCTGACCTTCCCACTTAAAATGCTCCCTCATGGAATGAAGAGTCTCTGAAAAAGAAAAATCTTCAGGAGGAGAAGCAGAAGGAGTAGAATCATCCACATCAGAATCAGAATAAGGAGAATACTCTTGCAAGTCTTCAGCCGAAGACTCTGAAACATCCGAAGCCTGCTCAAAACTCCCCAACTCAGGTTCCACCCTAGGTCTCTTATCAGGAGGGGGCAAAGAACCTCTAATCAAAGTAATCAAAGCCTCTGCCATTTTAAGCATATGCTTCTTGGGCACAGAACCTGAAGAACTAGGGGTGACACCAACTGAAGCTAAACCTGGCCTGCCTCTGGGAGAAGCCTTGGAAACAGAAGGAGAGGGCCTAACCACCCTAGGAAGGGAAGGGAGTACAGTAACCTGAGAAGCCCCTTCAGCCTGACCTGCCTCCTGAGAGGCCACATCCTGCAATAACAAAGTCTCCCCCTGGGACTCCAGAGAAACCTCCGGCGGAACCCCCGGCTCCACCGACACCTCTAAAGAACCGGCGTCCGTGCAGACGGTTCTTCTTGCCTAGGCCTAGCTGCTTTGTCCTTGCGCTTCTTGAAGCGGCGCCGGAGCATCCGGCGGCATATTATAATTGCACCGCTTCGAAGACTAACCTGGCACAATCTAACCTTCTCTTAATAGTGCGCTTATTGAATCTAGCACAAAAGCGACACCCAACAACGTCGTGCTCAGGCCCTAAACAAGGAATACACAAAGTATGATAATCTCTATGCGGTATCTGTTTCCCACACGAAATACAGTTATTCACTTTTTCTGACATCCGGTAAACCACTGAGGCAAGAAAAAAACAAAATATTCCCCAACGGGGTACTTAGCCAACTCTGACTCGGTCTGAAACTCCGAATTCGAAAAATTTCAGAACGCCAACCGGCACTTGCAACGCTGCTTCTGCATCGGACCATGCGGCAAAAAAGACTGAGGATATGACGTCGGTCATGCGCATTTGTACCCTGACGTCCTGATGTCAGTCTAATGCGCCTTGACCGACGTCAGCCTTATACTTTGATATTCGGGCCGACCGAGGACAGCGGACTACCCAAGTGTAAGGACTGCAGCAATGTGAGATGAAGAACATCCAGGACTGCAACAGTGAATACACTCAAAACATCTAAATTTATGGTAAGTGTACACAACTGTACTATGTTCACATTTCACTGTTGCAGTCATCACACACGGGTTGATTCCCAAAGCAGAAGAATGGGTGGAGGAAGTCAAGAAGAGTTGGGGCTGGCTAGTATGCCCTGCAGGACTGCTGTTGCAAAACCCGCCCTGGATTTGGAAAAGATAGGCAAGTGGTAATGCTTGGTGAAGGGGGTGAACAACTCCAGGTAGCAGCTTCCAGAATGTCCCTGGTAGGGACTCCTATGAGGAATGCTGCAGCGGTAGAAGTTGCCATAGTGGAATGTGTTCAGACTCCCTGAGGGATTGGTTTCCCATGGAGTTTGTAACAGAGATGGATGCAGCGTGCTAACCATTTGGAAATTGTTTTGATATGGCCTTTCCCTCTGCCCCTGGTGCAAGACCGACTAATAACTGGTCGGATTTTCTGAAGGGCTTAATCCTATTCAAGGTAGAATCTGAGCAAAAGAGTGCAGAATCCTTTCCCCATTATTTTGAGGCTTAGGGAAGAAAGCTGGCAAATGGACAGATTGGTTGAGAGCTACACTGGACACCACTTTAGGCATAAAAGTAGTGCTAGTCCTGAAGGAGACCCTGTCAGCATGAAAAATAATGAAGGGTTCCACAGCCACAAGTGCTTGCAGCTCAGACACTCTTCTAACTGAAGTGATGGCCAGAAGCACGACCGTTTTCTGAGGGGGGAATTTTAACTCTGCTGACGCTGTAGGCTCAAATGGGGGTAGCGCGAGATCATCCAGTACAAAGTTAAGGTCCCGAGCAGGGGTGGGGGCTCTCCTTGGTGGCCTTAAGTTGTTGGTCCCTCTCAGGAACTGTCTGGGAGGGTGAGAGAAAAGAGGTGGCTCAGTGTTGTAATGAGCCGAGATGACAGAGGCATGGATCTTAATCGAAGAAAAGGATAGGCCTCTGTGGAGTAGAAATGCTAGGTAATCTAGGATTAGAGGTAAGGAGGGCAGTGCTGTGTCCGCTCCTTTAGAATGAATCCAGGAACAATACATTTTCCACTTAGCACAACATTTCCTTGTACTGGGTCTTCTGGCTTCAAGAATGACATCCAGCACCTGCTTGCTTAGGCTGGTCACTGGGGGAGCATTCAAGGAATAAGCCAGGCTGCAAGATTTCAGGGTTTGGAGATGCGGATGCAAGATCTGTCCCCCCTGCTGAGTGAGGAAGGTCAGGCTCTGGGGTAGGTGCCAGGGTGGCACTGGTGACAGGCTGCGCAGCAGTGGGTACCAGAGCTGGCGTGACCAGTCCAGAACAATCAGGATTGCCCTTGGTCTGTCCTGTCTTATCTTGAGCAGTATTCTTGAGAGAAGGGGCAGAGAGAAATGCATAGGACTGACAAGTTTGCCCACTGGAAGGATAGGGCATCCATTTTCCAGGCCCTGTTCTGGTGTCCTGGTGCAGAATTTGCTGAGTTGGTAATTGCAGGTGGGAGGCAAAGAGATCCACCTCTGGGGTCCCCCATTTCTAAATCAGAAGGCTGAAGGTGCTGGGCTGTAATTGCCACTCGTGTGGGTCTAAGATTTCTGCTCAAGTCGTCTGCCAGGGAGTTTTGTTTGCCTGGCAGGAAATGAGCTTGCAGATAGGCCTGTATGTCCAAGGCAGTGTTCCACAGGGCCATGGCTAGCCTGCAGAGTGGGTTCCCCCTTGCTTGTTGATGTACCACATAACTGTGGTGTTGTCTGTTTTTATTAGCAGGGGTCCTGGTGAGAGTAGGGATCTGAAAGCTGTTATAGAGCGTGCTGAATCGCTAACATCTCTTTTTGATGTGCAGATAAATTTGACTTGGGCTCCAGTGGCCCTGAATGCACTTGTCGTCCCAGGTGTGCCCCCAAGCATAGTCTGATGGGTCCGTGGTTATGGTCTGGCCGGTGTGGGGTTGAGTAAAGGGAAGTCCCTTGTTGTGGTTGCATGCTGCCGCCAACCAAAGAAACTCTGTCCTTAGACAAGGTATGATAGGAATGACAGTTTCTAGGTCCTGATAATGTTGGCACCAAAGACCAAGTACCACTGAAGTTTCCCCATATGTAGTCTGGCATATGGAATTAGTAGGATGCAAGAGGCCATGAACCCTAGGGCCTGCAGGATTTTCCTTGAGGATAGCTGGGTTCTGGTGATCATTTAAGTGAAGTAGCCGGTCAGATAGGCTTGTTTTTCTGGAGTAAAAAATGCCATCTGGGATGCTGTGTCCAAGCTTGCTCCCAGGAATACATTTTGACTGGGGACTAGTTTTGACTTCTTTTTTTTTTTTTTTTGACAGTGTACCCCAGGGAGGTTAGGTTTTTTACAAATGACAGGTGCTGCAACAGCATCTCCGGGTTGCCTGAATCAGGCAGTCCAAGTACGGGTAAATTTGAATTTTTCTCTGTCTGCAGTAGGCAATGGCTGCAGCCAGGCATTTTGTGAATACTCTGGAAGCAGTGGATAAGCCAAAGGGAAGTGCAGAGAAAGTACAGTTTTGTACCTACCATAAATGTAGATGTTAGAGTGGTTATACTGCTGCAGTCATCACACTTGGGTTATCCTGTAGTCAGGCGGTCCCCGCAGTCGGTCGAATCCCAAAGTCCTGGTCCGGCGTTAGTTGTCGTCGCTTCTTCCCTGACGTCAGTGCGACAGGGATATAAAAGAGACAGCAGACACCATTTTCTTCAGTTTTTCTTGCCCAGATGTCAGGTGCCCCCAACTAGGAAAGCAATACAATAGCTATGCAACAATACCTTAGTAGATAAACAATAGTACTAGCTGTTAGCAAATACACCATATAGACATGCAGCCAATTGATTGATGTACATGGAGTTGTGACTAACACCCTGGTATGTAGAGGGGATGGAGGGAGGGTAACCTGGACTGCAGCAGTATAGCCACTCGAACATCTACATTTATGGTAGGTACAAAACTGTACTATGTTCATCGTGCTATACTGTTGCAGTCATCACACTTGGGTAGAATCCCAAAGCTATGGAAGGGTGGCTGGTACTAAACTGGGTTAGGTGATGCTAGGATGCCCTGCAGAACTGCACTGGCAAAACCAGCTCTAGTTTTTGAGTATAATGGAAGGTGGTAGTGCTTGGTAAAGGTGTGCACTGAAGTCCAAGTAGCTGCCTCCGGAATGTCTTTGGTTGGAACCCCTCTGAGAAAGGCTGCTGAGGTTGCAGTAGCCCTGGTAGAATGGGATCTAATATTGACAGGCACTGCCTTCCCATGGTGCGAGTAGCAAAAGCGGATACAATGTGCTATCCCATTTGGAGATGGTCTGTTTTGAAATGGCCTTTCCTTGTGAACCTGCAGCATATGATACAAAGAGTTGGTCAGTTTTTCTGAAGATCTTTGTCTTATCTTAGTAGTAACGTAGCTGCCTGTGAATGTCCAGAGTGAAGAAGCCTTTTCTTTATTCTGTGGGTTAGGATAAAAGGTGGGTAAATGAATGGACTGATTCAAAGCCACACTGGATACTACCTTGGGCATGAAGGTAGGGTTAGTTCGTAAAGAGACTCTGTCCTGATGGAAAATGATGAAAGGTTCCACTGCCATAAGTGCTGTAGTTCTAAGACCCTGCGTGCTGAGGTAATGGCCAGTAACAAGGCTGTTTTCCAAGACAAGTATTGTAGTTCTGCTGAGAATGCTGGTTCGAAAGGAGGCAGTGTTAACTTTTGTAAAACAAAGTTCAGGTCCCAAGTTGGTGTTGGTGGTTTTCTGGGGGGGGGGGTCTTATATTCTTAGCCCCTTTGAGAAACTGCCTAAGTAAAGGGTGTGAGAAAAATTGGGGGATCCGTATTATATTGAGCTGAAATGGCTGAAGCATGGATCTTGATGGAGGAGAAGGAAAGGCCTTAGTGTAGCACCTCAGTTAGGTACTGCAGTATGTGAGGAATGTTTGGTATCCAGGGATTTTGACCTTTAGCCTGGTGCCATGCACAAAATCTTTTCCATTTGTCTGAGTAAGTCTTCCTGGTGCTGGGCCTCCTGGCCTCCAAAATGACATTCAGGACGTCCTTTGAGAGAAGTGTTGATTGATAATTTAAGGAATTCTTCATGCAGCTAAGTTTAAAGTTCTGAGCTGGCTGTGGCGGGTTTGATAATCTGAGTCAACAGTAGTGGGAAAAGAGGCAAGATCCATGGAGGGCTGTGAGTCAAGTTCCTTAGTAATGGGTACAAGTGCTGGCGTGGCCAGTCCGGAGCAATGAGGATCATTTGTGGTCTCTCTGATCTGACCTTCAATAATACCTTGGTCAATAGAAGTAGTGGAGGGAAGGCATAGACTGTCAGTGTTGTCCAACTGAATGATAGTGTGTCCACTTTCCAGGCTAGGGAGTGATAAGTCCTTGTGCAGAATTTTGGTAACTGGCAATTGTTGGGAGAGGCAAACAGATCTATGTCTGGACGTCCCCATCTTTGAGTTATCATTGAAAATACTTGTGGGTGTAGTCTCCACTCGTGAGGATCTGCCAAATTTCTGCGTAATTTGTCTGCCAATATGCTTTCCTTTCTTGGCAGGAATTGTAGTTGTACTTGGTAGGTCAATGCTGTGTTCCATAAGGTCATAGCCTGTCTGCATAAAGGGTAGAAGTGTGTTCCTCCCTGTTTATGTACCACATAACTGTGGTGTTGTCTGTCCTTATTAGAAGTTGTCCTGGATGCAAGAGGTCCTTTAAAGCTGTTGGTGCATTTTGCACAGCTAGCATCTCCTTTTGGTTGATGTGAAGATGTATTTGTTTTGCAGACCATTTGCCCTGTATGCACTGTCCTGCCATGTGTGCTCCCCAGGCGTAGTCTGAAGAATCTGTTGTCATGGTTTGGTTTGCTGGAGGTAAGATGAAAGGAAGACCCTTGTTTATTTGACATGCTTGAGCCCACCATAGGAACTCTTTTTGAAGGCAGGGAATGATAGGAATATTTGTTTCGAGGCTGTGCCTGTGTTGAGACCATACACTTTTCAGGTACCATTGTAATTTTCTCATATGTAGCTTTGCATAAGGGATTAGTGGAATGCATGATGCCATGAACCCCAATACCTGCAGGACTTTCCTTGCAGTGAGCTGGGTAAAATTTGCTATCTTTTTGAAGTAATAAGTCAATTGTTTGTCTGGCGTGAGGTAAGCCATCTGGGCCGTTGTATTTAAGGTGGCACCCAGGAATATTATCTGTTGCGAGGGTATTAGTTTTGACTTTTTTGTTTACTGTGTACCCTAGGCAACTGAGTAGCTGTGTTACAAAAGCCAGATGCTGTAATAGAATGTCCTTGCTCTCCGCTTGGATCAGGCAGTCGTCCAGATATGGATAAATTTGTATTTCTCGTCTGCAATATGCAATTACTGATGCCAGGCATTTTGTAAATACTCTGGGCGCAGTAGACAAGTCAAAGGGCAATGCAGAGAATTGATAATGCGCTGTACCTGCCAAAAATCTGAGGTATCTTCTGCAATCTTGTCTGATAGGGACATGCAGGTATGCCTCTGAGGTCCAACGTTACCAGCCAAGACTCCTTGCCCAGAATGGGAAGGAGCTGCTGCAGTGTGAGCATTTTGAATTTGGGAACCTCCAGTTATGTGTTCAGAATTGAGAGGTCTAAGATGGGCCTCCAGGCTTTGTCCTTTCTTGGGACTAGAAACAGTTTTGAGTAAAAACCTTGACCTTGCTCCTTTGTAGGTACCCTTTGAATTGCTTTCATATCCATGAGAGCTGAAATTTGTGTTTGAGCCTCTGCCCATTGGTTTGGAGGCAGATTTGGCATGCCTCTCATCCGTGGTAAAGTGTGGAAATGAAATCTGTAGCCTCGGGTAATAATGTCTAGAATCCATTTGTCCTTTGTTATGATGTGCCAATTTTGTGGAAATAGAGCCAGTTTTCCTCCTAAAGGTGCTGCCAGGGCAATTTTGCTTGGCAGGCGAAGAGGGAAGTCATTGTGCTGGTTTCCTAAAGGGTTGAGATCTTTCGTCTCCACCTCTGAGTTGTTGTATGCCACTGTCTAGGCCTGAAAGAACCTTGTGGCTGGCCTCTGCCCCTTGGGTGCCTGTACCTACCTCTTTGGGGTCTGTCTGATGCAGGAAAGGACCAGTTTTTTGATGGCCAGTTTCTGCTGAAACGAGGAGGTTGTACTTGTAAAAAATCTTTAACTGTTTGCATAGATTTTGCCATTTCTTCCATTTTCTTTAAAACTTCCTCTGCTTTGACACCAAACAACACATCTTTCTGCAATGGAGCATCCAATAACTTTGCTTTAACATGTTCTGGTAAGGCTTGTTCTTTAAGCCAAGCATGCCTATGTATGACAGACCCTGTGACAGCTGCTCTACATGAGGCTTCCAATGAATCAAAACCACACTAAGGTATGCTTTCCCACCTGTTCTGCTGCATGCAGCAAATCCTGCATCTCTTTAAAATCAAGTTGATCTGTTGGAGGGATCAGTTTCTGCTTTAACTGTGTAATCAAATACTGTTGGTATTTTAGCATGCGGAATTGGCAGTTTAATGCCCTCATGGCCAAAGTGGCAGACTTATACACTTTTTCCCCCCACCTTTCTAATGCTCTGGAATCTCTTTCAGAAGGAAGTGGATTCTTAACAGTAGAGGCCTCAACTCCTTCTCCTCCTGGGAAATGGTCTTGGGGTCTGCAGTAGGGCTTTTGTATAGAAACTTGAGTATCAGGAACTCGGTAGTATCAGTCTGGTTTAGCTGGTGCTGGAGGTAAGGAATCTGGGTTTAAACTGGACTCAGAGAAAACATCATCCAAAATGTCAAACTGGAGGAATTGCCAGGGGTCTATGCTGTGGAAGAAGAAACAACTCACGGAGTCTTTTCTTGGAATCAGAGTAATCTTGGCCTTCCCCAGTGGAAGTGTTCCCTCATGGTGTGGCCTTCCCAGTGGAAGCGTTCCCTCATGGTGTGTAAAGTTTCCCCAAAAGAGTAGTCTTCAGGGGGGGGAGACAGAGGGAATGGACTCTTCAGCATCTGAGTCTTCATAAGGAGGGAAGGAGTAATCCTGCTCGTCAGAGTTGCCCGAGGAAATGGATGCTTGGTCAGAGAAAGGATAATCTTCCTCCAGTCTAGGCCTTTTGTCAGGAGGGGGTTGGGATCCCCTGATAAGGGTAATTAAATCCTCAGCCATCTTAAGCATCTGTCTTTTAGGCATAGGGGCCTGTGGGGGTATGTGTGGCCCGGGTTTTCTAACTTTCAAGGGGGCTTTGAGCTTAGCATAAGGCTTGGCAGAGATAGTTATCGGTTTGAAAACACTTTCAGAGACCGAAGGTCTATCCAAAATTTACAGATCCCCGTCGGGGCAGGCGTCCAAGGAGTAAGGTGGAACCGGTTCCGGAGGCCCAACTGTTTCGGTCTGGGAGGCCGTCGGAATTTCTGAATCAGCGGTAGTCAAGGGCTGCAAAGGCGCCTCGCTGAAAACCGGAGAACCGGCGTCAGGCCTTGCTGAGGCCTCGGTATGTGGTCTTGGCCTTGGCTGCCGGTCCTTATCTTTGCGTTTTTTAATCACTGCTGATGTCGGTTGCTCCGACGGCATGCTATAGTTAAATTTTCTGCCAAAATAATGCTGGGCAAATTCTGCCCGACGCTTAATTGTATGTTCGTTGAACCTAGCACAAAACCGAGAACCGGAGACGTCATGGTCTGGGCCTAGGCAAGGAATACAATAAGAATGAAAATCCTTATGAGGTATTTGCTTCCAACAAGAAATACAATTATTAACTTTATCTGACATCGGTCTGAGGCAAGAAAAGTTTCCCCAACGGGGTACTTGGCTTTAGAGAAGACTTCGGGCTGAAACTCTATTCGAAAATTTCAGGAGCTGGCCGACCGGCACTTGCGAACTGCTTCTGCTTCGGGCACCGCGAGGCAAGACAGACTGAAGAAAATGGTGTCGGCTGTCTCTTTTATACCCCTGTCGCACTGACGTCAGGGAAGAAGCGACAACAGACGCCGGACCAGGACTTTGGGATTCGGCCGACTGCGGGACCACCTGACAACAGGATAACTCAAGTGTGATGACTGTAGCAGTATAGCACGATGAACATCTGATAATGCATAGATCCTGGCCTGAAGCATTGGTATTTCCTGCAGGAGTCCCTGACAGGATATGCAGATAGGCGCCTTTTAGGTCTAGGGTGGCTAACCAGGCATCTTTGGCCAGCATAGGAAAATGCTGCTGTTGAAGGGTGAACATTTTGAATTTTGGTACCACCAAAAATGTGCTTAAAATGGAAAGATCTAAGATTGAGCGCCATGTGCCCTCTTTTCTGGGTACCAGGAAAAGTCTGAAATAGAACCATTAACCTATCTGTTCTGTAGGAAGAGGCTGAATTGCCCTTATGGAGAGCAGGGATTGAACTTGGTTTTGTACCTCTGCCCACTGGTTTGGAGAAACGTCTGGGAACCCTTCTGGGGTTGGCAGTGAGTTGAAGTAAAATTTGTATCCCTGGGATACAATGTTGAGGACCCATCGGTCTTTGGTAATGAAGTCCAGTTTTAGCATGATGGGCAGGTTTTCCTCCCAAGGGCATGAGCAGTTGGGCAGAGGTGGGGAGTGGAGTTGAGAAGTCATTGTGAATTCTTTCTGTAAGGGGGTGGCTTAGTACACTCCCTGTTGTTGAAGTGGAGGCACTCCATTGCTTAGATCTCTACAGACCTTGAGACTAATCTGGGAGGGGGGGGTCTATTTCTCCTGGGTCTAGTTTATGATGGCCTTCAGGGGGCTGGAAAGGACTAATGCTTCGAGGGGCAATGCCGACTTAATCTAGAAGGCTGTACTTGCAAGAAATCTGTCTGCACAGATTTAGCTTTTTCTTCCATCTTTTTAACTCATTAACCCCTAGTACCTTCTCATGGCGCCTCTGTGCTTACACACGAGTGCGCCATGAGAAGATAAGAATTGCAAGCAGTTACCCCAGAGTGCCTTCCAGCAACGCGAGAAACTGTAGTGGAGATTTGTGCTTCAGCTTAATGTGAAACACGCTGAAATCGTAACTCAACATGTAATTTACCTTATCTAGTTACAATTCAGCGTGCTTTTACATTAGGTTTGCATTAAACTTTTATTGGAAAATCTTCAGCAAAAGTTGTTGATAAAGCAAGGGTGGCAGCCATTCGGATTCTTGCAATCCAAGCCACCACTTGCACAACTCCACCCCCAACTTAATTTTCTATTGTTTTCTCCAATAAATAGAAGGTCCAGCAGCAGGTATTTCCTTTCTTTTTGCTGATATTTGGAGAGTTTACCTGCTACTGGATCCCTCTATTTTATTGAGGCACTCGCGGATTGCACGGAGATTAAGACAGCCATACCGGTTTTGCGGTTTTCACTAGGAGTTCCCATTGCTGATATTCTGCTCGTCTCAAGAGCTGCTTTTTTCCCCCTTCAGGTAAGCTACTTGACAAAGACATAGCCAGGTTTTATAGTGTTAGAAACCTTGACTTTGTTTTTCCACATGCCAAGACAGTAGCAGCCTTTTATTTATGATTAACCAGGATCATCCTGCAGCAGCTGCTGCTTTCCAACAGCTTGAACAGTCCAAGTAGGGTGAGAAGAGTTGTGTTCATGCCCACAGCCATTATATGTCTATCTGCATGCGACTGACTCGCACGATCTAACTGGGGGTTTGCACAAGCAGCTTTTTTTTGTTTTTATATTTAGTATGTATATACTTATGATTTTAAGCTGTACTTTGAGGCATTCTCTTTTGGCTGTGTCAAACTAAGTGGTGTGGGGGTAAGGTGTTATCGCAGCAATGTTTATTTTATTTCCCGGGACAGTACTGCTCTACATGCCATGGTGAAAATCATAGTAAATGTAATTCTGATGGATCTTATTCTATAATAACTACATGCTGAACATTTTCTCTGAGCTGAAATGCACTACGCTGCTTTCCGATTTATTACAATTAAACATCCCGGTATAGGCAGTAGCAAGTTATTAAAAAAAAAACTTGGGGACGTGTTTGTTGCAAAAAAACTAGCTGGATTTCTTTCTAAATTTCCTCCAAGTTGCGTGCATCCGGTGATCTGTGCCTCTTGCAGTATGTTTTTTTTTTGCAGCAGCAGGTTATTAAAAAACAACTTGCGGGCGTGTTTGATGTAAGAAAACTAGCTGGATTTCTTTCTAACTTTTCTCTAAGGGGTGTGTGTGTCCGGCGTTGATCTGTGCCTCTTGCAGTATGCTTTTTTTGCTCAGCACCCATTGGTTGGCCGCAACCCTGGCTGTGATTAAAAAAAAAAAGGTGTACTTGTGTATTTCTGCTATATACCAACTTTCTTATTCTAACAGTGTCTATGTTGTCGGTGTTATGTTACTGTTTACATAAACTGCATTGTGTCTAGATTGCAATAGAATTGTCGGGATTGTATATTTTCTTTACGTTCTGCTTTTCTGTAGACACTTGCAGCTGTACCGCATAGTAATTAGCGTGCTGTTATAAAGTCATATTGTCGCATTGTTAATCCTGGGCAAATCTTTTAGTCTGTTACTGCCATATTTGTGAGACTAAAGATTATACAAATATGCAGACCACACTTCCAAACATAGCCAGCTGTGACAATCTATTTCATTAATTCTTCTGGTTTTGAATGACAACGTTCCCAAGAATGCCAGTCAAGTGGCATGTAACCTCAGAATTGTTTTATGAGTTCTCACACCTCTCTCAAATCTTAAGCACCACGGACTATATCCACATACCCATAAAGCTCACCCCAGTGATAAACTAAAATGTATGCCATCCGGAAGAGGTGAGATTCACTGAACTTCCAGTTTGTAAGCCTGGCTAACGACAAAATTACCTGAGTTTCAGCAGCACATCAGGCAACTAGCACAATGCATTTATTTGGAAGATGTGTACCTAATGCCCATGTTTGCTAAGAGATGCACACCAGAAGAAAATCTTGTGTGAGAGTATGCAGGAAGAATAAGTAATAATATGTCAAAGCATAAGTCATGACAACTATATGTGTTTGGTTTTCTTTAAAAATTGACTTGACACTTCTTTTTTGATAGATGCATTTTGTAGTATTTCCTTATACTTTTAGACTCTAGCTCCTAAGATAAAGATGAGAGAAAATGCATATTTGCAAATGCACTTCTGAAATCATATTTCAGTACTGCAAAAAATAATTATGCTTAATGCCATGATACAAAATTATGGAAGCAAGGCCCAAGAAACTTTAAAAAGTACTTATTTATTTTTTATTGACATTTGTCAACAGGGTTAGTCCATCTGGGCTAGTAGCCCATTTTCAGTGGAGACCCAAGGAGAAAAGCTACAGTTACAAAAACAATTTACAGTATATAATTTTTATTCACACTCCAAGATAGTACACAGTTACCATTACAGTAGGTTAAAAAAGATTAAAATAGTGAGAAACATACAGAATAAAAATTTACAAGTAGCATTGCACATAACTGCAAAATCAACAGCAAACTTTGAGCTATCAATATTTAGAGATTGCATTTACCAGATAGAATACCAGTAGGTTAGAAAGTGAAAAAGTTTCAGACTAGTACAAATGCACATATAATGGGAAAGAAATACAAGTGGGTGGAGGAGTTAGGTAGGGTCCTGACAGGGGCATGCCTTGTTAAGTAGATAAATTTGGAGGTCTTTTTTAAAATGTAATGGGTGGGTAATGGAGGCACATGCCTACTTTCTGGTGAGCTTTTTATACAATGGAGTACATGTACTATGAAATGCAATTTAGAGAAGAAGCAACAACAAAGTGTTACTGCAAATATCATAACCCAAAGTATCTTTCTTTTTTGTAATTCCCAAGTTTAGGCAAATCATGTTTTGACTCAGTTTTAATTGTAGTAATACTTTTTTCTGGGAGAAAAGTGACCTAAATTCTGCCTTTTGAGAAGGGGAATTAGATGATACCATAGGGTATGTGACACCACAAAATGTAGTGAAAGCTGAACCATACCTGGAAATACTAAGTCAAAATGAGCTCTGTAGTGCATAACTATGCTGCCTGTCTGATAATAGTTATCTAGGTTCACTTAGTTGTAGTTGCTAGTTAGCCTTCCTCATTTTGGAGACAAAGTTGAAAGCTATGCTGTAACGGTGTTTGCAAGTTGAATTTTGTGGAAGAACATCTGTTCTGCATTCATACCATCTTCTGCATCTCTGACCCTTTACCTGAATGCACTTGTGCTTCGACAGAGTTTTAGAGTTTCAACCAAAATGTACCTGTACTGCAGCTGTATTTCAAATGCTAAGTTGGAATGTTTTGACATTGCTGGACTTACCACAGTCATCCATAAAAACAAAATACAGAGATAAGCAAAGAAGATAAGGAGTAATTACTTATTTAGAAGTGGTTTAACAAAGTAGAGATATCAATCATGGTGTGAGAAGAATAAATTTAAGTTAGATTTTGGTTTACTCTGCAACTGACAGACATAAGTATATTGAATAAGTGCATGCTTTGCCATTGTCGGTTTCCTGTTTGAACTGTGAATTATATTGGGCTGCTGTGCAGTGTAGGCTTGTTATATGCATTATTTATTTAGTTACATTTTGATAACTGAGATGTCAAACTGTGATGAAGCCCACTTCCACTGGAGACAGAGAGAGAAATCCATTATTGAACCTGTTGCTCTAGTAAAGTCTTCTTAAAATCATATTGAATTAAAAATGAATAAAGATTGGCTTTGCCACTGTAGTCTGCTAGTGTGCAATTTTGCTCTGAGTTTTTTTACTCTGTAGTCTCTTAGGCTGTCTATCTGTAGTGTTGCTTGCATGATTGGCATTTTGTATGTGCTGCTTAGTCCTTTACAGCATCCACAGTAGTGATGAAAATTTGAGCAGTGGACAACTTTATAATTTTACAGAAATCATACGGCTCCACAGATGTCCAGATGTTGTAGTTTAATGCCCAGAACCTTTCGGTGTTTAGATTTTAGAGAGATTGTCATTGTCGTAGATGGTCTGACACATTAATAAAACTTGTTGGCTGGATAGATTTGTGTCCATAAGACTTTGTGGGAACATGGGCAAAATTCTTGGCTAGGCTTACAAGGGCCTCCGGGCCAATAGCCTAGTATCATCCTATGAATCTATTTATGGAATGAGCAGAGGTCAGACTGAAGTTGCAACATTGTCTGAAAGGTTGCTGTTCCTCCCTGGGGCTGTTTGAGGTTCCAGGGTTCATTGCGAGTTTTCTGGCGGATGTTATTCACAAAAGTCATCTTTTGGAATCTCTTGTCAGACTGTTTCAGGTTGCAGTATCTAAACAGTCCCTCATATCTTTCTCTGTAATTTCTCCAAGTCTTTCTAAGTCCATGACTGGAATTGACTGCATTCCTAAATCAGGGTATAAGTAACGTTCATGAAATTAATATTGTTGGTCTTTGTTAGCCAAACATGCTCTTCACAGCACCTGTCTTGTGCCCAGAATCGCATCCTCTTGCAGTTAATGTATTAGTTGACTGCAAATTCTTTTTTAGACACAATCCTTCTACTACTGGAACAAAGTATGTTTCTTCCACATTGCTCTCATTTCTGCCTGCAAATCATGGCATTTTATGATTTTGTGTCTCTCTGTATGCAAGACTGTAATCACTGGGTGTAGCAGTTCAATGATGAATGCTACTTGTGTTTTATTTTTTTTTTCTGGGCTACTATACTTCGTTTTCTCGCATCTATTTTTGGTACTGTTAATGGGTGATACCATGCGATATCTTATTAAAAGTATTCTCTGCAATGCTTTGTGATTCATGTTTGCAGTGCTTCTCAACTACTTCAGTATTCTAGTTTTTGCACAGTCTAACATTATTGTGCCTTTCAGTGTACTGGTCCACTGCAGTGAGTCTATCGCAATCATCCAAAGGTGAAGCATTTTTATTTTTTGTCCAATTTACAGCTTGGACTTCATTGTGTGTGTGTGTGTATATATATATATATATATATATATATATATATATATATATATGTGTGTATATATATATATATATATATATATATATATATATATATATATATATATATATGTGTGTGTATATATATATATATATATATATATATATATATATATATACACATATATATACACACACACACACATATACACAGATATATATATTTATATATGTGTGTGTATTTATACTTGCTCAGTGTCAGAGGAAATCAAATGTTGGACTACAACACGAAGTATGTTAGCAGCTCATAGTCTAAACTGTCTGAGCAAAATTTCAAAACTATATTCCTAGCTATCATAGGTGTCTAATATCTTCCATAAGAGAATAGATTGGCTATGCTGTTATACAACTGCTTAGGATTGTTTGGACAAATAGTTTATGGCAAATGTGAACAATTCTGGGTATTGCATATTACTGACTTTACATTGTTGTGCAGTTCGATGAATTTTGGAAAAGTCTGGAGTTTTCATCTTCTGATGATGTTATTTTTGCAATATAGACAACTTAAGTCCTGTGTTACTATAACCAGAGGCATAGGTTGAGTGAGAACATGAATTACTACTTTTTGGATCAATTCATAAACAAATCAGCCACATAAGGTTGATATTTTGTCTATATGTTTATTGCATGTCTGATTATACTCAGTAGTTGTCTGAGATAAAGATTACCATTTGTTGACTACTACTTGCATGGAGCTATGTTATATTTTGAGAAATTTTCTTGGCTTTGTCAGTAATGTGTGGAATTTAGGTGGGAGGAAGGGCTCAATGTTATACTATTTTACTGAATTATTCAGGTCCTCTCCTTACTGATGATAATCACCCTGTGTTACCATAATAGCTGCACAAGGTAATATAATGCATGCCTATTCAACAGGTTATGTGCAGCAATTATCACCTGTGTCTGAGCATGCATAACTTTACAGGAATGAAAGGCAGATCATTATCACCTTAGCAATAAGTCAGGTACAATATAGCACTGACATCACTTTTCAGGTAAAACTCTCAGCAGCTTTCACTGATATTCACATAAGTAGAAGTAGCTATCTCTTTGATGAATGTACAGGCCAACACTAAGGGGCTCTGGCTAACAAAGTTTGCAGATGACTGCAAACTGGGAGCCATTATTGAATCCCCAAATGATGTGGATATTCTACAAAAGGGCCTTACTGTCCCGTGCCTGTCCTGGGTTCGTTAGTGGAGTGGCGGTCCTTACCTTGCTTTTTCTCTTTACATGTACCCATTCAGCAGTATGTTGGCTACAACAAGAATGTGTATGTTCACAATCATGTGTCTACATGGTAAAACAACTGCTTCTGAATGCTGTACACATGTACATATATCAGTTTTGTTAGGACTTAGGTTATGGAAATTTATGATTTTTGTCATATTTTGGTAAATAACTTTGCAAGGGAGCATGTCAGTGTGCCAAGTAATACCTCATTTTGAAGACAGTATTGATAGTTCCAACATGGTAAACAAATTGCCTGTATGTTGCACACATGCAGATATCAAAGTTTATTTCGGACTTGGGTTATGGAAGTTATGATTTTTTTTCCCATATTTTGGTAAATAACTTTTCAAAATGAGGTATTACTTGGCACATTCAGATGCTCCCTTGCAGACGGTATTGCTGGTTCCAACATGGTACAAGCATTATGCCTGTATGTGGGACACATGTGCAAAAGTTTGTTTTGGACTTAGGTTGTGGAAATTATGATTTTTTTTTTATATTTTGGTAAATAACTTTGCAGGGGAGCGTCTGAATGTGCTAAGTAATACCTCATTTTGAAAACAGTATTGATAGTTCTAACATGGCAAAAGAATGGTGCCTGTATGTTGTACTCATGTGCTGATATCAAAGTTTGTTTCGGAGTTAGGTTATGGAAATTAATTTTTTTCATATTTTGGTAGATAAATTTGCAAGGGAGCATCTGAATGTGCCAAGTAATACCTCATTTTGAAGACAGTATTGCTGGTTCCAACATGGTAAAATAATTGTGCCTGTATGTTGGACACATGTGCAGATATCAAAGTTTGTTTGGAATTAGGTTACGGAAACTATTTTTTTCATATTTTGGTAAATAACTTTGCAAGGGAGCATGTCAGTGTGCGAAGTAATACCTCATTTTGAAGACCGTGTTAGTCCTTACAACATGGTAAAAGAACTGCGCCTGTGCACTATACACATGTAAAGATATCAGTGTTTTAGTCTTGTACGATTATGAAAATTATACATTTACAATACTTATTATTATGCCCATATCTTTGCAAAGGAACATGGTGATCACACAAATGATGCATCATTTTGAAGCTGACATTCAGATGCACAACTTCTACACTGATATGTAAGCTCTGTTACAAGTAAAGAGATATTATGCTTTGTTTATTTATCAATTATGAGAAATAATATATTAATCATATTTCTGTGAATATCTCAAGAAAGGAGCATTCCACAGTAATGGTTAAGGTATCACTTTAAAGGTGACACTCATATTAACAAATTAAATTCAAATTGTATGGGTCTGCATGGTACATTGACCAAGATATTGTGCTTTGCTTTCCAAAAAGGTAAAAAATATGGACAATATCAGCCTTCCTTGCCAAATATTTAACAATGACTTTGATATGCACTATCAATATTTACACTGCTGGAAAGGTCAGTGTCTGCTGAACAACTTTCGCGTTTACATTTTTAGTCTAGCTCTTATAGTTAAAAGAGTTATGAACATTTGTTTTCTGTATGGTATTACAAAAGGATTTTCTGAAAATGAGCTCAGGCTGTCACTGTTGTTCCTATGGTGGAATTAAGCAGGCAGCTTTTCCTGAGCTGCTCCGGAGTGAATGAGTTAAGAACCTCTTCTGTTTTGGTGCCAGATTGCCCTTGTTCAAAGGAGCGCCTAGTTATTTTGATTTGACATGATCTGGTAAGGTCTGCTCCTTAAGCCAGGCATGCCTTTTCAGTACAGAACCAGTGACTGCTGCCCTGCAAGATGCTTCTAGGCTGTCAAAGCTACATTGCAAAGTTGGCTTGCTGACATAGCTTGCAGAATGCATACACTAATTCTTTATTTTCTGCACAGTCTGTAAAGGTAGCTAATTTTTGTTCAGCAAGTTCCATGATATGTTGTTGGTACTTTAGCATGTGAAACTGGCAATTCAAAGCCCTAATGGCGAGAGTTGCAGAGGTGTATACTTTCTTACCCCATCTGCCTAAAGCTCTGGAATCCTTGTCCGAAGGAATGGGATTCTTAGCTGTAGTTGCTTTGATACCTTTAGGCCACTGGAAGAAGACCTCTGGGTCAGCAGTAGGATTTCTGAAAAGGAATTTGAGAGTCAGAAACTCTGTAGTACCTGTCTGGTTTCCTAGGGGCAGGGGGTCATGTATCAGGAGTTAAAGTGGATTCCATAAAGACATCATCCACAACATCCAGGACTGGGGGTATTGCTAAAGGCCTATATGTTGTGGCAAATCTAGAAATTAGAGTCTCTTATTGGACTGAGGATAGTCTTGGCATTCCCAGTGGAAATGCTCTCAAAGTATGCAAGGTTTCACCAAAAGAATAATCCTCTGGAGAAGAAGCAGAGGGACTGGATTCCTCTGCATCGGAATCCTCATAAGCAGATAAAGGCATCTCTTCATAATCTGATACCTCAGAGTCATCGGACTCTTGGTCTGTTAAAGCTGCTGGGGACAGGTCTTTCTCTTATCAGGAGAAGGCTGGTTTCTCCTAATTAGCATAATGAGGTCTTCTGCCATTTTAAGCATTTGCAGTCGTGGCAAGAAAGCAGGTGCTTGAGTTTGGGTCTTTTTTTGGCGTAGTTCATACTCTTGGCCTTAGAAACTCGGTAGTTTTAGACAAAACTTGAAGACGTGAAAGAAGTCTGTGTTGAATATCGGTATTGCGAAGAACTTCCTCAGAAGCCAATGCCTGCTCAGCGGCTCTGGACCCAAACAAGGTAGAGCCATCCACATGTTCCGCAGTCAGAGTGTCTCGTGGCATACCGGACTCTGAACGGGTCTTTGTAGAGGCCAGAGTCCATCGAAGAGGGCACATCAGGGGATGTGAAAGCACCTCACAGAGTACTGGCGAACTGGCAACTAGCTTAACGGAAGTATTGTTGGCAGCTTTGGACCTGTGCGGCCTGTCTTTAGCCTTACGTTTTTTCAGATCATCGGTAGTCAGATGGTTTACAGAAGCCATTTCGGAATATGGAGATAGAGAATGAAAGTATTTAGCGACGATAAGGGCCAGACAAATAGTTCGGGCATTGAACAAGGCACAAAACAGACAGCGAGGTACATCGTGGTCTGGGCCTAAACAGGTGACGCAGTAAGAATAGAAATCTCGGTGTGGTATTTGCTTTCCACAGGTGACTTTGTCATCTGTTAGAGCAAGAAAAAAGGATCTCCAACGGGGTACTTAGCTTTAGAAGACTTCAGGATATTTCAATTCAGGAACGAAAACTCAAGACAGCGGCCAACCGGCACTTGGCCTAACTGCTTCTGCTTCGGGCTCCTTGGCAAGAAAGACTGATGTAATGGCGTTGGTGGTCTGTTTTTATACCCATGACGTCAGTCCTGGAGTGACAGCAACCGACGCAGAAATACTAAGTTTCTGGTATTCGGGCCGAATGAGGGCTACATGCAGGCAGATAACACAAGTGTGATGACTGCAAAAGTGAAACACGAAGATCACACATTTCAAATGCATGGAATTCTGCTAACAACTCCAACATAATGCAGAAAAGTTAATACACTAACACCATTACTTTTTTCGTCGCTCTTTCAACTCTTTCAGAACCTATTTCGTACCTCGTTTCTAATAGCTTGTTTTCCAACATTTTCTCCAACAAAGATTAGGTTCAGGAGTGGACTTCAAATCTGGCCTTATTTTTTAAGCATGTACCATCATTACCCATACAAGGATGAACACTGCTACGTTTTAGAAGACTTGTCCAAAACCTAAAACTGTCTTTAGAACAGACAGACGCAATGTTCCTTTGTTTTAGGAAGGCTGTTACAACAAATATGCTGAAAGTATTACTGAATATGAGGGATAAAGTTATGGTCCAGTTCAAACAAACTCAGACCACAGCTGAAACAGTTAAGCAAAATGAACAATAAAAAAGAATGGGATCACCACTACATGCCACATCAGATTCAATAACGCCTCTGAAATAAGCTGCTAATTTCACATTAAGTTGCAGTGTCAAATATAATCTCTGCTACACGAAAAACTTGTCTGCAGATGCACAGGAGATGGTCTAAAAGTACCACCTTTTTCTGTACACGCTACAAGAAACTTCTAACAATATTGGTTTCATTTACTTAATAAACTGAGCTAAAGTACTGGTAGCTCTCTCAGACAAAATTAAACAAGTTATGTACTTACCAGGACGACAGATTCATGTCTGTCACCATCTGGTTCAACCAACGGTTATTGAAGCAGATACCAGACAAGTCTACAAGATTTCAGCTTTCCAAGCTCTCAGTCCCCTTCCTACCCCCTCACTCCCTAGAGGATACCTCAGATACAGTCACAGCTCCTTTTTAAACTCAAGATTAATGTAAAACATCCACATAAGACGACGACAAGACTCCAAGAGTAGGAAACAAAGCTCCCCTACTCAGTCATTCTATGACAAGAGATGTGCCATACAGGCTGGGGCTGGAGGGAAGGTTGAACCAGATGAAGATAAACATGGACATACTGTTATGGTAAATGCATAACTTTCATATCTGTTGTCTTCAACCTATAGGAAGGAGTCCCCAGCCATGCAACACTCCTGGGAGGATCTAAGGAAGGATATTCCACAGCTAGGTGGAGTCAAATGAAGCCCTGGACCTAGAATGAATGTCTAGCTTGTAATAAGATACAAAAGGAGTGAGAGTCCACCCAAGATCCTACTGCACCCCCCTCCCACCAAAGGATGACCTGTAGGAAAAAAGCCAGAGAAGTGGCTATGGTTCTGGTGGAGTGGCTTTAGGTTTGCTACGCAAAGTTTACCTCTCAAGGTATAATAAAAAGGAAACAGCCCAACTGTCACTTGGACAATGTAATTTTAGAAACTGGTCTACCCAATTACGATTTAGAAAACGACCAACTGGACTTCCTAAAATAAGTTGTCATGTCCAAGTAAATCTCAATTGTCTACACACATGTAAATAATGCAAGTATTTGCCCTTGTTAAAGCTGGAAACAAAAACAAAACAGATAAACACAGGCAGGCAAAGAGATTCAGAGACAGTCCTTATGAAAAATTCTATAAGGAGGTTTGGAGAATAAGGCTTGCAGTTGAGAAATTCTCTTGGCTGAAGTTATATCCACCCAAAAGATGGTCTTCCACGACAAAAACTTCACATCACAACTGGCAGCTGGTTCAAAGGGTCCTAGAATCAAAACCTGCAGCACGGCAGTGAGATCCCAAGGCAGGGAGGGGGTGCTTGATGGAAGGTCTCAATAAGAAAATACCTTTCATAAAGGATTTGCATAATCTAAAGGTGGATGGGGAACGAGATTGACTAGCAGAGTGAAAATTGGAAATGGCAGAAAACGGAAGCCTGATGGTAGAGAAGCTAGCTCCTTCCTTAACTCATTCACTCCAATGGGGATCAGGAAGTTTGTACTGTAACTTTCAATGGGCGAAGCTTAAGCTTTTCGACAAAATCAAATTTTGTCCTCATTTCAAACAAACGTTCATATCTCTAGAACCATAGAGATTACAATAATAGTATAAAAGGCAAACTTCAGCATGAGCTATTTTTATAGTGGTAGTATTCTTTAGGTTTTAGGTCTTAAACCAATTTTATAACTCACAGTAAACAGTATTCCATTTGTAATATCTTGTAAACAACTTACAATATCTCAGCAACCATTCAAGTTACACACATACTGTCACAGCAGCATCTTATTCATCTAGCTGAGAGCTTTTATGAGGCCAAGGAGGTATGCGTTACTTGGTTGATAATGTATTTAGAAAAATGTGAATTATACCGCTATAAATTAGTCATAAAAAGTTAATATCCATTTATCTGTACTAGACAGAGGTCAATTAATCCAGCTGAGTCTGCCATTGTGTAAGTTTTAAGATGAAAAACTTGTAAAACCTTGTACATAGCATGGCTTTGGAATTAATGATGTGAACAAGCAGTTCCAACTCCAGTATCCATGAAGAATACTTCAGATGAGACCAGAGCAGGGGAATCAAAGCTGACAAGGCCAGGAAGGGGAAATGGGGATGACTGAGCGCTTTAGCCTGCTTGTCTTCTGAAGAAACTTAAGAGATCAGACGGATATAGGGGGGTAAGCATATAGGAGACCCAGGGGAC